>NC_058132.1:86502574-86548894 GCF_016433145.1 Gracilinanus agilis
CTCTCCTCTCCTCTCCTCTCCTCTCCTCTCCTCTCCTCTCCTCTCCTCTCCTCTCCTCTCCTCCTCTATGATCTTTAAAAGCTCAACGAGAATGGCTTAGTAATTAGTTATCTCTAAATTTTTTTCAGTCCCCTGGATGTCATTTGCATGACCTTGAGGGTTTGACCAGCCTTTGCCTTATCTCTATCCTGTGGGAGTAAGCAGACCAAGGTTAATTCTTCCATCATGGCATCCTTTCAAAAACTCGAAGACAGCTATCATGTTCCCCTTCATTTATTCGTTGTCACTTAATAAAAAGCTGTTGAATGGATATTGAATGAAGCTGTGTAATTTAGATGCACAGGACTTGCAGCTGGGAGATTTGGGTCTGAATCATTTGCTCAGACTTTCTATTTATGTTTTACAGCTTACTTCATTAGTTTTCACCTCAGTTTACTCATATGTAAAATAGCTAACACTTGCTACTTTCATGTAACAGCTCTTCTGGCAAGACTTGGTTTAGCTGCCTTGAAGGGGACCCAAGTGACTAAAAACCTTGAAAGTTGTATTTTTTCCCAATATGAGAAAGGAGGAAGTTGGCAAGATCAGGACTAGAGGGAAGCATCTCCTCACTTTTGTTGCTTTTCCGTTGTTTCAGACTACCTGATTCTTTATGACCCCATTTGGGATTTTCTTGGCAGAGATGGTGGAGTACTTTTGCCATTTCCTTCTCCAGCTCATTTTACAGATGAGGAAACTTAGGCAAACAAGATTAAGTGACTTGCCCAGGATCAAACAGTTAGTTAAATGTCTGAGGCCAGATTTAAATTCAAATCTTCCTGACTCCAGGCTCAGCACTCTATCCATTGTGCCATATAATTACCTGGTCTTCCCTACAATGTGAGTTTTCAAGAGAGAGAGAGGAGAGAAGAAGTCAGATAAGAAGGAAGTACAGGGCTTTCACTTAGCACAGGATAAGGCAGTGCAGTTGTAGCTAGCTCCCTTTCTGTGTATGGCATTTTATTTTGTTAAAGACTGCATCTGACTGATCTAATTTCATTTCTCAGAAAAATCTGTGGTCGATCCCATACTTACAACTTCTTGTGTCCTTTTGAGGCATGAAGGCATGGGACTGCTCTGTGAGTTGCACAGGAGAGTTCGACCTTTCCTAAATGAGGGCTGGGATTCCTCCCTGCCTCCTCCCTTATTAGATTGTAACTTTATTAGACACTTAATTAGCTGTCTGACCATGGGCAAGTCACTTACCTTTGTTTGCCTCAGTTTCCCCTTCTGTAAAATGAGCTGGAGAAGGACATGGCAAAACCATTCCACATTTTCTAACTGGGTCATCCTGACAAGTCTTTCATGTGTCTCATAACCACACTTCCAAGGACAGAATTATTCCAAACTTGGGTCCTTGTGAATCTGCCTCATCAGACCAAGAGCCTATTTTAGCACTTTCCTAAAAAGTTGCCAATATCAAAGGGTTTTTGAGAGAAGACTTTCATAAACTGTTGAGTGCTCTGAGCAAACATGTAAAATCATTGTTGGGAGAGATTGTGAGAAGCAGTATAGTGTAGTGGACCTGGACCTGGAGTCAGACAAGATCTAGGTTCGAATCCTGATTCTATCAATTACCTACTGCATGACCACTGATAAATGATTTAATTTTTCTGGTCCTCAGTTTCTTTATTTGTAAATAGAGATAATAATGCCTCTAATACTTATCTCTCAGAAAATTGTTATATGGCTCAAATGAGATAATAGTATACATAAAGTGTTTTGTTCCCCTCCCCCTTAAATTTCCATTAGGAAAAAAATAAGTGGGGCAGCGAGGTGGTTCAGTGGATAGACAGCCAGACTTGGAGACAGGAGGCTATGTGTTCAAATGTGGTCTCAGATACTTCCTAGCTATGTGACCCTGAGCAAGTCACTTAACCTCAACTGCCTAGCCCAGTGGTTCCCAAACTTTTTTGGCCTACTGCCCCCTTTCCAAAAAATAATATTACTTAGTCCCCTGGAAATTAATTTTTTAAAAAATTTTAATAGCAATTAATAGGAAAGATAAATGCACCTGTGGCCATCACCGCTTCCCTTGATCACTGCAGCACCCACCAGGGGGCGGTAGTGCCCACTTTGGGAATCACTAGCCTAATCCTTAACCCTCTTCTGCCTTAGAACTGATATTTAGTATTGTAAGATTTAAATTAATATCCAATAACTCAAAGTATTATATTTTATAAAGTTTATTAATAATCATTTGAAGTAGAAATAAAATAAACTAAAAGAAATAGAAGTTCAAATCTAATTATCTAACAAAAAAATAAACCCATGTGTGTAGATTCTCCTGGCTGGCATTTCCTAGCTGCGATCAGGGGAAAAGAGAGCAAGAGGGTGGAGCTACACAACATTTATATCCTCCCTACATTAGCATGTAATGTGAGAAGGCACATGGGAAGCTGGACTTTAGAGTCCTTGGGAGAAAAAATCTGATTATACAATATCAGTTCTAAGAAGAAAGCAAATAAGGATAGGAGCTATTCAGTTATTTCTTTGTATTCCAGGAACCATACACAGAACCTTGCACATAGTAGATCTACAAGTGGTTGTTGATTTGAATTGTGTTGAATTTGGATTCAAGTGGTTAAATATCATTCTGCCTTCTAGGTTCGAATTGAGAGGGTCCAGCTCCAGGGCCTACAAGTACCAAAATTTAAGTGTGCACAAATCTTGGGTCTTCTTCTTGAAGATGGAAACCACCAGATCAGGATCTTTCTTTTTCTGACTGCTATTGTCAACAGACATGGAGAATTAAATAATCTGCCTCAATGAGGAGGGGGCAATTAGGTGGTAGAGTGGATAGAGGGCTGGGATTGGAGTCAGGAAGACTCATCTTCCTAAATTCAAATCTAGCCTCAGATTTATTATTATTATTATTATTATTATTATTATTATTATAGTCACACACATATTAGCTGTGTGACCCTGGGCATTTAATTCTGTTTGCCTCAGTTTCCTCATCTGTAAAAAGAACTGAAGAAGGAAATGATAAACCACTCCAATATTTCTGCCAAGAAAAGCATAAATGGGGTCAAGAAGAGTCAGAAATGACTGAAAACAACTGAACAACAACAACAACAATCAGGAGAGTCAGAGATGACTGAAAACAATTGAACAACAACAATAAGGAGAGTTCCATCACATGAGCTGTGAGGTGGCATTCTGTTGTAAAACATTCTGCTAGTTGTCAGAAATATAAAGATGAAAACAAAGCATTTTTTGGCTTCAAGGAACTGATGTAACCAGAGAATAGGGATTTAACATGTACATAGACAAGTAGATTTTTTTCTTCTTTTCTTTTAAAAAATTTCCTTGGAGGTTCTATAGCTTAGGAAATTTCTCAGAGAAAGAGGTGGGGGAGGGAGAGAGAGAGAGAGAGAGAGAGAGAGAGAGAGAGAGAGAGAGANAAGAAGAAGAAGAAGAAGAAGAAGAAGAAGAAGAAGAAGAAGAAGAAGAAGAAGAAGAAGAAGAAGAAGAAGAAGAAGAAGAAGAAGAAGGGAAGGAGGGAGAGGGAGAGGGAGAGGGAGAGAGAGGGGAAGGGATTTCTGGTGATCCTGGATTAGAAAAAATGATTATGTTTCAGTCTTCATCTGGCCTTTGCTCAATCCTCTTCCTTCTTAATATTTCTGCAGCCTTTGACACTATGGATCACCTTCTTTTTCTTAATATTCTCTTCACTCTAGGTTTTCAGGATACCTTTCTGTCCTGATTTTCCTCTCATCTGTCTGACAATTCTTTTGTCTCTTTTGCTAGTTCTTCACCCACATTGCATTTATTAACCATGGGGGTGCTTGAAGGTTTTGTCTGAGGCTTTCTCTTATCCCTCTATGCTATTTCACCTGGTTGATCTCATTAACTCTCATGGCCTTAATTATCATCTCGATACAGATGATTGAGATCTATTTATCCAACCTTACACTCTCTCCTGGCCTTAAATTTTACCTTTCCATTACCTGTTAGGCATTTCAATTTCATTATGGGCTCGGTGGAGAGGGTTTAGATATTTCTTTTGCACTTAATTACATGCTTAAGTAGTACAATATATCTGAATTCATGAATTTAGTGAGAAATTATCTGAGATAAGGGAAAATGGTGGGTGAGGACTCTGGATCAAATATAAATGTAGATTTTATATTTTAATGTTTTGATCAATATTCTATTAAATCTATTATTTTTATTCAGTTGTTTTAGTTAAGTCTGACTTTTTGTGACCCCATTTGGGGTTTTTCTTGGCAAAATTCTGGAATGGTTTACTACGTCCTTTTTTTTTTTTTTTTAAAACCCTTACCTTTTGTCTTAGAATCAATACCGTGTCTTGGTTCTAAAGCAGAAGAGCAATAAGGGATAGGCAATGGAGGTTCAGTGACTTGCCCAGGGTCACACAGCCAGGAAGTGTCTGAGGCCAGATCTGAACTAGGGCCTCCCATCTCAAGGCATGGCTCTTCCATTGCCACCCAACTGCCTCCTATTATTTCTTTTTCTAGCTGGTTTTACAGAGGAGGAAACTGAGGTAAACAGGGTTAAGTGACTTGTCCAGGGTCACAGAGCTAGTAAGTTTCTGAGGCTGGATTGGAACTTAAGTCTTCTTGGTGTCAGGCTCAGCATTACCTAGCTGCCTAACTAATAAATTAATTTCATTAACTAATTAATAATTAATTCTACTAGATTCAATGGAATGGGACCAGTGAAGGGTTAACAGAAAAGTCTCTTTTGAGCCAAGTGATGAAGCAACCAGGTATCATGGTGGATGTGAGAGAAAAGCTGCTCATGCATTTGCAATATTGAGTACCTTCCTACATCCAAGAGGAATACCAGCCTAGTAGAAAGTGGTTTTCCCCTGCTAATGTACTAGAATGATGGAGGTGGCTATTAGCTCGAGTTGGGTGCCATCTGTTGGCTGAATCATATATTGCACTAAACTTGAACTTCCCTGGCTAATTAAGACAGTTATGCTACCTCTCTGTGCTTAAGGAGCTCCCAGCCACAAAAAGGTATCTCCAAAAATAATGCAAAGTGAATTGAAGAGGGAGAAAACACTGTGTTCATGGTGCCCAGCCCCAAGATGCTCAACAACAAGAAGGAAGCTGGGTAGGGGAAGGCAGTGTGGGATGGCAGGGGCTGCTTTGTCATCCCTAATTGTGGCTGGAGGCTAAGGTTAGAAGAACTGAAAAGAACCAGAGGAGAGACGCTGGATTGAGACTCCAGTCATGGATGAGGGTTTAGTTTCAGGCCTGGAGAATCCATGACTTTGGTCTGTGGGAGTTACCTGCCTGGGTCTTAGAGATCCTTTTAGGTTCTTTTAGGGAGACCAGAGAAGTGAGGATGGAGAGGGATAGCTGTCTGGTCCCTCTTGAGCTTTATAGGAGTGTGAGAAAGAAGGAAAGGAAAGGAAAAGGTAGTAAGAAAAAAAGAAAGGAAAAAGAAAAGAAAGGCAGGAGAAAAGAAATAAAGGGAAAAGAAAGAAGGAAAGAAGGAAGGGAGGATGAAGGAAAAAGAAAAAAAAACCCTAGAAGAAAACAGTGGTACAGATAGAGTGCTGGACCTGAAGTCAGGAAGACTCATATTCCTGAGTTGAAATCTGGCTTCAAAAAATTACTTGCTATGTGACCCTGGGCAAATTACATAACTCTGTCTCAGTTTTCTCATCTATAAAATGAACTGGAGAAGGAAATAACAAACCACTCTGGTATCTCTGCCAAGACAACCCCAAATGGGGTAAGGAAGATTCAGATATGGCCGAAAAATGACTGAGCAATAACCAGAAGAAAACAAAAATTTGTTCAGAAGGGGACACAAAAAGACAAGAGAATGTTTTTTCACTATCATATTAAGTAACATTAATTTCTTATTATTAATCTAATTATTGTGTTAATCCAATAGACCATTATTACTACAAGACCATATATTTCTTAATTGCATTGAGTTGTATATTAAGGTGGGTCCATGTGAAATAATCTGTAGAAAACATAGCTAAGGTAAACTGAATTAACTTCCTTGCTTTTGCTGTTAAAAAAGTATAAAAGCTTCTGAATATCAGAAATAGACCCAGACCTTACTAACAATTAGATGTTTTAAACATATTGGGCAGAAAAGTGAAAGGTTAGAAGAGGGTACTGTTAAAGCTGTTGTTGATGTAAGATAAGTAAAATAAATCAGCAAATTTTTTTAGTCTTGCCCAAGAATTTCGAACATAGACATATGCCTGAGTTATTTCTGGGAATTCCACACTAGTTCACCCTCTGAGATTGAGGAATTGCTTAAAGAAGTGAGAGCCATGCTAATAAAAGGAGGTAGTCTTACAGAGGGATTGAATGTCACAATTAAATTCAGGAATTCCATTTCATCTATGAGTAAGGCTGAGGACATACTCCTTGTAGTAAACAGACATCACAGGACTAAAATAGACATTTTCTTTAGACGTGAACCATGTCCCAGGAGGACAGGTTCGATAGGCAAGAGTGAGCCTGGGACATTGGAAGATTCCAGAGCCAGACAAAGTGATACGATGACAGAGAGCCTAAGGGAGAGAGCTACAACAGCAGTGAATAACTCAGAGGCAAAGTTGATGTTCCCTGGCATGAATGTAGACAAACTGTAACTGAGATGTTTGAAAGGGGTGTATCAGAAGGCTCTCTGCTAATGTTGTCTCTAATATTGTTCAGTGCAAAGGAGAAAAGCTTTTTGAATTCTTCTTCAGGGTGGAGAGAATGATACTGATGGGCACTGTCAGTCCTAAGAAGAAAGAAAAAATTAAATTGCAGACATTGTTCCAGGGCTTGGTGCAAGATCCTTCTGTATCTGATGTGATCAAATTTGTGAAGACACAGAAAGGATTTATCAATCATGTCTGAGTTGAGACCAGTACTCCTGAGCTCCCAGAATCAAAATAATTCTCAGAGCTTAGCCTCAGTGGGTTCTGGGTCTTATCAGATTTGGTAAATACAGACAGTAGCATAATCAGTGCTGAGCTGCAGGCATAGAACTTAAAATGATTAGGTGAGAGATTGAACAGCATAAAATCTTATTCTCCCTGGAGAGGACCAAGGGAATGGAGGAGTGGAAAACTTGATATAAGCTCACCTCCATCAGGTAATCATCAGAGTAACAGATCTACATTTTACTATAATTGTGGATTAGATGTTTCTACTTATGTTGGAGTTTCTAGAAAAGGGAATGCAACCTTAGTCATGATGGAGTGAAAATCTAATGATTTAACTCAGGAAACTGGAGTTGGGCCAGGGAAGGGAGATGATATTGAGCCTCAAGGATAGTCATATTGTTCTCATCATCCATTCCTAATGGGTCTCTTCCACCTATACTCATAGGACCACATGCAGAGGTGACAGCAAAGACTGAGAATGTGGGCTGCAATGCTGTGCTGGATAGTGGATTTTAATTTTCCATTAATTTCCAATAATTTTATGACAAATATTTGGGTTAAATAACTTTAAAGCCTATGACAGGGTTTGGACTTGAGTGATAAAAACCAATCCATAATCTGCAGTACATTTAGGTGAAATTTAAATTTCCTAAGGAAGTTATTAGTATCAGCAGAAAAGAAGATATTGTGGCTCAAACACTCACTAGAATATTAGCACCAATTAGAACTAATTTGAATCCTTTCAAAATTCTTTTAAAAAATTGTATATTTTTTTCTGAGTGCGTGCAGAAACAATTTTTAACATTCATTTCTTGCCATTTTGTAATTCTCTCTCTCTCTCCTTCCCCACCTCAAGGCAGCAAGCAATGTAAGTTATATGTGTATTGTAATGCAATAAATATTTCCATATTTATCATGTTGTGAAAGAAGGTACATAGCACACATTCAAGAAAAATTGATAAAGGAAATAAAGTGGAAAACGAAATGCTTTGATCAACATTCAGGCTCCATCAGTCCCTTCAATGGTGGTGCATAGCCTTTTTTATCACAAATGTCTTGATGTTGTCTTAGATTCTTGCATTGTTGATAATAGTTAAGTCATTCACAGTTGATTGTCATACAATATTGTTACTGTGTAAGACGTTTTCCTGGTTCTGCTCACTTCACTTTGCACCAGTTCATATAAGTCTTTTCAGGTTTTCCTGAAATCATCCTGTTTATCATTTCTTATGGCACAATAGTATTCCATTACAATCATATACCACAAATTGTTCTGCCATTCCCCAATTGTTAGTCATCTCCTCAGTTTCCAATTCTTTGCTACCACAAAAAGAGC
This sequence comes from Gracilinanus agilis, assembly GCF_016433145.1. Taxonomy (NCBI): domain Eukaryota; kingdom Metazoa; phylum Chordata; class Mammalia; order Didelphimorphia; family Didelphidae; genus Gracilinanus; species Gracilinanus agilis. Next base: position 86,510,830 of record NC_058132.1, read on the forward strand.
TAATATATTTTTTTATACCTAGCTTGTTTTCCCCTTTCTTTGATGTCTTTGGGATACAGACCTTCTGATGGTACTGTTGGGTCAAAGAGTATGCACAGCTTTATGGCCTTTTGGACATGGCTCCAAATTGTTCACAACTCCACCAATAGTGTATTAGTGTTCCACTTTTCCCACATTACCATCCCTTTCAAAATTTATCATTTTCCTTTTTTTGTCATCTTAGCCAAGCCAGTTGTGAGGTGATACCTCAGAGCTATTTTAATTCGTATTCCTCTAATCAATAGTGATTTGGAGCATTTTTTATCATGTGACTAGAAAATTTTAATGTCTTCATCTGAAAACTGTCTTTTTTATGTCCTTTAGACATTTATCAATTGGAGAATGACTTGTTTTCTTATAAATTAGATTCAGTCCTCTATATATTTGAGAAATGAGGTCTTTATCAGAGATATTTGCTGTAATTCTGCCCCTCCAAGTTTAATGTTTCCCTTTCTAATCTTAATAGCATTGGTTCTGTTTGTGCAAGCCCTTTTTAATTTAATGTAATTAAACATATGTTTTGCTCTCATAATGTTTTCATAAGTCCAACAGGTAAATTATTCCATGCTCCCCTAATTTTCTTATGGTATCACCTTTTATTTCTAAATCATGTATCCATTTTGACTTTATATTTGTATATGGTATAAGACGTTGGTCTATTCCTAGTTTCTGTTATATTGTTTTCCAGTTTTCTCAGAAGTTTTTGTCAAATAATGAGTTCTTCCCCTTCCAAACACTAGGATACTATGGATATTTATTATTATGTATTGAATAATCTATTCTATTGATCCAGTGTTCTATTTCATAGCCAGTACCAGATTGTTTTGATGATTACTAGTTTATAATAGAGTTTGATATCTGGTACAAGAAGGTCACTCTTCTTCAAATTTTTTTCATTAATTTCTTTGATATTTTTGACACTTTGTTCTTCCACATGAATTTTGTTATTATTTTTTCTAGCTCTATGAAATAATTTTTGAGTAGTTTGGTATAGTACTACATAGGTAAATTAATTGAGGAAGAATTGTCATTTTTAAATTTATTGGCTTAGCCTACCCATATGCAATTATACATTTTCCCAGTTATTTAGATCTGACTTTATTTGTGTGAAAAGTATTTTGTAGTGTTCATATAGCTCCAGGGTTTGTTTTGGCAGGTAAACCCCCAGGTATTTTACACAGTCTATAGTTATTTAATGGTTTTTCTTTTTCTACGTCTTGTTGTTCAACTTACTTGGTAGTATATAGAAGTGCGGATGGTTTATATGGGCTTATTTCATATCTTGCAACTTTGCTAAAGTTGTTGATTTTTTGTTGATTATTTTTTGGGTGATTTTCTAGAATTCTCTAAATATGCCATCATATCATCCACAAAGCTTGATAACTTTGTTTCCTCATTTTTCTTCTCTTATTGCTACAGCTAGCATTTCTAGTGTGATGATTTATTTTTCATATACTATATACAATCTTATATCAGGGCTCTGAAGTAGAAAGGTCTCAATTTCTGTATGTTAGGGAGAACTATTACATATTCTTGTATCTGGGATCTGCTTTAGAAATTCCATCTAGCCTACTGCTTTCTGCTTTTTCTTTGTCTTTAGAAATCCCACAGCATGCCTTCCCTTTTAACAGAATTTGGATAATAAACAAAGGAGACAAAGATTCTTTTTCTGTGGATGGGTTCCCTATCATTTGGGGATGGGAAGAGGTGGATGGTTTGATGGACCACCTCTTAATTAGATGTTTGCTATTTAGAGATGTCTTGTAATGTTCAAGAGATGGACTTAATAATGAACTTTTAAAAGGCTATTTATTGAGCTGCCTTACTTAGGTTTGAGGTCTGTGGTCATTTGAGAGGATTATAGATCTATGTTACTTTATCAGTTATGATTTTGGCCTAACCAATACATGGGTATAATCAATAAGCTGATATTACCACAAAATTGGCCTCTTAAGATAATTTTAGTTGTAACACTAGTATGATATTAAATAGTAGTGGTGATAATCAGCAACTTTGCTTCATCCTTGATTTTATTGTGAAGGCTTCTAGCTTATCTCTATTATAGGTAATACTTGCTAAAGATTTTAGATTGGTGCAATTTATAATTTTTAGGAAAGCTCCTTTTATTCCAATGTACTCTATTGTTTTTAATAGGAATGGATATTGTATTTTGTCATAAAAGGAATTTGGTAGAATTCCTTCTTCAACAATTTATACTAATAGTTTATATAGTATTGAAATTAGTTATTCTTTAAATGTTTGGTAGAGTTCACTTGTGACTCCATCTGGTGCTGGGGACTTTTTTTCTTAGGTAATTCATTGATGGGTTATTCAATTTCTTTTTCTGAGATGGGGCTGTTTAAGTTTTCAATTTTTCTTCTGTCAAAATTGGAAACTTATATTTAAAAAATATTCATCTCTTTCACTCAAATTGTCAGATTTATAGGTATGTAACTGGACAAACCAAATTCCTAATAATTGCTTTAATTTCCTCTTCCTTGGTTATTAGTTTACCCTTTTAATTTTTAGTTTTGTTTTAATTTTTTTATTTAATAATTTGGTTTTCTTCTTTCTTTTTAAAAATCAAATTAACCAATGGCTTATCTATTTTATTATGTCTTTTAATAAAACCAGCTCCTTGTCTTATTTATTAATCCAATGGTTTTCTCATTTTCAATTTTCTTAATTTCTTTAATTTCCAGGATTTCCAATTTAGTGTTTAGTAGGGGATTAAAAATTTTTTTTTAGTTTTTTTTTTAGTTGCATGCCCAGTTCATTGATCTGCTCTTTCTGTATTTTGTTAATGTAAGCATTAGAGATATATAATTTCCCTTAAGTACTGCTTTGGCTATGTCCCACAAATTTTGGTATGCTGTCTCCTCATTCTCTTTAATGAAATTGTTGGTTATTTCTATGATTTATTCTTTGATCTACTGATTCTTTAGGTTAAGATTGTTTTGTTTCCAATTAATTCTTCATATTTCTTTCAATGACCCTTTGTTGAATGTATTTTTATTACATTTCTACTTTTCTTCATTTGGTTGCAGGGCTTTTTATGCCCTATGACATGGTCAAGTTTTTTAAAGGTACCATGTACTTCTTTTTTTTTTTTTAAACCCTTAACTTCTGTGTATTGACTTATAGGTGGAAGAGTGGTAACGGTAGGCAATGGGGGTCAAGTGACTTGCCCAGGGTCACACAGCTGGGAAGTATCTGAGGCCGGATTTGAACCTAGGACCTCCTGTCTCTAGGCCTGGCTCTCAATCCACTGAGCTACCCAGCTGCCCCCTACCATGTACTTCTGAGAAAAATGTATCTTCCTTTTTATTCTCATTCATTTTTCTCCAGAGTTCTATCATATCTAACTTTTCTAAAATTCTATTCACCTCCTTAATTTCTTTGTTTATTTTTTTGGTTGGATTTATCTGATTCTGAGAGTGGGAGGTCGAGCTTCCCCACTAGCATCCCTCTTAAAATTCTAGAAGGATACTGCAAGAAATAAGGAGACAGAATTCTTTTGAGAAACCTTGGCAGTCAAGGGACTTATAAGTTAGTTGACTGATGTACAGTTTATATAGAGTTACTGAAAAAGAATATAGGCAGCTAGGTGGTGTAGTGGGTAAAATACTGGGCTTGGAGTCAGGAAGATTCATTTTTCTGAGTTCAAATCAAGACTCAGACAGTAATTAGCTTGGTGACTATTTGTAAAATCTGGAGATATTAGGATCTACCTCCCAGAATTGTTGTGAGGATTAAATAATATAATATTTGTAAAGCATAGTGCCTGGCACTTGGTTGTTGACTTTTGTACTCAAAGAGGACCAAAAATGACATCCCTCTATCAAGGTCAATGTATGATGTATCTGACTATGGTTCATCATGCCTATGGGATTTCATCAAGTTCTAACATAGGTTAGGCATAAATAATCCATATGAACATTTGAGATAGAGATGTTTCTAAGTTTTCACATCTCACATTTCTATTGTGCTACTGTAATTCTACTCTGCTTATGGATCACAGTGCCTTCTTTGATGCAGGCACACCATGCTGAATGATCCTGTGCTAGTGCCTCTTAGATCTCACAATTGACACCAAAGTTCTTCAGAGAGATCTTGAGAGTGTTTTATGCTAACCTCCTGTATAAGCACTTGCCTTGTGTGATTTCTTCATAAAATAGTCTTTTAGGCAAACACACATTTGGCATTTGAACAACATGACCAGTCCATAGGAGTTGCTGTTTGTGCAATAGATTTTAAATACTTGGCAAGTCAGCTTGAGAAAGGACCTCAGTTTTTGGTACCTTATCTTGCCAGGTGATCTTAAGAATCTTTCTAAGACAATTCAAATGGAAGTGGTTCAATTTCCTGGCATAATATTGGTAGATAATCCAGGTTTCACAGGCATACAACAATAAGGTCTGCATAATGGCTCTATAGACTTTCTGTTCAGTAAGCAGCCTAATAACTCTCCTCTCTCACACTTTCCTATGGAGCCTCCATAACTCTGAGCTAGTTCTGACAATTCATGTGCCATTATCATTTTCTATGTGTACATCCCTGGAAAGTAAGTGAACTTATCTACAGCATTCAAAATTTCTCCATTTGCTGTAACTAATGGTTCCATTTATGGATAGGTGGTGTAGGCTGGAAAACTTCTTTTCCTTAGTGTTAACTGTCAGGTCAAAATGAGCAAGTGGCAGAGAACCAATGCATACTCTTTTTCATCACAACTTTAGAGGTTGCATTGACTGTACAGTCATCTGCAAACCAAAAGTTGTGTTCAACTCTTCACCTTAGTCTTAGTTTATAGCCTTTTCTTTCATCAGTGCAGTGGATGATAATGGCATTTTCATCCTCACTGAAGATGTCTAAAAACATCATTGAAAACATCAGATCTAAATTTATTTTCCAGGTCAGTTGTTTTTACCATGATATATTTCACATTTTCTTCTATTTTTTCATCCTTTTGACTCTGATTGGTTTTTTTTTATTTTTTAACATTTAATAATATTTATTTTTTAGAAAAGTTAACATGGTTACATGATTCATGTTATTACTTTCCCCTTCGCCCCTCGACCTCACTCCCACCCCCATAGCTGATGCGCATTTCCACTGGTTTTAACATGTCATTGATCAAGACCTATTTCCATATTATTGATAGTTGCACTGGGGTGGTCCTTAGAGTCTACATCCCCAATCATGTCTGCCTCAACCCATATGTTCAAGCAATTGCTTTTCTTCTGTGTTTCCACTCCTGTAGTTCTTCCTCTGAATGTGGGTAGCATTCTTTTCCATAAATCCCTCAGAATTGTCCTGGGTCATTGCATTGCTGCCAGTACAGAAGTCTATTACATTCTATTTTACCACAGTGTATTGGTCTCTTTGTACAATGTTCTTCTGGCTCTGCTCCTTTCACTCTGCATCAATTCCTGGAGGTCTTTCCAATTCACATGGAAATCCTCCAGTTTATTATTCCTTTGAGCACAATAGTATTCCATCACCAGAATATACCACAATTTGTTCAGCCATTCCCCAATTGAAGGGCATACCCCCATTTTCCAGTTTTTTGCCACCACAAAAAGCACGGCTATAAATATTTTCTGTTTATTTATGATCTCTTTGGGGTACAAACCCAACAATGGCATGGCTGGATCAAAGGGCAGGCAGTCTTTTATAGCCCTTTGAGCATAGTTCCAAATTGCCATCCAGAATGGTTGGATCAGTTCACAGCTCCACCAGCAATGCATTAATGTCCCAATTTTGCCACATCCCCTCCAACATTCATTACTCTCCCTTGTTGTCATTTTAGCCAATCTGCTAGGTGTGAGGTTATACCTCAGAGTTGTTTTGATTTGCGACTCTGATTGTTTTTTGATGTCTCATGGAGTCACTAGTTTCCACTTGGCCAATTTTAATATTTAAGGCATGATTTCCTGAGTCAGCTTTTTTGTACCTCCTTTTCCATCTGATCAATTCTACTTTTTAAAAAAATTCTTTTCCTCAGGGATTTTTGTACCATTCCCCATATGGCCTATTCTGCCTTTTAAAAAGTTTTTCTCTTCAATGCATTTTTGTATATCTTTTTCCATTGGGCTAGTTTTGCTTTTTAAGAAGTTTTTCTATTCATTGAATTTTCATGCCTTTTTTACTGGTCTATTCTGTTTTTTAAAGATATTAATTTCTTCAGTATTTTTTATGTCTCCTTTAACAGACTGTTGATTCTTTTCATAATTTTCCTATATCATTCACATTTCTTTCCCCATTTTTCCTTCTACCTCTCTTATTTGACTTTAAAAATCATTTTCGAGCTTCTCCATTAACTATTTTTGGACTTAAGACCAAATCATATTTTTCTTGAAGACTTTGGATGCAGCAGTTTTAACTTTGTTGTCTTCTTCTGAGTTTATGTTTTAGCCTTCCATTCACCAAAGTAATTTTCTATGTTGAGTTTCTTTTTTTATTTTGTTTATTCATTTTCCAGCTATTTTCTTTTTATTTAAAAAAAGTTAAAGTTGGGCTCTGCAACTGTGGTGAAGGGAGCATTGTTTCAAGTGTTAGGTTTTTTGCTCAGCTGTCTTCAGAATTAGCTCTGGGGATGTAGCTGCTTTCAGTTCTTCCAAGGTGGTATGATGTAAGGAGAGGTGTAGTTAATACTATTCCAGCTTATTTTGTGGTCTCTGAGTAACCACAAACACTATTCCTTGCTCCTCTCCCTCAACTGTAATCAGGGTCCTCTGCTCCCCTGTGGCCACAAGTGCTAGTATATGCTAGTGCTCTTCCTCCCCTTGACACTGCATCCCAGGACTGCTACCTGGATCTGCATATATGACAAGAGTCTTGCAACCAAAGCCAGTAAAGGGATCCTTGCAATCTCCTTCCAATGATTTGTCCAAGTCCCCTTATTATCTGTGGCTGAAAGCTCCAGAAGCCTTTTTTATGTTGATTCAGTTGCCCACAAGGCCTGTTGCCACAATGGAACCCTTAGTGTGCTGCCTTGAACTCCACTTCTTTCATGGTACACTTGATCTTTTGTGTTGGACTTTTAAGTTTCTTTGGGCTGAAAAATTATTTCGCTCTGTCTTTTTGTGGATTATATTGCTCCAAAATTCATTTTGAGGTGTCATAGTGTAAGAATATAAAATCTAGGTTTTTATGCTAACATGAAAGTTCTAAAATAATATTATGATCACCAATTTAAAAATATTATAGCTTAAGTTTAAATGACTTTTAGTAGCTTTATTTACAAAGAGGTGGAAAGAGTGAAAGTGGAGAAATGTAAGAAGAGGGTAGAGAAAATGTCTAGCTTATCACCCTAAGTGTTGCTCTGGTATCTGGCTTAGCCTTGGCAGGGCTCGATAATCTTCAGCCAGAGGACCCAGTGGTGTCTTCAGCAAGGGTTCAACCAATGCAGCCTCCTCTAGGAAAGGAATGTCTCTCTGGAACCAATTTCTCCAGAAGCCAGAAAAGTAAGACCAGCTACTCACCCAGCTCCCTGACTCAGAGTCTCCAAAGGCGAAGTCTCCTCCAGGAGAAGTCCTCCAAAGGAGCAGTCCAAAATCAAGATCCAAAAGTGAAGCTGTAGTCTACTTGGATAGGAAGTTCAGGACTTTTTATAGTTCTTTTTCCATGTCCCTTCCTGTCCCTTCCTCTACTTTTTTGGAACCAATTGCAGTCTTTCAATTTGCTTAGCACTGCCCAAGGGGTTGGCAGTGGCCTCTGGAGTTGTCACCCACTCTAGTAAGTGACTCGTGAATTCTCTTACTTAGTGTTAAGTAGGGGTGCTTTGAGTTCTTGATTGATTAATTTAAAACTTGCTGATTTATAGACAAAGAAAGTTTGATTCACTCTTCACAATAGTGTAGTTTTTTGGAGGGTATTTTGGTAGAGATCAGGTGGGTCTGTGTACCTTCTCTTCCATCTTTGTTCTTCTCATTCTATGTTAGTAGAAGTTAGTAGAATTTAGTAGCTTCTGAATTTCTCCACCATTTTCATCACACCAATCCTAATGTTTGCCAGTGTTCTGATTCAGGTGAGGAAATATATTGTTGTGCACCAAATCTCTGAAAGCTATCCACTCCTTTTCTGCTCCACTGTTGCCAACCATATATTGGCTCAGATTTCCCTCCAAGTCAGCAATAAACCGTCATCCTATGGAGAAGCATTCTAATCTGTTGACACTTTCTTCTGATAGTCATCTTGCTTTGGGACCCCCACCTTTGTTGAATGTGAATATTTAGCTTGGAGAGGATGACCACATATCACTTATGTCCTTTTTTACATCCTATCTGATTTTTTCTTTTCAATGATATAGTCTATTAAAAGCCAATGTTGGCTATGAGGTACATCCAAGAACTTTTATTGTGTTTTGGTAAATGGAAGATAGTATGGGTGATGAGAAGATCAGGGGACACATTAGTCTTCAGCAATAAGTGGCCATTGTTGCTGTTCTTCCATTCCTCCTAAGATCTCCCTTCAATGTTTGATAGTCTGTCCTTAATCTGTCATTAAAGTCACCTTGAATTGTCCTCTTTTGGCACAGTGATGAAGAGGATTTCTAGGTCTTCATAAGATTTTTCTTTGATCTCATCAGGGTTCTTCATAGAGGAAACATATGCACAGATGATGGTGACATGACACTCTCCTGCAAGTGGTAGTTGCATTGTCATTAACCTATCATTTGCTCTTTTTGGGAAGCATACAAAATCATTGACTAGATTATCTTCATTTGCAAAACATATGCCAAATTCATGGTGCTCCTCATCACAGTGACCACTCCAGAAAAATGTATATCCAACTCTTCTTTGGTAAACTGGTCTTCATTTTCCAGCCTTTTTTCCCCTTGGGGTTGTTATTTGGATGTGATACCTTCTGAGTTCTCTCACAATAATAGCTATTTGTTTTTCTGATCTCCTGGATTTTATGTTGCCATGAGCATGACCAAATTCCATGTACTAATGGTAAATGGAATCACTTTCAAAGTTTTTCTACATTTTTTGTTTCAACCATAAGGCGGGATCCCTACCTGCTTCTATAAGCAGCTAGGATTAGGTTAGGTGAAGCAGATAATGTTTAGGGTACCTTTTCTAGTCTCTTTCTCATGTTAGGAGGTAGTCAATTTGGTCTTTTAAAAGGGCTTCTCAGAACTCCAGAGAACTGTGGAATCCCAATTCTGCTTCCAGTGAGAAGATGACCGTATGCTCTGAGCTGCCTGCATTTACAGTTGTGACCATAGTTCCTAATGTATTTGTACTTACTGCTGTATCACTTGCCTGTCACTACAGGATTTATCTGTTGAGACAGTTTTACTGAGCGGTGACCACTATGCATGCTATAACCATGTAGTCATGGGTCAAAGTTGTGTGGCAGATGGACAGCATAGGTGGAAAGTAGCCCTAAAAAAAATTGGGAGCTCTCACTCCAGAGATTCTAGTTTTCCCTGAACATCCTGTGTGCCCTGCGTGGCAGGTAGTAGGTACTATATAACTGTTAGCTATTATATATAAAGGACTCTCACCACAACCATCTATTGTCTATAGGAAATATGAGAAGGTGGAGAGAAATGATGTAAACTCACCTAGGCGAAGGCTGAGAAGCAGAGCCTATGCACTAGTGTTACAAAGACTTTCTTTTTTCCCCCTTTTTTCTTTTTCTTTTGAATATTTTCCCCAAGTTACATATTTCATGTTCTTTCCCTCTCCCCCAAACCCCACTAACTCCTCTTAGCCGACGCACAATTCCACTGGGTTTTACATGTATCATTCACTGATCAAGACCTAATTCCATATTATTGATAGTTGGACTAGAGTTATCATTTAGTGTGTACATCCCCAATAATATCCCCATCAGCGCTTGTGTTCAAGCAGTTGTTTTTCTTCTGTGTTTCTCCTCCCACAGTTCTTCCTCTGAATGTGGCTAGTTTTCTTTCTCACAAGTCCCTCAGCTTTGCTCTAGATCCTTGCATTGCTGCTAGTAGAGAGGTCCGTTACATTCGATTGTACTACCGTGTATCCGTCTTGTACAAAGACTTTCTGATCTAGCTATGGGAGCTGCAAGTGGGGCATCAGGGCAGAAGAACTGAACTTAGAGGCAATGCTTACCCTGCCCCAAACTGCTACAGAGACTCCTCAGGTATAGATTCAATTCCCAGAACAGGATATAGTGATAACCAACTGACATACCAGCCCAGGTCTAGACACACAAGCCTATAATGATCCCGATGGTCAGTCCAGACCAGATATTATCTCTGGTATAGGAGCAGAGAGATCACTTGGTGACAAGAGAACTAGAACTATCAACTATTCACTAGGCTGCATCATGATGATACAGCTGAACCCGAAGATGTCGTTACACATGTATCTAGGTGTCAGTACTAGAGATTGCCCATGGGAAATGTGGCAAGTGTGTCTTGAATGTTTTCTGTTTTCTGCATTATGTTTTCTGTTGTATATATTAATTACTGCTTATTTATGTATTTCTTGTTTTGTTATGATGTTCATTTCACTATGTTCGTGTTACGTTCATGCCAGAACAACACCTGTTTGTTAATTTTGTACATATGCTAATGCTTATAGATTAGTTGTCTATGTATTATATACTTGTTATTGTTGTAGCTAGCTAGTTCTCTTTCTATTTAATTTAATTTATTTTATTGTTTATTATTGTTTTTGATTGATTACTCTGTACTATGGATATGCATTTACTTTTGAAACGTGCACGTTATGTCCTGTATATAATTAGGCATGTTGTCATTGTAGTGTCTTCTGAGGGGATACAACGTATAATGCCATGTCTACTTCATGTACTGTTAATGCACATTTGTTTTATTTTATTTTATTTTCAACAGTATCATAGGTTGATAACATGAGATACCAGGAAAATTACTTTGGTTTTAGGGTGTTGATGTTTATGTTTGTAGTATTTAATTATAGATGTCAAGTTGTCCAGGTTAATCTTTGCAAGGAGTAGCAAAGTTTCACTCCAGAGGAGGAATGTAACCCTTGGCTCCAAAGGCCAATTGGATGGGACTTTTTTTTTTGCATAGATGGAGATAGATTATCCAATGCCCTGTGTCTGCATGTGGATAAAGCTGGTGAGAACTGGAGAGGAGAGAGATTTGGTGTCTTCTGGCTTCTAGATTTAAGAGAAGACATGCTATTCTAGCCTTTCTTCAGCGAGAGAGAGAAAGAGAGAGAGAGAGAGAGGTAGAGAGACACAGAGACACAGAGAGAGGAGCTGGCATTTTCTTACAATGTCCATATTCCCAAACTTGGTATATTAAAGATTTCAGAGTATTTCCCCTTGGGTGACATCTGGTCTCTTGGTTGAGCTGAGTTATCTTCCTCCCAAAGGGAGAGATCATTCACTCTGTATATTGTCTGGTATATAGTCTCATATATATATTTTCTCTGGTTTCTATTTTGTTCAAGATAAATTAGTTGATTTTGCTATTTACTGTATGTGTTCACTGTAGAAATAGTGTCTGATAAGAAAGGCGTTAAACCTTGGTTGGATATATAGCTTGGGGCCTTCCTCCATTAAGGAATACCAAGCAGGAATGCACCTTGAACGTAAAGATTACTTCCACAAGACTAATACTATTTAAGGGAACAGAGAGTTAGAATTCTCTCTTCTCTCTGAGAAGAGGAGAGTGGCCAGCGTCTGGCTCCAACCTCCTGCTTCCTCTCTTGGCAGGAATCAAAGTCTCCCTTGGAGAGAGTTGGGCGAAGAGTCTCTAGAGATATTTATTCTCACTTCTGTGTAAGCCACATCTAGACAGATTCATGTGACATCCATAAACCACCTACAAGAAAACACAACTTTTCCTGTCCCAATATATACTTTAAAAAAACCAGTACATAACAAAATCATGTGACTCTATATATAATCTTCATTTTTGTTCTTTGAATATTTTAATGTTCATGTTTCATGGTTGTTAAATTCATTCTAAAAACGAAAAACATTTGAGATGGTTTATTTGAGAAGGACACAAGGTGATTAGAAGGGATGTTTAGGATATGTTCTGAAGGGATGCAATTCTTACAGAAATGTGTCTACCTCTATCCCAAGAGGGGTTCTTTGGGTCAAATTTGTGTGGGAGGTGATATTTCTATGTGATGGGAAACTTGGCAGAAAAGGATAGGCTTAGTATAGAACCTAGTACATGGTAGGTGCTTAGTAAAAACTTGCTGATTGATTGATTGGGCCATGAAAGTGATGTTAGTTCTCATTGCTTTCAATTAGGGCTGCTAAGTTGTGGCTTTGACTAATCTGGACCCCCTTCATAGGGCAAGGAGACCCGTGACTGTCATTGTAGCTACAATCATAGAAATCTTGCCAGCCAGCAAACTTAGGGATTGCATCCTTGGAAATGGAATTCAGATAAGGAAAAGAAACACACTTCTAGACATTCTTGGTTGGTAGACCCTTGAGAGGACTTTGGTGCATTTGGAACTAATCCCTGCAATGAGAAAAGAACATCAGAGAGGGTCACAGGGCATTTGACTTTACTCCTCACTCGATTTCCATGATTCCTTGTGACAGTCTAAGGTCAAGAGGACCAGGGAATAAATAACCTGTTATTAATGATACCTGAAAATACTAATTTATTAATACTAATTTAATATCTATTAATAATAATTGTGATAACTCACATTTGCATAGTACTTGAAGGTTTGTAAAGCATTTTCTTAAAAAAAAACTCCAACCCTTTTTTTCCCTTTCTTAGTGTCACTTCTAATACAGAAGAGTGGCAAGAGCTAGGCAAATGGCATTAAGTGACATAACCAGGTACACACTGCTAGGAAGTGTTCGAGGCTATAGGTGAACTCAAGTCCTCTTAACTCCAGGTCTGGCCTTCTATCCACTGTACTCACTAGCTGCTCCAAGCATTTCTTTCAAAACCACCCTGTGAGGTAGGTAGCAAAATAATTTCCCCCATTTTATAGATAAGGAAACTGAGAATCTGGGGAGGCAGTCATGTGACTTGCCCAGGCTGATAAAAAGAATAACTCCTTAACTACTTATGGTCATTGTGTTGACTCTAACCCCTTTGCAGAATAAATAATGCCCCATCGCTAATATTCAGGGAGATGACCTTCTGTCATCGAGGAAGCATCTTCACTCTGGAAAGGAAAAAAATGCAATTTTTGTCTTCCCCAACCCCTCTTTAAATCACCATCCTGAAGGGACATGAATAGGCAATTTTCAGATAAAGAAATCAAAACTATCAATAAACACATGAGAAAGTTTTCTAAATATCTAATAATTAGAGAAATGCAAATCAAACCAACACTGAGGTACCACCTCACACCTAGCAGATTGGCTAAAATGACAGCAAGGGAGAGTAATGAATGTTGGAGGGGATGTGGCAAAATTGGGACATTAATGCATTGCTGGTGGAGTTGTGAACTGATCCAACCATTCTGGCTGGCAATTTGGAACTATGAGCTCTAAAAGACTGCCTGCCCTTCGATTCAGCTATAGCATTGCTGGGTTTGTACCCCAAAGAGATTATAGATAAACAGACTTGTACGAAAATATTTATAGCCTTGCTTTTTGTGGTGGCAAAAAACTGGAAAACGAAGGGATGCCCTTCAATTGGGGAATGGCTGAACAAATTGTGGTATATGCTGGTGATGGAATACTATTGTGCTCAAAGGAATAATAAACTGGAAGAATTCCATGTGAATTGGAAAGACCTCCAGGAATTGATGCAGAGTGAAAGGAGCAGAGCCAGAAGAACATTGTACACAGAGATGGATACACTGTGATACAATAGAATGTAATGGACTTCTGTTCTAGCAACAATGCAATGACCCAGGACAATTCTGAGGGATTTATGGAAAAGAACGCTACCCACATTCAGAGGAAGAACTACAGGAGTGGAAACACAGAAGAAAAACAACTGCTTGAACACATGGGTTGATTCGGACATGATTGGGGAGGTAGCCTTGAAACTACCACAGCAATGCAACTATCAATAATGTGTAAATAAGTCTTGATTGATCACACATGTTAAAACCAGTTGAAATATGCATTGGATATGGGGGGGGAGGTGAAGGGGAAAGGATCATGAAACCATGGAAAATTTTTCTAAAAAAATAAAATATTTAAATCTAAAAATAAATAAATAAATCACCATCCTGACACCTGGGGAAATGCATTCATGTTTATTAAAACTGGTACCCTGTGCAATATGTATACTATATGGAGCACAGTGAAAGATTTTTTTGATGGTAAAAGAGACTGATGAAAGCATGGCTTGGCAATTAAAAATAATTATCATTTAAATAGGGCTTAAAAGCTTGCAAATTAATTTACATGATTAACTCATGTTGGCTCACAGCAGTCCTTTAAAGTAGGTACTATAGGTATTATCTCTTCTATTTTATAGATGATAAAACTGAGTCTCAGAGAGGTTAAATGACTTGTCCATGGCCACACAATTAGTGTTTGTTTGGAGGCAGGCTGTTTGCTAGCCCAGGTTTTCCTCTCAGAAGTTGCACAAGATTTCTTATTCTAGATAATCCACTGGATTCCTGTTGACAAAATGGTGCCACTATGATGGTGTCACTATCTGGTTGGCAAATTCATTGAAAAAGGATTCAAATAATCATCCTGACATTTCTATGAATTGCACAAAGTTTTAAAAGTCCATTCACATCCATTACATTATATCATTCTTTAAGGAAGGCTAAATAGAGATGAATGCCTCTATTTTAAAGATGAGAAAACTGAGACCTGAAGAAGTAAAATTTTTCCCCTCCAAGTTCACAAAGCTAATAATTGTTGGGGCAAGGACTTAAACCCAGATCTTTGGACTCTTTGTCCAGGGTCCTTTCCACTAAACCACACTACTTTTGGACATTGCAGCTCCTGCCTTTGGGACACTCTGGCTGGGGAGCAGGAACACTTATGTACATTGATACAAACATGTGGAAACATGACAGAGGTCTTAAGTTTTGTGAATAGGCGGAGGATACTATAGGCACTGTCTCAGAACATGCAGAGTGCAGGAGGGTCCATGATGCTTTGGGATCAGGAGATGAATAAGGAAAGCTTCCTGAGGCAATTGAGTCCAGAGACAGTTTTCAAAAGAGGTGAGGAATGGAGTATGGAAGAGAGAAGACAGGAAGGGCAGTGGAGGTAGAAGAAAAGCTCAGATTGAGTTCGTGGATAAGTCACAGAACTCTGCAGGTCGTAGGTGGGCAGCCTTATTGATTATTGATTAGACAGCTTATTGATTAGATGGCTGATGAAAGTAGGGGCCATGGAGGAGATGACTCAAGCCTCTCTAATGATTCCAAGACTTTCTGGCATCCTATCAAAGTTGATTCTTCCAGGGTGTGAAGAACGAGAGGAGCCTGTCCCGGATCTGTTTGGTGCGGGCGCCATAGATGAGTGGGTTAAGGGATGGGGGCAGCAGCAGGTAGATGTTTGAGAGTAGAATGTGCACCGGGCGGGGGACGGTTCTGCGGCCAAATCTGTGTGTGAGGTAGGAGAAGAGGCCGGGCACGTAGAAGGCCAGGATGACGCAGATGTGAGAGCTGCAAGTACCAAAAGCCTTGGCTCGGGCTTCGCGGGTGGGCAGCCTGAGCACAGTGCGAGCAATGAGCCCGTAGGAGCCTGCGATGCCCAGCACATCCACTCCCGACACCGCCAGAGAGAGTGCCAGCCCGTAGAGGTTGTTGGCTCTCGTGTTGCCGGCTACCAGTTCCACAACGGCCATATGTTCACAATAAGCGTGGGCCACGTTCCTCATCCGGAAATGCTTGAATCGGGCCACCAGCAATGGAAAGGGTACCACGATGGCCACAGCCCGCAACCCCAGTGCCATTGTCACCCAGCCTACCCGGGCACCTGTGACCAGGGTTGGGTAGCGTAGGGGGTTCCCCACGGCCACTGCACGGTCACAGGCCATTGCTAGCAGGACACCGGATTCCATGGCAGTCAGAGCATGGACAAAGAACATTTGGGTCAAGCAAGCAGCATAGGGGATGGACCGGGGTCCAAGCCACAGAATGGCCAGCAGTCCTGGGGCCACAGAGGAGGCCAGGCCCAGGTCAGTGGCAGCCAGGGCAGCCAAGAGCAGAAACATGGGCTGATGCAGGGTAGTATCCACCTTTACTACAGCCAGCAGAGCTGCATTGCCTAGTAGGGCCAGTAAGTACATGGAGCTGAAGGGCAAGGAGAGCCAGGCATGCATGGCGCCCAGTCCTGGGATGCCTGTCAGCAGGAAGGAAGCTGGGCAGGGGAAGGTGATGTTTGACAGGAAGGGCTGCTCTGTCATCCCTGATAGAGGCTGGAGATTGAGATTAGTGGAATGAAAGGAAAGGCTATAGTAGAGCCACTAAATTGGGACTCCAGGCTAGGATGGTGGTTAAGTCTCAGTTCTAGAGAGCCCATGACCTTAGGCTGTGGGGGCTGCCTGGGTTCTGAGATGTCCAGTTTCTGTGGGGAGACAAGGAAGGCGAGAATGGAAAAAGGATGAAATGAGTGGTTTCTGCCTTGCTTTAGAGAACTCTTAACCTAGGGCCTCCAGGGGGACATGCTAATTGGCTAAAGGGCTACTCCAGGGCAGATGGGTTTGGGAATAGAAAATGGGGCCCATAATGGTCAATGTCCAGTTCTGGGAAACTACTATTGCTTTCTTTATTCATTCTTGCCTTGAATTATGGATTGTAACTGAGGAAAGTTATGAAATTAAACTGATTTTTCTCAAGATAAATTCATACTTCTTAATCTTATCTGGATCCTCTCTGCTGCTGGCAATCCTTTTAGTCATATCCTACTCAGATTCCCCACTGACGTTATTCCGACCTGCCAGTTTCCTTAAAGAATCTCATCCCACTCCTCGCTGCTCACTCTTAGCATGACTGATTTCTTTACCAAGAAGAAAAGGACTATTGGAGATGAATTTCCTCAAATATTCTTTTTCTTCCCTTTTTCCTCCTGGTCTCAGAGAATAAGGTAACCTTCCTAACTTTGTCAAGGTGAATTTTTTCATCTCTGCTTTCAAGCCTATCTTTTCTTGTGTTCTCTAGGATCCATTAATAGTCCTTCAGCTCTCTTCAAGCCTCTACTACCCAATTTATTGTTTTAGTAGAATAAGTCAATGGGACAACCCTTCAAATACTTAAATTTAACCACCATGTTCCATCAATTCTTTTATTCTCCAGGCTAACCATCCCCAATTCCTTTAACAGATCCTTGTAAGGATTCTTGTTGTCTACACTTTTCATCATCTTTAGTGTCTTCTCAATGAGATCAAATTTCACTAAAATTTTTTTTGATATTTGGAAATAAAACTAATACTCTAGATTTGCTCTAATCAAGGCTGGATATATACAAACCAATTACTTCCCTTATTGTGGACATTACACCTTTTTTTTTGAAGGCACTGAATATTGAGCTATGACTCATATTGTTCTTCTTCACATGAATTATTGCCTATCCACGATAAGCTACAATCCAGATTCTGTATCTGTACAATTGTGTTTATGAACCTAAGAGTAGGGATTTTATTCAGGGTATCCCAAAAGTCATAGATCAGTTTTAAGATTTACTGCACTATGATACTCTGTTTTTATTACTGAAAATCAAATCTTATTTCTTTGGAATGGAATTGTGGATCTAGATGATGGAAGTTCTAAATATTAGTCTAAAGAGTTTGTATTTTATCTTTGGTCAATGGATAGCCACTTAAGACTTTTGAGGAGCTGTGTGACATGACCAAACTCATGCCTTATGAAGGTTATTTTGACAATTGTGTGGATGAACTGAAGAGAGGAGAGCTCAGAGACACGGAGATTATAATTATTATCCAAGTGATAGGCTATGAAAGCTTAAATTAAGGTGTTGGCAATGTATATGGAGAGAAGGAATAGAAAGACATTGATGTGGTAAGAGGAAAGTAGAGTGAAGGGTAATTCTAAGGTTTCAAACCTTGCAGATTGGGATGGTCACTGGTGCCATCAATACATATGAAAGTGAGGAAGACAAGCAGATTTGGGGGTGGAAGAAAAGATGAACTTAGTCTGATAGATTTATAGACTATCAGAGTTAGAAGGGACTTCAGATACCATTTAGTCCAACTCATTCTTGAATACCTTCTATAACATTCAGACCAGCAGACCATTAAGTCTCAGTTTGAAGATCTTCAGTGAAGGTCTACTTCACTTTTGTATATCTCTATTGTAGAATCTTTTCCTCCCATCAAGCCTAAATCTACTTTGTAACCTTTATTCATTTGTCCGGGTCCTGTCCTCTGGGACTGAGCAGGTCAAGTACAATTCCTCTTCTGAATTATATCTCTTTAAACACTTGAAGCTGATTATGTTGAAAACAATGTCTCTTTTCTAAGCTAAATATCTACATTTCCTCCACCTTTTCCTTGAATGGCATGACTTTCCATCTTTCCACCATTCTGGTCATTTATTTATGTCTGGATGTGTTTGTGTTTGTCAATATGTGCTAAAATATGGCATGAAGAACTAAGCACAATGTGCTACTCGTGTTGACCCAGACATCCTTCACTTTCCTCACTCTAGCTGCCATGATCCTTATAATGTTGTCTAAGATCATGTTAGTGTTTTTTGTTCATGGTATTGCACTACTTATTCTGAGCTTGCTGTCCATTAAAGCAGCTAGATCTTTTGCATAGGAACTATTTTCTTGCTGACACCAACCTCCCTAATGAATATTTGTACAGTTAATTTTTTGAACCTGTGTATTAATTTACACTTCTCCCTATTTAACTCTATGAAATTCAGTCTACAATTATGACTCATCATGATCTTTTTAGCTCTTTATTTTGCTGCTCAATATATTAGCTATCCTTCTTGGGATTGTACCATTTTCAGATTTTATAATTATATCATTTATGACTCCAACTAAGTCACTGATAAAAATATGGAACAATATAAGGCTAAATCTCTGGGCCACTCAGTTGGTGAACTTTCCCTGTTGGATACTTCCATCATTTAATTCTCTTTGGTTATGGTTGTTCAGCAAGTTCTTCAAGACATAATTATGCTAGATATCAATTGGCCAATATCCTTCTATCAAGGATATTCCATAGTGTTACTTACTTATATGACACCTTGATGGAATACTAGGTTTATGGCATCTACTATTCTATCAATCTAGTAATCCTGCTCAAAAAAGGAAATGAAGTTAGTTGTCCAAGACTTGTTTTTGATGAAACCATGCTGACTTAGAGACCACTGCTTCTCATTTTAAGTGCTCATCACTTTCATAGTACATTCTAGTATTTTGTCATATGAGAATTGAAGTAAAGCTTTCCATCTTATAGCTTGAAGGTAACTCTTTTCATGTTATTCCCAGCTCTTTCACATTTCTTCCTTGTAGCTATCTTGTACATGCTGCTAGATTAATCTTTCCAAAGTATAGTGCTGACCTTGCTCAAAAACTTTCCAATGGCCACTTTACTAATACTGGCAAAATGAAATCCAAATTGCACAACATTGACATTTGATGTGTGCAGTGAATCAGCCCCTATCTGCCTTTCAGATTTATCACATACCTCTCTAATTCATAGGATTTAGGAGATTTAGAATTTAAAGGGATCTTAGTCATCATTTATTACAATTCCTTCATTTTACAAATGAAGATTCTGAGACTAAGAAAGGTGAAATGACTTGTGCTTGGTGGTTAGTGTCAGAGTCAAGATTCAAACCTAAGCCTCTCTCACTCCAAATTTGTGTTCATTCTGATTCTCATGCTACTGTTCTTAGTTCATGCCAGATGATTTATTATTTTTAAATTTTAGTACTCTTACCTTCTACCTTGTGTGCTGGTTCCAAGGCAGAAGAGCAACAAGGGCTAGGCAATGGGGATTAATTGGCTTGATGCCAGATTATTTACTCATTACTTTTGGTTCTACAATTATCTATCTTTTTAAGTTTAGACAGACTACATCTCTTTGCTGGAATCTTCATTTGCAAAAAAGAGCAGATTGGATTAAAGTGACTTCTGTTCTCTCCCAGATCCAACAATCTAGGTCTTATTAATTAAATTAATTAATTTAGGCTGTTAAATCATAGACCTAAAAGAGATATCATTAATACAGCTCATCCTCTTAAAGATAAAGAACCTGAGGTTGTGAAGGGTATTGACTTAATGTCATTCAACTCATTGTTAAACTAGGATTATGGACTATATTGATGACATTCAAGGCTTTTTCTCCAAGATATTTAATTCTAATTGTTACAGAAGAGAACAAAAGTATTGAGGAAGAGGAAGTAGGACCAATGAAATAGAATGACCCTGTGACAGGAGAAGGAGTGGAGAATGGAAGAACAAAGAATGTATTGGCAGGTAAAGAAGCTTTGAGCAGGAGTTCAAACTAGGGAAGAAATTCTGCTTAGGTAGAAAATCTGAGACTGAAGTCTGATATGATCCATATTGGCCTTAACTCAGGCATGATGTAGACATGAGTCAGAAAGGACCTGATTCATAGAATGGAAGAAGTTGGAAGGGAACTTAAAGGCCACAGGATCAGAAGAGCAGACCTGGAAGAGACTTTGGGGGTCATCTAATTTTAACATTTTATAAATGAGGAAACTTAGGCCTGGGGAGTTCAGGTGACTTGCCCAGGGTCATCCAGGCAGTGGGCAGCAGAGGTGGAAATCAGATTCAGGCTGTCTCATTCCAGAACCAGAGCTCTTTCCATTATATCTCCTCTACAACATCCAAGCTGATTTGTTCTGCTTAACACCGGAAGGAAGAACTAGAAACAGTAGATGGAAGTTGCAAAGTTAGATTTGATGTTAGGAAAAACTTTCTAGAAATTAACATTATCTAAAAGTTGAATGGGTTGCCTTGGAAAGCAGTGGATCTCTTGTCAATTGAGGTCTTCATGCAAAGACTGGATGACCAGGATCTGACATCTCTTCTAACTCTAGGGTTCTGTGATACCATGATTCCTGCTGTGAAGAGCTCAAATAATGAGAAACTAACTACTCCTTGAGGCACCCTATTTCACTTCTGGGCAGCTAATGGTGGTTAGGAAGTTTTTCCTTTTTTAGATCTCAAATCTGTCATTGTAACTTCCTTCCTTTACTTCTTGCTTGGCTATTTGAAGCCCAGAGGATCAAATCTAAACTCTATTCCAATGTGATAGCTCTTCAGACACTTATATCCAGTGATCATTTCCCTCTAAGATTTTTCTTTTCTCTAGACTAAATATCCCCTTCAACAACATTCTCTTATGATCTGGACCTGGGCCAGGTAGAAGAAAAATCAGCAGTCACTAACAGAAGTATATCCCTTCTCTTTCTTTGTCCTTTCTCATCTTTTATCTCCCTTCTGTCTAGTACTGTGATCCTTTTCTGGGGATCTTGTTGAATAATAGCTAATATTTGGTACTTACACAGCATTTTGCAATTACACAGATTTGCAAGGTACCATACAAATATCTCATTTGATCCTCACAACAACCTTGGGAGGTAGGTGGTGTTGTTATCCCTATTTTACAAATTACAAATGAGGAAACTGAAGCAAATGGCGATTAAGTGACTTGCCCAGGTTGCATGGCTAGTAAATGTCTGAGGCTGGATTTGAACTCAGATTTTCTTGATTCTGGGCCAACAACTCCATATTCCTGCTTAAGAATTATATCAAAAGGTACTGGGAAAAATGAACTAAAGAAAGGAAGGAGAAAAGGGAGAAGAAGGGGGCCTGGAGAGGGACTTTGTGCAGGGGAAAAGAGGAAATAGACAAATTAAGAACTTACCCCAAAGCAGCAATGGTAGAAGCAGTGACAGGAGGCAGTGTTTCTGAGGCAAGAATGGTTTGGAAAGGAGAGTTAGTACAGAGTCAGGGGACAGTGGAGGAGCAGTATGATGGTAGAGACAGGGCAGAAAGCAGGCATAAAACTGGGGAGTGGCCACAGGACTGTGGAGATGACACACGGTTATGTGTTGGCAAGAGGCCCAGAGATAGGGTCTTGAAGGCAAAAGGAACCAGGTGTCTTCAGGGACCGTGGTTATTAAGTTATTCTGTCCCCTGAGATCTCTCTTTCTCCATCCCTAGGCAATTCTTCCCTGACTTCCTCTAAATGGATGCATGTAGGTTCTTAGTTCTTGGAAGCTGGCAAAAATAGGGAGATGCAATAATAATGGTCCCTTACCACAAATAACATTTTTAAGTTTACATAGAGCTTTTAGGGTTTGCAAAACACTTTACACATTAGATAATTTCTTCTTCACAGCCCCATGAGGGAGATGCTACTATTGTTACCATTTCTAGATGAGAAAACTAAATCAGATAGAAGTGAAGTGATTTACCTAGTGTCATACAACTAGAAGTGTCTGAGGTAGAATTGGAATTTAGGTCATTCTGACAAGTTCTGCACTAACCACTGCACCACCTAGTGGCTTCAGGTCATATTGCATTTTACGGTTTCTAATCTACTTTCACAAGCTTTTGTTTCATTTAACACTCACAAAACTCCACTAATTAAACAGAGAGAATATTAGAAATAATGAATCAAAATCTCGGAGCTGGAAAAAAGCTTAGAGGCTGTCCATAACAGCCCTACTTGAGGCATGAATTCTCTCTACAAGATCACTAAGTTACTCTTGTTTTTGTAGGATAATGATTAATTAATTAATTAGTTAATTAATTAACATTTAATTTCATGGATGGCAATGATCAAAGAATTCATCAACATATGGCCAGCCAGCTTTTGAAGAGTCTTTCTATGTTTGGCTGGGTTTATCTGCAGAAGGCAAACGTACATAGGATGTCACCAGGAGCATATTCAACACCTCTCCAGGTTCCTTTCTGGAGTCTCTAGATTTTATCATGCCACAGAGGCTTCCTTACTCTGGAAGTTCATTCCAGTCCTGAACTTACTACTCTGGACGTATACTTAGGGCCTGTGACTTCTTCCTTTGATTGACTTGATCCTCCCAGAAACTCTATTTTAAGGAAAGTGTCCATGCCAGTCATGTTTTCATTTCTCTCCAGATTTCACTTCTAACTCTTTGGACTTTCTCTATTATGCTTCTGTGGGAGTACCTTCTCCTCCCACCTTTTCAACTTCCTTTCCTGTATTGTCTTCCCCCATTAGAATGTATGCTTTTTGAGAGCAGATGTTGTCTTTATTTTTGCTTGTATTTGATTCCCAGCACAGTGCCTAGCACAAAGCAAGGATTTAATGAGTGCATGTAGATTTTATTTCATGGTGGAACCAGCTAGAACCAGCACTCTCCTGGAATAGTATTTGAAGATTCATTTTCTCCATTTTATGGAGGAGGAAACTGAGGCTCAGAGGGCAAAGTGACTTGCTCAGGGTGTTATGTATAAAATCCTGCAACCATGTTTTCATGGGTTGCAAACTGGCAGATGCCAATATAGAACACAGAACCTGGCAGAGGACCCAGGCCGGGCGCCAGGGTGCCAGTTGAAGTGAGGGTATAAAAGGGGCCCCCAGACCCCTGTCTGGACTTCTGGCTTTGATCTTCAGGGTTAGGGAGGAAAAGAGTGGTCTGGGTGGTTCTGGGTAGATTCTTTAGATAGGTAAAGCATGGTTGCAGGATTTTATCCATAACAAGAGTTATGCAGCTGTTCATAGAGTCAGGAGTGGACAGATTCTCAACTGGTCCTTTAGGTCATATACTTCAAAATAGGTAGATCTTATGTAGCAGAAGAAAGATTTTGGACTCTAGTATTCAGGGGGAAAGGAACAGGCATTATCAAGAAGGAAGAAACAAGATGATAAGAAGTGAATCAGTGGGGTTGTAGTAGAATCAGGGTCTCTAGACTGAGATTTTCTGACTACAAATTCAGTGTTATTTTACTATGTCACATCAAAGAGAGGAAGACAGTTCTGTGGATCTGATGGAAACATATCTGCTCATCAACCCTAGGGTTGCTAGGTAACCGGGAATTGTCTCGAGAGGATAGATTAGAAGAGTTAGTCATTTCTGGATTTCTCTCCTCCTGACCTCTGAAGCCTCTCCCTCTAGGTTGCTGTTTAGAACTCTGCTTTAGGTAGAGACTCCTTTAACAATCTCCCCACAGGATCCTTACTGCCTTGAATTAGTAGCATCATTTTCTCTAAGAACCCTACAGAACTCTGATAATTCATGGAAAGGTTGGTGAAAGAAAATTTTAGAGGAATGACTCACATTTTCTATTTTCTATTGCTAAGTGGAGGGAAAATAGATGGGAAATTAACCCCAAGATTGAAAATCTAGGTTGTACAGTGGATAGAGCAATGGATTTGCAATTATGATGACATGAGTTTAAATACTCTTTCAGACACTTGTTAGTTGAGTGGCTCTGGGGAAGTCATTTAACCTGGTTCAGCCTCAGTTTTCTCATCTGCAAAATGGGGCTAATAACACCTATTTTTTCAGGGTTCTTGTGAAGATAAAATAAGGGTTAAAATGTATTTAAAGTACTTATCAAACCTTTAAGGGCTATATCAATGTTAGCTCTGTGCACATTTGCATGCATGTTCAATTTTCCTTTGTCTAATCAGAGAAAATAATGTTCATGGAATGTCTTTTCTCTCCACTTCTTCCTTTGTACTTATATAGTCTTTTTATTCTTGAACATCTCTATTGTGAGAAATAGTGAGTTTCTCCTTTTTCCATTGTGAATTATTTTTTCTCTTTTCTTTTAAAATCCATAGGACCTTGGATAGAGGAATAGTTCATCACCAATAAGGGGTGAAGAGGCTCAGAGAAGATAAAATCCTGAATTTTGATTTTTGTTATTTAGTTGATTAGTCATGCCTCACTTTTTCTGATCCAACTTGGGTTTTTCTTGGCAAAGATACTGGGATGGTTTTCCATTTCCTTCTCTAGTTAATCTTGCAAAGGAGGAAACTGAGGTAAACAGGATTTTAGTGACTTTCACAGGGTCCCAAAGCTAATAAATGTTTAAAATCAGATTTGAACCCAAATTCTCCTTACTCCAGGGCTGGCTGGTACTCTATCCATTGCATAATCTTACATAACATTAGAAAATTTCTACACAAAATCAATGAAGCTAAATTTAGAAAGGAAACAGATGACTGGAAAAATTTTTTTACAACAAATTTCTCTGATAAAAGTCTCAACAAGTTGTTCAGTCAAATGATGGAATACTATTGTGACAAATGAAATTATGATGGATATAATTTCAGAGAAATCTTGGAAGACTTGTATGAACTGATGACAACATTGGAAAAATGAGGAACCCTAGAAGATGTGAGAACTCTGATCAATGACAACTGGTGACTGATAATTGAATAATAATGATTCCAGAACAGATTTCTCTTGAATGTATTTGATAAAATACAATTCCTGTTCTTGACTTCATCATTTTAAGTTTCTTTGTTACTAAGTACTGAGGTGGTAGAGTTCATATATGGTGGTTTGAGAACAGTGAAAACACTGGCTAATATGTTCCACTTCATGGAAGTTTGTTGTCTATCTGAGTTTTAATAAACAAATGCTTTGAGGATTATATGTTTTAACTAAATCTTATGCAAAACTCTCTGTAGAGTTTTCTTGTTTTCTTGTCTTGTTTTCTCATTTACCTTAAAAAAAACCACCTTACTTTCTGTCTTAGAATCAACACTAAGAATTGGTTCCAAGACAGAAGAGTGGTAAGGGCTAGGCAATTGGGGTTAATTGACTAGGGTCACCCAGCTAGGAAGTGTCTGAGGCCAGATGTGAACCCAGGACCTCTAGTCTCTAGGTCTGGCTCTCTATCCATTGAGCTATCTACCTGCAGCTCTTCTCTCTCTCTCTCTTTTTTTTTGTTTAGTGAAAATAATGCTGTTTTTATTCTACCACTCCTTTCCATAATTTTTACAAATGAACTTTGTAATGATCTGCTTAGGCTTAGAAATAGGACCACAATTTATAATCCCAGGGTGCTTACCTAGTTATTATTAATTATACCTTAATAATAATTTAATCAATCAAAAGGTAGCATAATCAACACAGGAAAATTGTATTCTGGATGTAATTCTGGGATTGAGGACGGTAATTTTCAATGTTTCCTATAATATTCAAATACTTGAAAGGCTGTCATGTGGAAGAACATCAGACTTGCTCTATTTAGCCCCAAAGGGTAGGACTAGGAGCAATGCATAGAAATTGCAGAGGCAAATTTAGGCTTATCTGAATAAGCTTCCTAACAACTATAGCTGTCTATTAGTGCAATGGGATGACCTGGGAGGTAGTTGGTTCTTATTCTCCACCCCCATACCATTGGAGGTCTTCATTCAAAGACTTAGTATTTATGAGATATGCTATCCGCTGGATAATTTTTCTTTGGTGTGGTCTGGACTTTAGTGGCTGTTGTAATTTTTTCCAAATCTGAAATTCTGAAACTTTTTGAAGTATGAGAGAAGGCATTCTGCATGTATACATACATTAATATATATTCCATTTTATGAGTTGCTATGGCTAAAAAAATTAATCACTTCTTGTTTAATATTTAAGAGATGACTATTAAGATGATCTAATCTTTGGACAGTTGACATAATAAGATCTAGTCTTTTGGACAGTTGGCACACCTTTACTCAGATCTTTTTAGTTTGGTAGAACCTGCTCCAACATATCAACAAAATGAAGTGTGAGACTAAGGCTTTGCTAGAAAGAACTATACAGTCCTTTAAAACACATTTACACATTAGCCATGTTCCAAAAAAATGAAGTGGAAAAAGTATGCTTCAATCGCACTGATATTTCATCAATTCTCTCTCTGAAGGTGGATAGTATTTTTGATCATGAGCCCTTTGGCATTGCCATAGAAAATTGTATTGATCAGAGTAGCTAAGTCTTTCACAGCTGATTATATTTATGGTACAACTGTTACTATGTATAGTATGTTCTGCTCACTTCACTTTGCATCAACTCATATACATCTTTCCAGACTTTTCTGAAACTATATTCCGTTCATCATTTTTTGCAATCATTATTTTACAACATCTTACAATAGTTATTATAATAGTATTCCACCATAATCATAAATTACAGTTTGCTCAGACATTCTCCATTGGATGGGAATCTCTTGTTTCCAATTCTTTGCCACCACAAAAAGAGTTGCTATATTTTTGTACTTTTGAGTCTTTTACCTTATTCTTTGATCTCTTTGGAATATAGATTGGGTAGTGGTATTTCTGGTATTTCTGGGCCAAAGGGGATGCATAGTTTTATAGTCCTTTGGGCATAGTTTCAAATTATTCTCCAGAATGGTTGAATCAGTATACAGCTTTACCGATACCACATTTGTGTACTTGTTTTTCTACATCACCTTCAGCATTGTCTTTTCCTTTTCTGTTAGCCAGTTTTAAGGATATGAAGTGTTACCTCA
The DNA here is from genome assembly GCF_016433145.1 of Gracilinanus agilis. Lineage (NCBI taxonomy): Eukaryota > Metazoa > Chordata > Mammalia > Didelphimorphia > Didelphidae > Gracilinanus > Gracilinanus agilis. The sequence goes on from NC_058132.1 coordinate 86,538,211, forward strand.
GAGCTGTTTGAATTTGCATTTCTCTGGTTTTTGGCGATTTAGATCTTATTCTCAGAAAAAAATCACAATAAAATATCCTCCTTCCCCTAAACCCTTCAGTTTTCTGTTTCCCTTCCAATTTTGGCTACATTAGTTTTGTTTGTGAAAAACCCTTTTAATTTCAATTAATCAAAGTTTTTCATTTTACTTTCCGTGATTCTTTCTAACTTTCTTTTGGTCATACACAACCTCTCCCCTCTCTACTTTTCCCTCTATATCTGACAGTTACATTTTCCCATGCTTCTCTAACTTACTTATGATATTATTTTTTCTATCTGAATCATTTATCCATTTTGACTTTATCTTGACATGTGGGTAATGAGATATTGATCTATACCTAGTTTCCATCAGACTACTTTCCAGTTTCCCCAGCAATTTTTTTCAAACACTGTCATAGCTTAGAAATTCAGGTTTATCAAACATCAGATTACTATGGTCAATTGCTTGTATATATTGTGTGCCTAATCTATTCCATTTATCAACCATTCTATTTCTTTTCCAATATTAGATTATTTTCATGATTACCAATTTGTATTTAGTTCATGATCTAGTACTTCTAGGATACCTTCCTTCATTTAAAAAAATATTCCCTTGAGATTATCTATCTATCTATCTATCTATCTATCTATCTATCTATCTATCAAACCTTTTCTTCCCCCAGATAAATTTTGTTATTATTTTTTTCTAGCTCTATAAAATAATCCTTTGGTAGTTTTATTGGTACGGCACTGAATAAATAAATTAATTTAGGTAGTATTGTCATTTTTATTATGTTGACTCAGTGTTAGGCCTTTTTAAAAACCATTGTTTCAGCTGCAATTTTGAGTGTATATTTCTTTCATCTTCTGAAATGGGAAAATGCGTCAATAGGCATATGTGAGCCTTGCCTCGATAAAAAAATACTGATAGTTTTTTATTTGTATCCATACTGCTTAATTTTGCACATAGCAAACTCTTTTTAAAAACCCTTATTTTTCATCTTAGAATAAATACTGTGTATTAGTTCCAAAGCAGAAGAATGGTAAGGGCTAGATAATGGGGTCATACAGCTATGAAGTGTCTGAGGCTAAATTTGAACCCAGGGTAATGATATTTTGCACAGCAATATGGAAAACTAGATGATGGACAGTTACCTGATTAGAACATAGAATGAACTGAGCCTGGCAGGAGGTGGCATGAGCCAAGGCAGTTAAGGCTCAGGTATATAAGGAAGGATTTGAACTGGGAGATCCATCTCAATCTGGAGATTGGGTTTTTGGGGAAGTAGGTGGTTGTGATGAGGGTAGGCCATAGGTCAACTTGAGTTACCAGCAACCTGCACCACCCAAGATCCTGTGTTAGCCTTATATTGAATAACTTGATCCTGATTTAATCACCAAGAAGAAGCAACAACATCTAACTGTAAAGCAACCTGATTTAGGTTGAAACCAGTCTGGCCCAGTCAAACTGGCAACTGGCAACTGGCAACTGACAAGCCTGACCACCATCAGTTCAAATACCATCATTTTGTCATTAGCTTAGTTATTTAAGGACTTTTTATTTCCCTCCTTCCCAATCATCACCCTGCTTCCCTCCTAAGCCTATTAACATTAAATCTTCAAACTTACCTACATTTGGTGTCATCTCTATCTTAGGGCTTAGTGATTATATCCTTGGGATATTTGAGAGAAAGGAGAATTGTATCAGTTATAGTAAAATATAATTCGCAGGCAATCCTATCTAGGCCAGGACAGTCAGTTAGAAGTAGCTGTACAATTCTAATCACAGATACTTCACTTGGCTGACTATTCTGGGACACTGTTATATCTGAAGTTGGGTTCAGCAGATTCACAGCAACTATTGCTGTGGGATCCTTTGTGTTTCACTATCACAACTTAAGTGTTTCACTTAGGTATCACCCATATACTCAGCTTCAGCTCCTCATAACACCAGGATCATTATAACACCAGGACTTTTCATCTCTAGGCTTGGCTCACAATATATTGAGCCACCTAGTTGCCCCTACATAGTAAACTGTTATGAAATTCTTTTTTATTCATTCACTCATTTTATTGAACTTTAATTTTTTTCTTGATTATATGTTGACACAATTTTCAATAATCATTTTCTGATGTTTTGTGATCCTTGTTCTCTCTGTCCCTTTCTTTCCTTTCCCCCTTCCAAGACAGCAGGGAATTTGATATGGATTGTACATATGTTATCCTAAAGTACATATTTCCATGCTTATTATATTGTGAAAGAAGACACATATGCCTTTCACTAGAGAAATATTATTGGAGGAAATAAGGTGAAGAATGGTATGTTTCAATCTGCATTTAGAATCTATCAGTTCCTTCTTTGTTGGTGACTAGCCTTGTTCATCATGAGTCCCTTGAAGCTGTCCTGCATTCTTGCCTAGTTAAGTCATTCAAAGTTGATCATCATCTTTATTGCTTTATTGCTGTTACTGTGTACAACATTCTCCTGGTTCTGCTAACTTCATTTTGCACAACTTTATATATATTTCTAGGCTTTTTTGGTGATCATTTCATTTGTCATTTCTTTTGGCTCAATAATATTCCATTAAAATCACATAGCACAACTTGTTCAGCCATTCTTCAGTTAATGGATATCCCTTCAGTTTCCAGTTCCTGTCATCACAAAGAGGGCTGCTATAAATATTTTTGTACAAAGTAGGTCCTTCTTTTTGAAATACAGACCTAGTAGTGGTGTCTATGGGTCAAAGGGTAGGCACAATTTTATGATCTTTTTGGCATGGTTCCAAATTGCTCTCCAGGATGATTGTATTAGTTCACAGCTCTACTAACAGTGTATTAGTGTCCCACTTTTACCATAACCCTTCCAACATTTATAATTTTCCTTTTTTTGTCATATTACCCAATATGATAGATGTGAGGTGGTACCTGAGAGTCATTTTAATTTGCATTTTCTCTAATTAGTAATGCTTTGGAGCATTTTTCACATGACTAAAGATAGTTTTAATTTCTTTATCTGAGAATTATATCTTTTGTCAATTGGGGAATACTTTGAATTCTTATAAATTTGACTTACTTATCCATATATTTGAGAAAGGAGGCTTTTGTCAGAGACACTTTCTATAAGCACCCACCAAACTTTGTTGTTTTCCTTCTAATCTTGGTTGCATTGGTTTTGTTTGTGCAAAACCTTTTTCATTTAATGTAGTCAAGTTTATCTATTTTATAACTCATAATGTTCTTTATATCTTGTTTGGACACCAATTCTCCCCTTATCCATAGTTCTGACAAGTAAGTGATTCCATGCTTCTTTAACTTGTTTAAATCATTCATTATTCCATTCATTTATTCATTCATTCACTCACCCAGGCCATTTTACAATGCTGTTACTTTTTCCTACTAGTTCCTGGCATTTCTACATGGAGATAGGGCATCTGTCTTTGTTGATATTCAGTTGTTCAGTTCTATCAGACCATATATGGCATGTCAATGATGTCTATGGAGTTTTCTTGACAATGATACCAGAGTGGTGTGCCATTTCTTTCTCCAACAGATTAAGGCAAACAGAGATTAAATGACTTGTCCAGAGTCACACAGTAAATGTCTGAGGTTGAAGTTTTTGAACTCAAGTCTTCCTGACTCTTACATAGTAAGTGCTTAATAAATAAATTTTTCATTCACCCATTAATCAATCAACTAATAAACATTTGTTAAACACTTCTCTGCCAGGTACTATGCTAAGTGCTGGGAATACAAAAAGAGGCAAATGACAGTTTCTGCACTCAAGAAACTCACAATCTAATGAGAGAGATAAAATGCAAACAAATGTATACAAAGTAAGCCACATGCAAAATAAATAGGAAATAATTAACAGAGGGATGGCACTAGAATAAAGAAGGATTGGGAAAGGCTTTATGAGGAAGGTGGAATTTAATTATGATTAGGGGATCAGTAATCAGAGCAGAGTAGGAAAAGCATTCCAGACATGGGGTATAGCCAGAGAAAATGCTTTAAGCTGAGAGATTATGTATCATTTGTAAATTGAAGAGTATTTGATGGAGAGTAAGATAGAAGTCAATAAGATAGGAGGGGACTAGATTATGAAGGGTCTTGAATGCCAAACAGAATATTTTCTATTTGTTCCTGGAGGCAATAGGGAGTCACTGAGGTTTGTTGAATAGAGTGTGACAAGATCAGGCCTGCACTTTAGGAAAATTACTTGAATAGTTGAATAGAGAATGAATTAGAAAAAGGAGAGAGTTGAGGCAAAGATCCACTTTCAGGCTATTGCAAGAATCCAGGTATGAAGTGATGAGGATCTTCACTAAAGTCATGCCTATGTCAGAAAAGGAGAGAATATGGGAGCAATGTTGAGAAATGTAAGATCAAGAAACTGGATCTGGTGGGAGAGAGACAGTAAGAAGTCCAGGATGACTCATAGTTTGTGAGTCTGAGGAACTGGGAGGATGGTGTTGCCCTTTATAATAACAGGGGAGTAAAAGAGGAGGAAGGTTTAGGGGAAGGATAATGAGTTCTGTTTTGGACATATTGAGTTTAGACATCTACTAGACTTCTAATTCGAGATGTCCAAAAGGTGGTTTGAGATGTGAGATTGGAGATCAGCAGAGCCTGGGGCAGGAGAGATAGATATGAATATTATCAGCATAGAGATAGTCATTAAGACCATGGGAGATGATAAAAACACCAAGTGGACTAGTATAGAGGGAGAAAAGAAGAAGATAGAACCCTGAGGGACATTTACAGATGAAGGCTAGAATCTGGAAGAGGATCAAATGATGGAGAAAGAGATGTCAAATGTGTAGGAGAAGAGCCACTAGAATGTTGTTCCATAAACCTAGAAAGAAGAAGGTTTCAAGTATCAGGTTTAAAGGGAGTGATCAATAGTGTCAAATGCTACAGAGGAGTCAAGTTTGGCAACTAAGAAGTCATTAGAAATTTTGAGAAGAGCATTTTGGTGGAATGATGAGGTTAGAAGCTGAATTGTAAAGGATTAAGAAGAGAATGCTAGGAGAGAACATGGAGGCACAAATTTTAGATGGGTTTTTTTAAGGTTAGCTACAAAGGACAGAAGAGATGTACAATAAGAATGGGAAAGGAAAATCAGATAAGATTTTTTTTCAAAATAGAAGAGACATGGGCATATTTGTAGGCTATATGTAATGATCCAGTGGACGAAGGGAGATTGAAATAAGTGGACTCTAAAAGGGACAATCTATTGTAGGAGATGGGGTGGAATGGAGATGGGATCATTTGAGCAAGCAGAAGGGTTAGCCTCAGTAGGAAGTAAGGCCACATCACCATATGATATAGGGGTGAAGGATGAGATAGTTGTAGAAGGAATCTGAGTGATGGAAGATGAGGAAGAAGGGAGAAGAGACACATCATTCATTCACTCATTCACTGAGCTTTCTGGACAGGCCTCAGGGTCCGTAGACTATTCTGCATTGTGCAATTGAGATGCTCAGGTTATGGGTCTCCTGAAGGGTTGTTAAAGACCTTCTTGTCTCCTGCTCGCCAATGGTAATACCAGCTTAAGTAATTTACTTTCAAAAACTTGGCTTTGGTCAAAGTGGTTCTTGGCAGGTGAACCATATACAAATTATTGTTAAGAATCTTCTTTGTGTAGGCATTATGACATGTTTTGGGGATATGGAGACAAAAATGAAAAAGTACCTGCCTCAGGAGCTTATATTATAAAACAATTACCAAGTTTCTTGAAGGCAGGGAGGAATTAACTCTGTCATCTGTGTGTGCATGGGTGGGGAGCTAAGTAAAGATCTCTAATGAGTAAGGTGGCACTTGAGCTGAGTCTTGAAGGAAGTCAAATACTTGGTAAAGGGAAGAACTGTTGGAGTTCATCCTATGTCATGTCACATGGGGTGGGGAGATTGAATATCAAAATGAAATGTCATCCATGGGAAGAGCAGATATATATATACATATGCTATAGTTTTGTTGGAGCAGAATGACAATAGGAAGTAATGGGAAATTGTTCTTGAAAGATAGGTTGAAATCATATTGTATAGTTCTCTGCATGCCAGAGGAATTTGTGCCTTATCTGAGAAGCAATAGGGTGCTCTGTGTAAGTGTGGATTTGGGGTAAATCTAGGATAACTAAGCATTCATCTTGGAAGGGGACTGGAAGTCGATCCCATGGAATTCTGAGAGAATTCCGTTTGGGAGGGGCTAGCAGCAAGAGGAGTTTGGAGAATTCTGAAGGTCCTCAACTGTCACTTCTCTCCTGACCAGACGAGGAGCTGGGGGTTTGGTTTTTTAGTTGGGAGGTTTGGATTTTGGGGGGATCCTGAGTGAATTGGGTTCCTCTTTACTTTTATGTGTGACTATTGGGAGATCACAAATACTAACAAAGAAGACATTGAACAGCCATTCTCCAATTTGGCTGGAGAGGCCGAACTCCTGGGGGGGAGTGGCTTTGAATGAGGGGGAGTCCTTTCCCTGATCCTGCCTGAATCAATTGATCCTGTTACTTCCCAGTGATATTAGTTTAGAAATATTAGATAGGAGACTGTAGGGGGGAAGAGAGAGTGAGCTACAGGGACCAAGCCACTGAAGAGGTCCAGGGCTGCTCTCTTGGGGAGAAGACTTAGCTGATAGTGAGGTTCATCCTTTCCCTCCTTCCTTGATTCCCCTATACCTTTTCCCCCTGTACCCTAAATTTAATTTATCCTTAATAAACCCCTGTTAGTTTAATACCTAGAGTCTGGAAGAGTTACATTGAGGGGGGAGGTGACTGATTCTTGTGGCTGAGGGGAAGACGATTACCTGACTCCATCTTGAGGGGCAAAGCTACTTGCACTTAGGAGTTGAGGGAGGCTTGTCTTAATAGGGCTGGCTCTGGTGGTGGGATCCCATCCATTAAGGTCACAACTGAACCCCAAAACCTTCCTTCAACATCCCCATTATAGTTTTACCAGTTTGGGAAGCTCATTGAGTTTATTCCCTCATAGGTCTTCCCTTGGGTGGGGGCAAGTGAATAGCTGATCTGGCCCATTGAAAGCTAACAAGGGGGGAGTCTAGATACACCCTCCCTACCATCAATACTCACCCCATACATTTGTGCCATATCTGAGAAGCAATAGGGTGCTCTGCTAGAAGTCATCAGAGTCATGGAGTGGGTGAATTCTGGATGTGAATATCTTGGGACATTCAGAACAAAGTAAACATTTATCTCTGACACTGCTCTGTCTCAGTCTTTGTTTATGTCCGAACTCCTTTAGTTGTGTGTGCCTTTTATTTATTAATCTGCAGCCCAGAGTTTCTGATGTTGGGTTTTCTTTTTTATTTCTGTGAGTGATTTGTTCTTCTAGAAATCTAACTCTGGGGGAGCTAGTTTCTTATCTCTCTCTTCCAGAAGTGATTGCAGAAGTAGCAGCCCCAAAAGGATGAAAGGGCCTTGAAGTTTTCCAGTCCCTGAGCACATGTCCTTCCATCTCAACTCTGGGGGATAGATAATCCCCTCATAGTGATATTTTAGTGCCTCATCTTTCTCCTTCCTCTTCCTCACTTTTGCATTCTCCTCTTATTCTTCTTCCCCTCTGCCATCAGTTTAATTTCTCCTTGCTGTCTCTATTACCTTCAACTCAACCTCTAACAACCACATTCTTGTTAGGGAACAGGTATGAAAGGATATTGGGTTCCAATTCTGGTTCAAGAGATTTGAGAAGGGGGAAAGGGGCCAGGTGACTGGGGAAGAGGAAGAGAGCCTTGAGAAGACTATGGGAGAAAAGAGGGGGAATGGAGATGTCACATCTAATCCAACTGCGTTCTTAGTACTGGGACAAAGAGGTTTTGAAAAATCATCTCTTACTATATTCTTGCTATTTAGTCCCAATCTTTATTCCTATACTCACTTATTATTAGAACCTGACCCCAACTCTTAAGTTAGTGATGGAATTCGTCATGTCAATTCTCTCAACATTTACATTTCTTTGTATCTTCATATTCCTTATTCCTCTCTTCTATTCCTGATGAAGAATTAGTTTTCCTTCTTTCCTATGATAATCTTTCAATCTATGCCCTTAGTCTAATTCCCTTATACTTCTTTGATCAAAGTCTCCCCATTACCTTTTTTTCTCCTCAAGTATTTGTAATCTCTCTTTCTCTATTATCCCCTTTTCTTATGTCCACAAACCAGCAAAGAACTCCCTTATCATACAACCCCACCCCAAACATTTCTTAAGTCACTTCCTTAATTTTCTACCTGATCTTTCTCTTTCTCTTCACTATCATAATTCTTGCAAGAGCTTTTTCTATTTGCTGCTTTCATGATTTCATGGAAAGACTATAGGATTTGGAATGAGGATACTTAGACTGAAAATCTTTGTGATTTTTGAGTAAGTCAATTCCCCTCTCTGGATCTCAGCTTCCTCTATTGTAAAGTGACAAAGCTGCACTACAAGGTAGTTTAAGTCTCCTTTTTAGCTCTCTTTTAGCTTTGTGTGCCTTAGATATTATGAACTTCTCTCCCCATTATGATTTCTTCATCATTATCAATAAGCATTTATTAAGTATCTACAGTGTTAAACTGAGGATATGAAGAAAGGAAATTTCCCCCTCCTTCCACTATCTCTACTCCCATAGAGCTCAACCCCTACAATATGTCCCCCCCACTGCTCTCTTGAAACTTCTTTTTGAGAGGGATTAATGACTTCTGTGATGCAGAGAGGGGGCATAACTGTTTTTGCAGAATTTCTACTGTCAGTTAAGGTTTTAGAATCTTGGGAAAAAGTTTCAGTTGGAACTGGGAACTCGTGGAGGGAACCAGGGTCCAGCTGAGCTCCTTCTTGAGATTGAAACCTAGCTTAGATTTGCAGTTTCTTTGAGATTTGTTTAATTTAGTTAAATCCTTTGAATTTCTTACCCTACCTTATTCCTACCTTCATTTCCTTACCTGAAAGTCTGAGAAGAGTGAATAGGAGAGTGAATCAGAGAGTTAGTTCAAATCTGTGAGAGTTTAGTCCTACCTTTGCAGCAAGTTATCTATTGAGGTTTTGTATCCAACATCCTAATCCCTTTTGATTTCAAAATCACCTTGGGAGCTGAGTAAAGGCAGGTCCTTTCTCAGTCTCACATTCCTCCCTTCCCTTCCCCCACCTGAGGTTTCTCTAAGCTGCTGTTAGGGCTTCCTTGATACTTTACCCTGTCAATCTATACTAGAAGACAATAAACCCCTTTGTGTTTAAACAAGACCTTTTGGCTACTTCATTTGTTAATTAGTAAGAGAGGGAGGAAGAGGAAGAGAAACAACATACTCTCTGGGTTTGAGGGAAGCTGAGGGTATCCATTTTGAAGGAATTGTAACTTCAATACAAGTCCCTTCCTGTGAAACTGACGAAAGCCTGAAGTCAATTTCAACGTGTCTTGGCTGACTCTAACTTGGCTGTATAGTGTCCTTTACTTGAAGAGATCAGTCTGTTTCCCTTCAGAGTTTTGTCTTCAACCTAAGTCCTAGTCTGTATTTCCCTGCTGCTGTTTGCCTGTCTAGATTAATTCATCCTCTCCCTTGAAACCCTTGTTACCTCAGTGTTATACTCCCTGAACTCAGACATTCCCTTATTTCGCCTACCCCCTCAACTACCATCCTTCATCATTGAACCTTCCTCATCCACTATATTGCCTTAACTTCCCTACTACCTAGTCCATTCCCTTGATTACCTCCAGCCTTGGGTCTCTTGCCTTGTCTTATTCCCTGATCCTACCAGTTATTACCCTAGCTTCAGCCTCATATTACATCCTACCTAATCCCATATTACACTCTCCTAATCCCCATATTACATCTTAAAAGTCCCCTATAACACTTCCCAATATTCATTAATAAATCCTAATAAGACAATTGATTCTTCTCAGTCCTCACTCTTCTTGACATGTTTGAAACATTTAATTGATCAACAGAGTCATCTCATACTTTTGGACACTCTGTCCTCCTTTAACTTCTGTGACAATTCTCTTTCTCTTCTTTTTTTAGCTCTAATTAATTACTTAAATTAAAAAAATTTAAGAAAGAATTTGCTACTTTGACTATTCCTTTTTTTTATCTTTGGCTAGGTAATGCTGTGGATAGAGTAGGGGACCCAGAATCCAGGCTTGAATTTGAATCTTATCTAAGACACTTAAGGGCTATGTGATTCTCGGCAAGTCAGTTCTTCTGTCTGCTTCAGCTTTCTTGTCTGTAAATACTAATGGTAATAACACCAACTTCCAGGTTGTTGTAAAGATGAGATGAGAAAATATTTGTAATGTATTTTCTATATCTTTACATGCAAAACTAATGCTGTTATTATTATTCTCTTTCATATGCTACAGGCCCACATATTCAACCTTGTGTAAGCTATCCACCTACATATCCTGAGAAAACATCAACCACATTACGTATCAAAATGATTCCATCATTTTCTTTAAATTCCATTTTGCCCAACTCACATCTTTTTTGGTAATAATACCAGCTTCCCTCTTTTGGTTCTAGTTTTACCCTCTTTATTTCCACCAACATCTAACTTAAATTGATCATTTGCTTCAAGTATTTAAAAACATGATTCTGAGAAGTGACTCATAGCTTTCATCAAACTGCCAAAAGGAGTCAATTAGAGAGAGAGAGAGAGAGAGAGAGAGAGAGAGAGAGAGAGAGAGAG
>NC_058132.1:86549394-86569452 GCF_016433145.1 Gracilinanus agilis
AAAGGGCTATAAAAGAATGCCTGCCCTTTGATCCAGCCATACCATTGCTGGGTGTGTACCCCAAAGAGATCATAGATAAACAGACTTGTACGAAAATATTTATAGCTGGGCTTTTTGTGGTGGCAACAAATTGGAAAAGGAGGGTATGTCCTTCAATTGGGGAATGGCTGAACAAACTGTGGTATATGCGGGTGATGGAATACTATTGTGCCATAAGGAATAATAAACTGGAGGAGTTCCAGGCGAACTGGAGAGACCTCCGGGAACTGATGCAGAGCGAAAGGAGCAGAGCCAGAAGAACTCTATACACAGAGACTGATATACTGTGGTAAAATTGAATGTAATGGACCTCTGTACCAGCAGCAATACCATGACCCAGGACAATCCTGAGGGATTTATGGTAAAGATGCTACCCACATTCAGAGGAAGGACTGCAGGAGAGGAAATATATAAGAAAAACAATTGCTTGAATGCAAGGGTCGGGGTGGACCTGATTGAGGGTGTGGACTCGAAACTACCACACCAATGCAACTACCAACAATTTGGAAATTGGTCTTGATCAAGGACACATGACAAAACTAGTGGAAATGTGCATTGGCCATGGGTGGGTGGAGTGCGGGGGGGTGGGGGTGAAGGAGAAAGGTGGAGCATGAATCAGGTAACCATGTTAAAAATGTATATTAATAAATGTTAAAAAAAATAGTCTCACCAATTTCAGGGTCTCAGGTTCATGAAGCATATTCTTTATCAGCCTCTAAGTTGAATTTGGAACTCCGAAGAATGAAGAACTCCTCACAGGAAGTTTTAATCCCTTTTTAAAGATGCTTCTTTTGCATCACTTCCTGTGCCTTCCTCTACTTTTACATGCGTCAATTATAGTCTATAGTTTTGCTTAGGATTGCCCAAGGGGACAGTCAGTGGTTTCTGATTCATCACCCACCATCACACATGTGGGTCTCCTCCACTTAAGGATTAGTGGGATATATATGCTTCTGGTGATTAAATCTAAAAATGATCAGGGGAGAGTTAATCTCATTTTCACAACTCAAACCCATGCCTTCTGTCTATTCTACTAACTGCTTTAATAATGATGAAGTTCTTAGGAGTTATATGTATTATCTTCTCATGTAGCGATGCAACAAGTTAATCTTATTGAATCCATTGTGATTTCTTTCTGTTTACTTGTATATGCTTCTATTGAATCTCATATTTAAGAGTTAGATTTTCTATTTAGCTCTGGAATTTTAATCAAGAATGCTTGAAAGTCTTATATTTTATTGAATATTCATTTTTTAAACCTTTTCTATTTGGTCAATTATACTTTTTAAGCAGTTGTTATCTTCATTGGAATTTTTGTGCCTTCTTTTCCAATTGGCTAATTGTTGATTTTAGGTAGTTGTTTTCTTCAATTAATTTTTGTGTATCTTTTACCAAAATGTTGACTCATTTTTTTTTCATGATTCTCTTCCATCACTCTTATTATTTTACCCAGTTTTTCTTCTATCTCTCTTAAAAAACATTTTAATATCCTTTTTGAATTCCTTGAGGTTTTCTTTTTGTGCCTGACACCACTTTACATTTTTCTTTGAGGCTCCATATGCAGGTGTTTTGGCACTGTTGTCCACTTCTGAATTTACATTTTGATCTTTGTTGCCACTAAATTAACTTCTATAGCCAGGTTTTTTGTCTTTATTTTTTCTCATTTTTCCATTCTATTTTGTGACCTTTAATTATATGCTAAAGTTTGTTCTGTTCCTTGAGTAGAGGGAGCTTCTTGTAGTAAGGACTTGCTATGGTAGGTGAAGGTAGCCTGGCTGACTTTAGGTCCTGAAATGTGCTCAAGAGTGGTCTGGCTGCCTTTGTTTCTCGCAGTATGTACAGGAGTTGTCTGGGTGCCTTGTGGGCCTAAAGTGTTTGTAGGGATGACCTGCTTCGCTTGCTATGGGCAGGCTCGGAGTTGTTTTGTTGGTATGCAGCCCATGTTGGATTTATTTATATTTTGCCCCCTTGACTTTGTCTGTATACTTGTGTCCCCAGTGCTGGTTTGCCGGAATGCCACTTGCCTGCAAATGTTTTTGCTTCTTATCTCAGTGAGCTGGTTCTTCTCCCTTGAGGATTTTCTATGTTATATTAGGTAAGAAAACTGTTTCATTACATTTTTTGGTTCTACTACTATAGAATTCATTTTAGATGCTTTTTATGGTTGGCTCCAAGAAGCCTGTTTTTTATTATTTAAAAAAAATTCTACAGATAATGTACTCCTGTATTATTTCTACTACTCTACCCTTGATACTACAGAAGTCCTTTTCTTTATAATCTTTACCTTCTCCTTTAGAATTGATATTGATTCTAAGGCAGAAGAGTCATAAGAAATAAATAATTGGGATTAAATGACTTGCCCAGGAGCACAGAGCTAGGAAGTGTCAGGTGCTCTATCCATAGAATCATCCTGCTGCTCCACTCCCCAGAAGTTCTTTATTTGCTTTGTGCACTTAGTTAATGTAATTTAAATTGTATTATAATGGCATTAGGATCAAACAACAATCTTGGACTATGGGACCTGACACCTTTTTTATACTCCCTGGTATCTTCCTCCTATATCTTATATCATGTTTCTTTTAGCTCTCTGCCAGTAGGAACCTGGTCATCTACCATTAAAAGGATGCTATACACAGAAAGATTCATTCCAGAGTTCCACTGTGCCAGATATAGTTCCATCCTGGCATCTGTGTCTATGTGTGGAAGGTTTTGAAGGGAGTTGGGGTGTGTGTGTCAAAAATCCAGATGAAGCTTGGTTTGAAAAAGGAAATTTAATATTATAAGGGATTGTGTGAGAATGATGGCTTTAATCTACTCCAGAGAGACAAAAAGTACTTAGGGATTCGGGAATCAGTACTGATCACCACAAATGGACTAAAAGCTGGAAAGCCAGCAGCCAGTAAGGCAGAAGAGATCACCAGCCAGGGGTGTGACTTTACAAAAATCATATGTAATACCAAGATAGAATTGATTGAGTAAAAAGAAACAAATATAATAACCAGCAACAGGACAGTTTGGGTGGCTCTGACCACAGGGGAGGCTCTAGGGGACAGTCTGGTATTATGAATGTGCTGGACTCTCTGGTGGTGTCTGTACAGGACAAATACCATAGAACTGCTGGCCCAGATCATGATTCCTAAACAAACAACATCAGGAATAGAAATCATAAATGTATATAAGGAAGTAATAAGAGAGGCATGAATTGAAAATGAGCAAAAAACAAAATCCTGTATCTTTGTAGTATTTTCCCTCCTCACTGGGGCTTTCATATAAACAAGAATAATACAATTTGTAAGTAGATTCAGAATCCAACAGAGGAGACAGGAAGGGACAATGCACTTTGGGACTCTAGTTTTGAGCTCTGCCCACCCAGAGCTCATAGGACTGATAGTGATAGCTTGGAAGCCACTCAAAAGGCAAGTGGTACTAAGAGAGAGGCCACGGGCTACTCGATGAATGTAAAACAAAAGTTTACATCCTATATCATCCAGGAAATTGTTAAACCCTAAAGTGGCCATTGTTTGAGGGATACCTTTGGAGAGAAGCACCAAGTCATTGGCCAAAGACAGTTGAGAGAGAAGAAAATCTGTGGGCCTCAGTCTCAGACCCCTGAGGGAGGTGATGATATAAAAACCCAAGATAAAGGAGTTCCCCAAAGTCCCAAATAAAGTCTGAGAAAGGAAGAGAATCCTCACTGATATGTCATTAGCAATCATTTTCTTGATTTTCCAATGATTAAGAAGTCAATAGCACCTGGAGAGAAAAATAAGGGTTTGATTATCTTCCCTGAGATAAGGGAATTATCCACAGTGTTCCTTCCATACAACCCCATTCTCCATTTTGGAAAGTGACTACTGGTTTGTCTACCATTCATAGCAGGTTCTTACCAGAAATCAAGTATATTGAATTTAGCTGTTTAAAACCATATAAGTTAAATCCCTTCCCTTAGCCAGGAAATTTTCTTCTTGCCCTATCCTGAGGGTAGGAAATTTATTATCTTTTTTGATATGGAACCATTTGCTTCCCCCACCCGGTCCCCTCCATGTTGCAAATCCTCCTGTAGCTGAAAGGATTCAACAAAGACTTCCTCAGCTTCCTACCTGAGGTCGGAAGGTCTTTTCTTCCTTATAGATGTGGCTTGGGTGACTTCTACAGGTGCAATTATATGGCTGGTCATGAGAAGTCTAACAGGAGGTAAAAGAATAAATGAAGGACAGAGAATGAAAATATTTTCTCCTGACTAGATAGCATTGTTACACAGAATATTCAATAATTACAAGAAAGTATAAACATGATATAAGAAGAATGAAATTTTTATATTACAAAAACATAAGGCCCTTTTCTGAAAATAGTGAATGGCATATTTGTGAAACCAAAAATAAACATTTTATGGTATAGTAGCTAAGTAAAGATTACATTGTTAAATACAGTTTGATAAAATTCTAGAAATAGAAGAAGAAAACTGAGTGAATAAACACAGGGAAAGAAGAGAAAAACTACAATTTTTATAAATAACAAAATAGTATAATAGTCAATAAAAATTTAAATGGGGAGCAGCTAGGTTTTTCAATGGAAAGAGAACCAGGCCTAAAGTTTGGGGGTTCTCAATTCAAATTTGGCCTCAGACACTTCCTAGGTATAAGACACTGGACAAGTCAATTAACATCCTTTGTCTAGATCTTACCACTCTTCTGCCTTGGAACCAATACATAGTATTAGAGGGAAGGTAAAGTTTTTTTTTTTAAAAACTTACATGAAGCAATTCAGCAAAATTTAAGGTTATTAATATAAACCCATATAAATTCATTAACACTTCTATATGTTACCAACAAAACACAGTCAAGAAGAAAGATAAACGTTGAAATTCTATTAAAAATATCGACATATTGCATAAACCACAGGGAGATATTACCAATACATATACATGTTCTATATAAATATAATTATAAAAGATTTTTAAAGAAATAAAAATGAATCTAAGTAACTAGAGAATTCCTTCTAGGAAGCCTCAAGAGATTAAAAAATGGCCATAATACCTAAATGAATTTATGTACTAGATGCCTTAGAAATGAAATTCTAAAAAAAAAGAAAAAAGCTGGGTAGCTCAGTGGATTGAGAGTCAGGCCTAGAGATGGGAGGTCCTAGGTTCAAATCCGGCCTCAGACACTTCCCAACTGTGTGACCCTGGGCAAGTCACTTGACCGCCATTGCCTACCCTTACCAATCTTCCACCTATAAGTCAATACACAAAAGTTAAGGGTTTAAAAAATTAAAAAAAAAGAAATGAAATTACCAAAGAATTATTAAAATTTGTACATAATTCATTTGGAGGAACAGAAATTCAGGAATCTCAAAAACAAATAATAAAAATATTGAGAAAGAAGGTATCTTAAAAGTAAATGGGTTTTATATTTTTAAAGTGTTTTTTTTCCTGTATCTTTTGATCTAGCTATCCCATGAAATAATATTGTTTTTGGCAAAGAAATAGAGGCTTATCATTGGAATGTACTAATTTCATGGCATAGAAAAGTAAATGAAAATGATAGCCTCCTGTTTCATAAGACTAATAATCAAGAATCCTGAGTAAGAATTCAATATTCATTGAAAATCAGTGGAAAATATGAAAAGTGGTATGGAAGAAACTAGATAAAGACCAAAATTGTAGGTCTTTTGTGCAAATAACATACTAATCTAAAATTGAAATGGGTGCATGGCTTGCATACAAATAATGCCATCATAAACAACTTAGAGGAGCAAAGAGGAAATTGCCTTGTGGTCTCTAGGAATTAAGTCTAGGAAAGAGTTAATGACCAACCAAGGGATTATGAGAATCACAGAAAATAAAACAGAAAATGCTTAAAGAATGAAATTGAAAGGTTTTTAAACAATCAAAAAAATACAGGTAACATTTCAACTGAAGCAGGCAAATGGGGTGAGGGAGGCATCTTTGTATCAAGTTTCAGTTTCATTGTAAGATATATAAGGAATAGATCTTAATTATGTACGAATAGAGTCAATTCTGTTAATGACAAAGGATCAACTTATATGAAAGGCACTTTTCAAAGGAAGAAACTCAATCCATAAATAGCCACATCAAATGCCTAAATACTAAGAGAACTTCAAATTAAAATAACACTGAGCTTTTAACCTTATAACTACCAGTTTGAGAAGGTTGCAAAAGATAGAAAATAATATCTGAGTGCCAGAGTTTCATATACGCTAATGGATAGTAGATGAAGCTGTGTATTGGTACTGAAACTTGAAACAGCAATTAGGAACTGTGCTCCAAAATTAATTAAATTTGCATTCTCTTATCCCAACCTCAGAGTTATCACTACTGGCCTACACACCAAAGAAATGAAAGAAAGAATAAAAGATTTTATTTGAACAAAATTATTTATAGCTAATGTTTTTGGAGGGGAAAATTAACTAGAGACTAATGGGGTCGTCATTAATTGAGGAATGGTTAAGCAAATTGTAGTATGTGTAAATAATAGAATAATATTCTGTCAAGACATAATGAAAGAAAAAAGTTTCAGTGAAATGGGGGAATGCTTTTATGAACTGAGGCAGAGCCAAATAAGTTGGACAAGAGAAACAATTTCAATAACAAGAAATTTGAAAGACTTAAGGAATGTAAATGATGAAATGAACAGATATTATTCTCGAGTTCTAATAATGAAGCATTTTACTCCCTCTTCATAGAGAGGTGATAAACATGGTTTTCAAAAATGAGATATATAATTATTAAAACTCTGTGGTATTGGCAAAGAAGTGGCAAGGTAGTCCAGTGGAACAGTATAGGCATCAATAAATAGTACAAAAAGATTATAGTAATCTTGCATTTGACTATAGTATAGATCCAGATTTTGGGAATAAGAACTTACTATATGATAAAAATTGCAGTGACAGATGGAAAGTAGTTTGGCAGAAACAAGGTATAGACTTACATCTTATCCTATTCACTAAAATGAGATCAACATGAACACGAGTAAGATTTAAAAGGAAATATTATAAGCAAATTAAAACAGGAAATATTTTACATATCAGATTTATGGATAGGAAAGAAATTTATGAATAAAGAAGAAATGGGGAACATTGTGAGATCTAAAATGGATAATCTTGATTATATTAAATTAAAATATTTCCGTATAAATAAAAGTAATGTAGTCAAGATTAGAATGTATAAGGGGGGAAAAGGGGTTTTATGGGTTCAATATATTAAAAGGTGGTTGCCAGAGGATTGAACTATTACCAATTCTCAATTAAGAATAATCTGAAATAAAAATTGACTTTTATGTAAATTTATTTACATGAGAGAAGAGAGAGAGAGAAAGACATTAAGCATCTATCTCACTGATTAGTGCAGGTATATCTTAACCCTCAGCTGAGAGTTAAAGGGCCTGAGGCCTGGAGGTGAATGTAGCAAACTTCATTCATCAAGTCTATAAAAGGAAGTTTCTTAATAGAAGTTCAGGAAGATTCAGTCTTTAAACTCACCATATGGAACAGTCTCAGTCACAAACCAGCTAAGCTCTGTCAGATATCCTTCACCACACCAGTCTTAGCCTCACTCCCTTTCCTCTTTGGAAGGGGTCCCATATATATCACTTCCAGTGCCTTCCCTTAGCCTGCGTGTCCAATCATAATAGATGCTTTCTCATAGAAAGCGTAGGGGGCGGTGAATTGATTCTGATTGGTTACACACTCTAGTACATATGGGTTAGGACCTCCCAGAATTGGAAGGTGCTCTCACCTTTGTGTAGACTTAATTTAATTATCACAATCCCCCCTGTGATCATTTGGGAGACTTGTCTCCCCATTTGATCATTTTCTTCATTTGACAAAATCATCTTGTACCTCTAAAGTTCTACAATAGTTAGAGATAAAAGGTAAGTAGAAGAGATAGAAAGAGAGAGCAAAACTACTGTTTTGCTAGGCCCATTGACAAAAAGCTAATTAGGGGGCAATCCCCTTTGGCATAAGAATTTATAATTCAAGTAATTGATTTCAATCCCCTCAAGTTCAATTAGTTGCACCCCAAACTTCATTTTAGATTGTCTTGATTCAGTGTAAATTTATGCAGGCATCTTTTCTGGATCATCATGATTTGGTGTACGTTTCTGTAGGCAAATAGTCCGTTTTCTGGTTTCAAAGCATTGGCAGACTTCTTTTTCTGAAAAAAAAATTTCTCAAACAAAATTATAAGGCTTGGATTTTTATAAAAATACATTCCCCCCTTAAGAGGGTGTTTAAAAAGGAAACACCTAGATAAGCTCAGAATACATCATTGAGTTATGGGGTGTATGACTCAATTATCAAAAGAAAAACCGAAAACATGAGAAAATAAAATTTTGGGAGAGGTAAAAATTCAAAATAAGAATCAAAATACCAAAAATCTACATATGTAAAATTTTTAACTAAGCAAGAATAAATTTATAACTGGCCCTTATATTATGGTCCAATTAAATTAAATCCTGTACCATAATTCTGTAAAACAAAATGCAGTAATATTGCACTTACCCATTGGCAGCCAAGACTACAGCAAGTTGACATATCATAAGAGAAAAGAGGAACTAGATTTTTATGAAAAAGGAAAATGTACATTCCGTGATCTGATTTCCCTTCATTCTCAGGGATAGGAGAGCCAGAAAGATGATGGCCAAACTTTGGTACTTAACTGTTACTATAGTACAAAGAGTCGATTTTTCTCTAAGGTGGTTTTAAATGGTGTTTCTCTTTCTACCTCTTGTTGCTGTGATGTGTTGGAAATATATAGAAATGCTGATGATTTATGTGAATTTATTTTGTATCCTATAACTTTGCTAAAGTTGTTTATTATTTCTACAAGCTTCTTAGTTGATTCTCTAGGATTTTTTAAGTAGACCATCGTATCTGAAAAGAATGATAGTTTAGTCTCCTCATTGCCTATTTTGATACCTTCAATTTCTTTTTCTTCTCTAATTGCTATTGCTAGTGTTTCTAGTACAATGTTGAATAATAGAGGTGATAATGGGCATCCTTGTTTTACTCCTGATCTTATTGGGAAGGCTTCTAATTTATCCCCATTGCATATGATGTTTGGTGATGGTTTTAGGTATATACTGTTTATTATTTTTAGGAAAGGTCCTTCTATTCCTATACTTTTCAGTGTTTTCAATAGGAATGGATGTTGTATTTTGTCAAAGTCTTTTTCAGCATCTATTGAGATAATCATGTGATTTTTGTTTGTTAGTTTGTTGATATGGTCAATTATGTAGATGGTTCTTCTAATGTTGAACCATCCTTGCATTCCTGGTATAAATCCCACCTGATCATGGTGGATGATCCTCTTGATCACTTACTGGAGTCTCTTTGCTAGTATTCTATTTAAGATTTTTGCATCTATGTTCATTAGAGAGATTGGTCTGTAGTTTTCTTTCTCTGTTTTATCTCCCTGGCTTTGGAATCAATACCATATTTGTGTCATAAAAGGAATTTGGTAGGACTCCTTCTTTGCTTATTATATCAAATAATTTGTATAGTATTGGGATTAGTTCCTCTTTGAATGTCTGATAGAGTTCACTTGTGAATCCATCAGGCCCTGGTGACTTTTTCTTAGGGAGTTCTTTGATAGCTTGTTTAATTTCTCTTTCTGATATGAGATTATTTAGGTATTCTATTTCTTCTACTGTTAATCTAGGCAATTTATATTTTTGTAAATATTCATCCATATCTCCTAAATTGTTATATTTGTTGTCATATAATTGGGCAAAATAGTTTTTAATGATTGCCTTAATTTCCCCTTCATTAGAGGTGAGTTCTCCCTTTTCATCTTTGATACTGTCAATTTGGTTTTCTTCTTTCCTTTTTTATTAGATTGACCAGTAATTTGTCTATTTTATCTGTTTTTTTCAAAATACCAGCTTCTAGTCTTATTTATTAATTCAATAGTTCTTTTGCTTTTGATTTTTATTAATTTCTCCATTAATTTTTAGTATTTCTTATTTAGTTTTCATCTGGGGATTTTTAATTTGCTTGCTTTCTAATTTTTTAAGTTGCATGCCCAATTAATTAATCTCTGCCCTCCCTAATTTGTTAGTATATGCACTCAAGGATATAAATTTCTCCCTGAATACTGCCTTCGCTGCATCGCACAGATTTTGGTAGGATATCTCATCATTGTCATTCTCTTCAATGAAATGGTTGATTGTTTTTATGATTTCTTCTTTGACTAACTGGAGAATCACATTATTTAATTTCCAATTAGTTTTTTATTTGTCTGTCCAGGTGCCCTTAGTAATTATTATTTTTATTGCATTATGATCTGAGAAGGTTACATTCATTATTTCTGCTCTTTTGCATTTGTTTGCAATATTTCTATGCCCTATTACATGGTCAATCTTTGTCAATGTACCATGTGCAGCTGAAAAGAAGGTGTATTCCTTTTTGTCCCTATTTATTTTTCTCCACATATCCATTAAATCTAATTTTTCTAGGACTTCACTTATCTCTCTTACCTCTTTCTTATTTATTTTTTGGTTTAATTTATTTAAATCTGAAAGAGGAATATTTAGATCTCCCACTAGTATGGTTTTACTATCTATTTCCTTCTTGAGATCTGCCAATTTCTCCTTTATGAATCTGGTTGCTATGCCATTTGGTGCGTATATATTGAGCAATGTTATTTCCTCATTGTTTATACTGCCTTTAATCAGGATGTAATGACCTTCTCTGTCTTTTTAAATTACATCTATTTTTACTTTGGCTTTTTCATGAATCATATTTGCAACTCCTACCTTCTTTTTCTCATTTGATGCCCAAAGGATTTTGCTAAAACCCTTTACCTTAAACCTGTGAATGTCCATCCACCTCATATGTGTTTCTTCTAGACAACATATGGTAGGATTTTAGTTTCTAATCCACTCTGCTATTTGCTTCCTTTTTATGGGCGAGTTCATCCCATTCACATTCAGAGTTATAATTATCAGTTGTGTATTCACCACCATGTGTATCTCAGGTCTAGTTGTTCTCAGGGTCAAGCCTCCTGGTGGTCCCACTGCTTGTTCCTCCTTCTGAGGCTCCTTTAACAGTCTCAGGGCACTGCTTCCACAGTCGTGCACCCCTCTGCACTGGGTCCCCACTCAAGGTCTGTGCCTGCACTCAGGATCTGTGTCTGCACTTGTGTCCACGCCCTCCCTCGTGCCTGTGCTCAAAGTCCTTGTGTTCTTTACCCTCTTGGGGTCTTAAGTCTTGCAGCTCTCAGGGGCAGGCCTTGGTGACTCCAGGTAGCTGCCAAGGACTTAATGCGTGCCTCAAACTTGCTCTAACTCTTGTGTGTTGGCTTTGGCACTGTAGGTGGTGTGGGATTGGGAGGGGGTTGCTCAGCTCACGTTTTAGTGAGAACTGTTTCACCCCTTTATAGCATGGAAATGCCCCGATTCCATGTACCTCCAATGCTGCTCCCTGTTGTGGAGTATCTTCATTCCTCTGGATTTGTTTTTATGTTTTCTTGAGGAGCCCTATATGTTTTGGTTAGGAGAGGTTAAGCAGCTGCTTTTTACTCTGCCACCATCTTAACCAGGAAGCCATTCTTTATGTTTAAACATACCCATTTACATTTTGATTTATCCCCCTAAACTTTGAAGAATATTTTCCTTTAGGCTATGAGATTTGCTACTGGAAAGCAATTGTAGACATTAGAGTTAATAAATTCTGCCTTATTCTCTATTACTAACAGTTCATCCTTAAACTTTTTATAGATTTAGCAATGCTTTTCAAAACTAAGTAGATAAAAATCCCCAGAATGTAGTCCTTTACTCAGCAAAAGTTGCCTGGGGAGTGAACAGATATTGGGTTTAGCTGGATATAATATTATGCCCGAAGCAATAATCCTTAGATTGCTAGTATCTCTCTATTCCTTCTTACTTAATATTTCTCCATCTTATGTCATTAGGCAGAGTGCTGATGACTAGACAAATCATTATGTGACTTCCAGATCTGCCATCCTGGGGAAAGGGGTAATGATACAGGTGGGATGAATGGTTAAGAAATGTTTCTTCTCTCCTAAATACAGGACTAATTTAACATACAAACCCCATATTGTGGTGTGTTCATGTGTTTAGATATGTGTTCATTAGCATCCGTATCTATGACAAGCTTTTAAATATAGCATAGGAGTCCTTAATTTACTTTTGACCAATGGCTATTTTCATCCAACTTTCTGATGGGAATTTCTCTTTTCACATTGATAGAAAATTTACTTTCCCCTTCATTCTTGCAGACCTTTTTACAGACCAGATGACAAAACACTTATTATGCTTATCTGTTGATATTTAAGTTCATAATATTTTTAAGTGTTTATTTTTTAATAAAAGATGATGGAAAAGAAAACCTGCCCTCCATATATTTCAGATCAAATACTGATTGGTGCATTTCCCTCTGAAGTTTTCATGGTAGTTTGATAGGTATGGCGCTAAATAGATAAATTAATTTAGGTAGAATTGTCATTTTATTATGTTAGCTCGTCCTACCAATGAGCAATCAATGGCTTTCCAATTGTTTAGATCCAGTTTTATTTGTTTGGAAAGTGTTTTGTAGTTGTTTTCATATAATTGCTGTGTTTGTTTTCGTAGATAGATTCCTAAGTATTTTATATTGTCTGAGGTGATTTTAAATGGTGTTTCTCTTTCTACCTCATGCTGCTGTAATGTGTTGGAAATGTAAAGAAATGCTGATGATTTATGTGCATTTATTTTGTATCCTGCAACTTTGCTAAAGTTGTTGATTATTTCTACAAGCTTCTTAGTTGATTCTCTAGGATTTTTTAAGTATACCATCATATCATCTACAAAGAGTGATAGCTTAGTCTCCTCCTTGCCTATTTTGATGCCTTCAATTTCTTTTTCTTCTCTAATTGCTAATGCTAGTGTTTCTAGTACTATGTTGAATAATAGAGGTGATAATGGGCATCCTTGTTTTACTCCTGTTCTTATTGGGAAGGCTTCTAATTTATCCCCATTGCATATGATGTTTGGTGATGGTTTTAGGTATATACTGTTTATTATTTTTAGGAAAGGTCCTTCTATTCCTATACTTTTCAGTGTTTTCAATAGGAATGGATGCTGTATTTTGTCAAAGCCTTTTAAAGCATCTATTGAGATAATCATGTGATTTTTGTTTGTTACACTGTTGATATGGTCAATTATGTGGATGGTTTTCCTAATGTTGAACCAACCTTTCATTCCTGGTATAAATTCCACCTGATCATGGTGGATGATCTTCTTAATTACTTGCGGGAGTCTCTTTGCTAGTATTCTATTTAAGATTTTTGCATCTATGTTCATTAGGGAGATTGGTCTGTAGTTTTCTTTCTCTGTTTTTGATCTCCCTGGCTTTGGAATCAGAACCATATTTGTGTTGTAAAAGGAATTTGGTAGGACTCCTTCTTTGCTTATCTCATCAAATAATTTGTGTAGTATTGGGATTAGTTTCTCTTTGAATGTCTGATAGAATTCACTTGTGAATCCATCAGGCCCCGGTGATTTTTTCTTAGGGAGTTCTTTGATAGCTTGTTCAATTTCTTTTTCTGATATGGGATTATTTAGGTATTCTATTTCTTCTGCTGTGAATCTCGGCATTTTATATTTTTGTAAATATTCGTCCATATCTTCTAAATTGTTATATTTATTGCCATATAATTGGGCAAAATAGTTTTTAATGATTCCCTTAATTTCCCCTTCATTAGAGGTGAGGTCTCCCTTTTCATCTTTTATACTGTCAATTTGGTTTTCTTCTTTCCTTTTCTTTATTAGATTCACCAATACTTTGTCTATTTTATCTGTTTTTTCAAAGTACCACCTTCTAGTCTTATTTATTAATTCAATAGTTCTTTTACTTTTGATTTTATTAATTTCTCCCTTGATTTTTAGAATTTCTAATTTATTTTTCATCTGGGGATTTTTAATTTGCTCACTTTCTAATTTTTTGAGTTGCATGCCCAATTCATTGATCTCTGCCCTCCTTAATTTGTTAATATATGCACTGAAGGATATAAATTTCCCCCTGAGTACTGCCTTGGCCACATCCCTCAGAGTTTGGTAGGATGTCTCATCATTGTCATTTTCTTCTATGAAATTGTTGATTGTTTCTATGATTCCTTCTTTGACAAATTGGTTTTGGAGAATCATATTATTTAATTTCCAATTAGTTTTTGATTTTCCTGTCCAGGTGCCCTTACTAATTATTATTTTTATTGCATTATGATCTGAGAAGGTTACCTTTATCATTTCTGCTCTTTTGCATTTGTTTGCAATGATTCTATGCCCTATAACATGGTCAATCTTTGTGAATGTGCCATGTGCAGCTGAAAAGAAGGTGTATTCCTTTTTGTCCCTATTTATTTTTCTCCACATATCAATTAGATCTAATTTTTCTAGGACTTCATTCACCTCTCTTACCTCTTTCTTATTTACTTTTCGGTTTGATTTATCTAGATCTGACAGAGGAATATTTAGATCTCCCACTAGTATGGTTATTACTATCTATTTCCTTCTTGAGCTCTGCCAGTTTCTCCTTTATGGATTTGGATGCTATGCCACTTGGTGCATACATATTGAGCAGTGTTATTTCCTCATTGTTTATACTGCCTTTAATTGGGATGTAATGACCTTCCCTGTCTTTTTTAATCATATCTATTTTTACTTTGGCTTTGTCAGAAATCATAATAGCAACACCTGCCTTTTTTTTCTCATTTGACACCCAAAATATTTTGCTCAAGCCCTTAACCTTAAACTTGTGTATGTCCACCCTCCTCATACGTGTTTCTTTTAGACAACATATGGTAGGATTTTGGTTTCTAATACACTCTGCTATTTGCTTCCGTTTTATGAGAGAATGTATCCCATTCACATTCAGAGTTATAATCATCAGTTGTGCATTCGCTGACATTTTCGTATCCTCCCCTATTCCTACCCCCTTTTTCTTTTACTTTTTCCTTTTATACCAGTGGTTTTCTATTGAGCCTCTATCCCTTATCCCCTCCCTTGATTAACTTCCCTTTCTACCCCCTCCCTTATTTTTCCCCCTCTTTTTGTTTTTAAAGGCCTTATGAATTCCGTCCCCTTTCTTCTCCCCTCCCTTTTTTTGACCTCCCCACTCCCCTGCTCCCCTTGGTTTGTCCCTTCTAATTTTCTCAGAAGGGTTATACAAGAGTTTTATGTCCAAATGGATAGTATAGCTACTCTTCCCTCTCCAGTTTGATTACACTGAGAGTAAGGTTTGATTATTACCTCTGAATGCTCTCTTCCTCTCCTTCTTATAATAGTATTTGTCCCCTCTCCTTCCCATGCCCTCTTTGTGTGTAATAGAATATCCTATTTTTCTTATTCACTCAAGTTTCTCTTGGTGTCCTCTGCTATTCACCCCCTCTTTCCCATGCCCCATGTTATCTTAGATTATTTAGTGTTCCACCCTCACCCTGTGAATTATTCTTCTGATTACTATAATAGTGAATACTATAATAGTGAATAGAGTTCACTACAGAGAATTATACATAACATTTCTCTACATAGGAATACAGATAATTAGATCTCACTGAGGCCCTTAAAAAGGCAAATTTAAAAATTATAAGTTTTCTTTCTTTCCCCTCTGTATCTTATTTACCTTTTCATGTTTCTCTTGATTTTTGTGGTTGGATATCAAACTTTCCATTTAGCCCTGGTCTTTTCTTTTTTTTTTTTTAAACCCTTGTACTTC
Organism: Gracilinanus agilis; assembly: GCF_016433145.1. NCBI lineage: Eukaryota > Metazoa > Chordata > Mammalia > Didelphimorphia > Didelphidae > Gracilinanus > Gracilinanus agilis. The sequence continues at coordinate 86,565,169 of NC_058132.1, forward strand.
GGTGTATTGTCTCATAGGTGGAAGATTGGTAAGGTTTGGCAATGGGGGTCAAATGACTTGCCCAGGGTTACACAGCTGGGAAGTGGCTGAGGCTGGGTTTGATCCTAGGACCTCCTGTCTCTAGGCCTGACTCTCACTCCACTGAGCTACCCAGCTGCCCCTTGCCCTGGTCTTTTCTGTGCAAATACCTGGAATTCTTCAATTTTGTTGAATGCCCATACTTTCCCCTGGAAATATATAGTCAATTTTGATGGGTAGTTGATCCATGGTTACAGGCCCAGCTCTCTTGCCTTTCTGAATATTGTATTCCAAGCCTTGCGATCTTTTAGCGTGGAGGCTGCCAGATCCTGTGTGATCCTGATTGGTGCTCCTTGATATTTGAATTGTCTCTTTCTGGCTTCTTGTAAGATTTTTTCTTTTGCTTGGAAACTCTTGAATTTGGCAATTATATTTCTGGGCATTTTCTTATCTGGATCGAATGTTGCAGGTGTTTTGTGAATCCTTTCAATGTCTATATTGCCCTCTTGTTGTAGGACTTCAGGGCAATTTTGCTGAATAATTTCTGTTAGTATGGAGTCCAGGTTTCTATTAATTTCTGGTTTTTCTGGAAGACCAATTTTCTCAAATTGTCTCTTCTAGACCGGTTTTCTTGGTCTGTCACTCTCTAATTGAGATATTTCATGTTTCCTTCTATTTTTTCAGTCTTTTGACTTTGTTTTATTTGTTCTTGTTGTCTTGAGAGATCATTAGCTTCTAATTGCTCAATTCTAGCCTTTAGGGATTGGTTTTCGGCTATAATCTTTCGGTTGTCAGCTATGATCTTTTGGTTTTTGGCTATAATCTTCTGGTTTTCGGCCATAATCTTCTGGTATTCCTTTTCAATCTGGTCATTTCTGGTGTTCAATTTGCTTATCAATTCATTTGGTTTCTGAGCCTCACTTTCCAATTGCAAGATTCTACCTTTTAAACAGTTATTTTCTTGCCAGATCTCTTCCATTTTCCTCAAAATCTCAGTTTTGAACTCTTCCATAGCTTGTGAGGAGTTTTCCTTATTTGAGGAGGGTCCAGATGCTTGTTTGTTCTCCTCCTCTGTTTGCTTGGTTTCTGGATTTTCTCTGTGTAAAAGTTGTCAAGTGTTAAAGACTTCTTTTTCTTGTTGTTAATCTTTCTCTTCTAAACTTCCTGAGACTGGGTAGCCATCATTAGCCCAGCAGCTTCTCAGGTTTATCCTCATGCTGAGTGACTGTCTGAGGTCTTTTGGCTCCTGAGGTCTGAGTTCTGTTTTTTTCCAAGGTCAAGCCCCCTGGTCCACCCCCTTGCTTGATCCTCTGCCAGAGGTTTCTTTACAAGTCTCAGGACGCTGCTTCCACAGTCTTATACCCGTCTGCACTGGTTCCCCACTCAGGGTTTCAGAGCTTTAGCTCCTGGCTGTGTCTGCCTCCACCCATGCCTCCGCCCGCGTCTGCGCTCTGAGCCAGCATTCTGCTCCCTGCGTCCGTTCTCTGCGCCCTGCTCCTGAGCTCACAGTTTGTGTGCTTTCTTTAGCTTTTTGGTGTCCTAAATCCTGCTGCTCTCAGGAACAGGCCCCTGAGCTGCCAGTGACTTGATGGGTACCCCAAACTTGCTCTAATTCATTTTAGCTGGCTTTGGCGCTTTAGGTGTTATGTGTGGAGGGGGTGGGGGTCGGGTGGTTGCTCAGCCCACGATTTAGTGAGAGCTGTTTCACCCCTTTATAGCCTGGAAATGTCTCGATTCCACGTACCTTCCATGCTGCACCCTGTTGTAGGGTTCCTCCGATCGTCTGGACTTGTTTTTATGTCCCCTTGAGGAGTTTTGTGTGTTTCGGTCAGGAGAGGTTAAGAGCTGCTTCTTACTCTGCTGCCATCTTACCCCGGAAAGCCTTCCCAGCAGTTTTTGTCAAATAGTGGATTCATGTCCCAAAAGGTGGGCTTTTTGGGTTTATTATACACTGTCTTGTTGATGTCATTTAATCGAAGTCTATTCCACTGATCCTCCACTCTGTCCCTTACCCAGTACTATATTGTTTTGATGATTGCTGCTTTATAGTATAGTTTAATATCTGGTACTGCTAGGCAATCTTCCTTCACATTTTTTTTTCATTATTTCCCTTGATATTCTTGATCTTTTGTTATTCCAAATGAAATTTGTTATAGTTTTTCCTAATTCAGTAAAGAAGTTTTTCGGTAGTTTCATAGGTATGGTGCTAAATAGGTAAATTAATTTGGGTAGAATGGTCATTTTTATTATGTTAGCTTGTCCTACCAATGAGCAATCAATGACTTTCCAATTGTTTACATCCAGTTTTATTTGTTTGGAAAGTGTATTGTAGTTATTTTCGTATAATTGCTGTGTTTGTTTTGGTAGATAGATTCCCAAGTATTTTATATTGTCTGAGGTGATTTTAAATGGTGTTTCTCTTTCTACCTCTTGCTGCTCTAATGTTTTGGAAATGTATAGAAATGCTGATGATTTATGTGCATTTATTTTGCATCCTGCAACTTTGCTAAAGTTGTTGATTATTTCTACAAGCTTCTAAGTTGATTCTCTAGGATTTTTTAAGTATACCATCATATCATCTGCAAAGAGTGATAGCTTAGTCTCCTCCTTGACTATTTTGATACCTTCAATTTCTTTTTCTTCTCTAGTTGCTACTGCTAGTGTTTCTAGTACTATGTTGAATAAGAGAGGTGATAATGGGCATCCTTGTTTTACTCCTGTTCTTATTGGGAAGGCTTCTAATTTATCCCCATTGCATATGATGTTTGGTGATGGTTTTAGGTATATACTGTTTATTATTTTTAGGAAAGGTCCTTCTATTCCTATACTTTTCAGTGTTTTCAATAGGAATGGATGCTGTATTTTGTCAAAGCCTTTTTAAGCATCTATTGAGATAATCATGTGATTTTTGTTTGTTAGACTGTTGATATGATCAGTTATGTAGATGGTTTTTCTAATGTTGAACCATCCTTGCATTCCTGGTATAAATCCCACCTGATCATGGTGGATGATCTTCTTAATTACTTGCTGGAGTCTCTTTGCTAGTATTCTATTTAAGATTTTTGCATCTATGTTCATTAGGGAGATTGGTCTGTAGTTTTCTTTCTCTGTTTTTGATCTCCCTGGCTTTGGAATCAGAACCATATTTGTGTTGTAAAAGGAATTTGGTAGGACTCCTTCTTTGCTTATCATATCAAATAATTTGTGTAGTGTTGGGATTAGTTGCTCTTTGAATGTCTGATAGAATTCACTTGTGAATCCATCAGGCCCTGGTGATTTTTTCTTAGGGAGTTCTTTGATAGCTTGTTCAATTTCTTTTTCTGATATGGGATTATTTACGTATTCTATTTCTTCTGCTGTTAATCTAGGCAATTTATATTTTTGTAAATATTCATCCATATCTCCTAAATTGTTATGTTTATTGCCATATAATTGGGCAAAATAGTTTTTATTAATGATTGCCTTAATTTTCCCTTCATTAGAGTTAAGGTTTCCCTTTTCATCTTTGATACTATCAATTTGGTTTTCTTCTTTCCTTTTTTTAATTAGATTGACCAGTACTTTGTCTATTTTATCTGTTTTTTTTCAAAATACCATCTTCTAGTCTTATTTATTAATTCAATAGTTCTTTTACTTTTGATTTTATTAATTTCTCCCTTGATTTTTAGTATTTCTAATTTATTTTTCATCTGGGGATTTTTAATTTGCTCGCTTTCTAATTTTTTGAGTTGCATGCCCAATTCATTAATCTCTGCCCTCCTTAATTTGTTAATGTATGCACTCAAGGATATAAATTTCCCCCTGAATACTGCCTTGGCTGCATCCCACAGATTTTGGTAGGATATCTCATCATTGTCATTTTCTTCAATGAAATTGTTGATTGTTTCCATGATTTCTTCTCTGACTAATTGGTTTTGGAGAATCATATCATTTAATTTCTAATTAGTTTTTGATTTTCCTGTCCAGGTGCCCTTACTTATTATTATTTTTATTGCATTATGATCTGAGAAGGTTACATTTATTATTTCTGCTCTTTTGCATTTGTTTGCAATGATTCTATGCCCTATAACATGGTCAATCTTTGTGAATGTGCCATGTGCAGCTGAGAAGGTGTATTCCTTTTTGTCCCTATTTATTTTTCTCCACATATCAATTAAATCTAATTTTTCTAGGACTTCATTCACCTCTCTTACCTCTTTCTTATTTATTTTTTGGGTTGATTTATCTGGATCTGAAAGAGGAATATTTAGATCTCCCACTAGTATG
>NC_058132.1:86579451-86592075 GCF_016433145.1 Gracilinanus agilis
CCATACTAGTGGGAGATCTAAATATTCCTCTTTCAGATCCAGATAAATGAACCCAAAAAATAAATAAGAAAGAGGTAAGAGAGGTGAATGAAGTCCTAGAAAAATTAGATTTAATGGATATGTGGAGAAAAATAAATAGGGACAAAAAGGAATACACCTTCTTTTCAGCTGCACATGGCACATTCACAAAGATTGACCATGTTATATGGCATAGAATCATTGCAAACAAATGCAAAAGAGCAGAAATAATGAATGTAACCTTCTCAGATCATAATGCAATAAAAATAATAATTAGTAAGGGCACCTGGACAGGCAAATCAAAAACTAATTGGAAATTAAATAATATTATTCTCCAAAACCAATTTGTCAAAGAAGAAATCATAGAAACAATCAACAATTTCATTGAAGAAAATGACAATGATAAGATACCCTACCAAACTCTGTGGGATGCAGCCAAGGCAGTACTCAGGGGGAAATTTATATCCTTCAGTGCATATATTAACAAATTAAGGAGGGCAGAGATTAATGAATTGGGCATGCAACTCAAAAAATTAGAAAGCGAGCAAATTAAAAATCCCCAGATGAAAAATAAATTAGAAATACTAATTTACAAGGGAGAAGTTAATAAAATCAAAAGTAAAAGAACTATTGAATTAATAAATAAGACTAGAAGCTGGTACTTTGAAAAAACAGATAAAATAGACAAAGTACTAGTCAATCTAGTAAAAAAAAAGGAAAGAAGAAAACCAAATTGACAGTATAAAAGATGAAAAGAGAGACCTCACCTCTAATGAAGGGGAAATTAAGGGAATCATTAAAAACTATTTCGCCCAATTATATGGCAATGAATATAACAATTTAGGAGATATGGATGAATATTTATAAAAATATAAAATGCCTAGATTAACAGCAGAAGAAATAGAATACGTAAATAATCCCATATCAGAAAAAGAAATTGAACAAGCCATGAAAGAACTCCCTAAGAAAAAATCACCAGGGCCTGATGGATTCACAAGTGAATTCTATCAGACATTCAAAGAGCAACTAATCCCAACGCTACACAAATTATTTGATATGATAAGCAAAGAAGGAGTCCTACCAAATTCCTTTTACAACACAAATATGGTTCTGATTCCAAAGCCAGGGAGATCAAAAACAGAGAAAGAAAACTACAGACCAATCTCCCTAATGAACATAGATGCAAAAATCTTAAATAGAATACTAGCAAAGAGACTCCCGCAAGTAATTAAGAAGATCATCCACCATGATCAGGTGGGATTTATACCAGGAATGAAAGGTTTGTTCAACATTAGGAAAGCCATCCACATAATTGACCATATCAACAGTCTAACAAACAAAAATCACATGATTATCTCAATTAGAGAAGAAAAAGAAATTGAAGGTATCAAAATAGGCAAGGAGGAGACTAAGCTATCACTCTTTGCAGATGATATGATGGTATACTTAAAAAATCCTAGAGAAATCAACTAAGAAGCTTATAGAAATAATCTTTAGCAAAGTTGCAGGATACAAAATAAATGCACATAAATCATCAGCATTTCTATACATTTCCAAAACATTAGAGCAGCATGAGGTAGAAAGAGAAACACCATTTAAAATCACCTCAGACAATATAAAATACTTGGGAATCTATCTACCAAAAGAAACACAGCAATTATACGAAAATAACTACAATACACTTTCCAAACAAATAAAACTGGGTCTAAACTATTGGAAAGTCATTGATTGCTCTTTGGTAGGACAAGCTAACATAATAAAAATGACCATTCTACCCAAATTAATTTACCTATTTAGCACCATACCTATGAAACTACCAAAAAAACTTCTTTACTGAATTAGGAAAAACTATAACAAATTTCATTTGGAATAACAAAAGATCAAGAATATCAAGGGAAATAATGAAAAAAATGTGAAGGAAGGGGGCCTAGCAGTACCAGATATTAAACTATACTATAAAGCAGCAGTCATCAAAACAATATGGTACTGGCTAAGAGACAGAGAGGAGGATCAATGGAATAGACTTGGGGTAAATGACATCATCAAGACAGTATATGATAAACCCAAAGAGCCCAACTTTTGGCACATGAATCCACTATTTGACAAAAACTGCTGGGAAATTTGGAAAACAATATGGGAGAGATTAGGTTTAGATCAATATCTCACACCCTACACCAAGATGAATTCAGAATGGGTGAATGACTTGAATATAAAGAGGGAAACTATAAATAAGTTAAGTGAACACAGAATAGTATACTTGTCAGATCTCTGGGAAAGGAAAGACTTTAAAACCAAGCAAGAGTTAGAGAAAATTACAAAATATAAATTAAATGGTTTTGATTATATTAAACTAAAAAGCTTTTGTACAAACAAAAACAATGTAGTCAAAATCAGAAGGGAAACCACAAATTGGGAAAAAATCTTTATAACAAAAAACTCTGACAGGGGTCTAATTACTCAAATATACAAGGAGTTAAATCAATTGTATAAAAAAATCAAGCCATTCCCCAATTGAAAAATGGGCAAGAGACATGAATAGGCAATTCTCAGGTAAAGACATCAAAAGTATCAATAAGCACATGAGAAAGTGTTCCAAATCTCTAATAATTAGAGAAATGCAAATCAAAACAACTCTGAGGTATCACCTCACACGTAGCAGATTGGCTAAAATGAAAGAAGGGGAGAGTAATGAATGTTGGAGGGGATGTGGCAAAAGTGGGACATTAATGCATTGCTGGTGGAGTTGTGAACTGATCCAACCATTCTGGCTGGCAATTTGGAATCATGCTCAAAGGGCTATAAAAGAATGCCTGCCCTTTGATCCAGCCATACCATTGTTGGGATTGTACCCCAAAGAGATCATAGATAAACAGACTTGTATGAAAACATTTATAGCTGTGCTTTTTGTGGTGTCAAAAATCTGGAAAAGGAGGGTATGTCCTTCAATTGGGGAATGGCTGAACAAACTGTGGTATATGCTGGTGATGGAATACTATTGTGCTAAAAGGAATAATAAACTGGAGGAGTTCCAGGTGAACTGGAGAGACCTCCAGGAACTGATGCAGAGTGAAAGGAGCAGAGCCAGAAGAACATTGTACACAGAGACTGATATACTGTGGTAAAATCGAATGTAATGGATTTTTGTACCAGCAGCAATGCAATGACCCAGGACAATTTTGAGGGATTTTATGGTAAAGAACGCTACCCACATTCAGAGGAAGGACTGCAGGAAAGGAAACATATAAGAAAAACAACTGCTTGAACACATGTTTCGGGGTGGACATGATTGAGGATGTGGACTTGAAACTACCACACCAATGCAACTACCAACAATTTGGAAATAGGTGTTGTTCAAGGACACATGAAAAAACCAGTGGAAATGTGCATCGGCCATGGGTAGGGGGAGTGTGGGGGGTGAAGGGGAAAGTAGGAGCATGAATCATGTAACCATGTTAAAAATGAATATTAATAAATGTTTAAATTTTAAAAAAATTTTAAAAAAGTCAAAAAAATGAAAAATTTGAGTAAAATATGAAGCACCTTGTTGACAGAACCTCAGATCTGGAAAACAGATCTCAGAGAGACAATTTTAAGAATTATTTGTCTACTGGAACATCATGACAAAAGAAAAAACCTGTACATCACCCTACAGGAAATTATCCATGAAAACTGCCCTGACATTCTCAAATAAGAGGGAAAAGTGGAAATTGAAAGAATCCACAGATCACCTCCTACATTTAATCCACAACTGACAAATTCCTGGATTATTATAGCTAAATTCAAAAACTACCAGACCAAGGAAAAAGTATTACAAGCTGCTTAGAAGAAGTCATTCAGATATGAGGGAACAATACAGGATTTGCTGCATTTACATTTTAGGACTGGAAGGCATGGTACATAATATTCGGCAAAGCAAGAGAACTGGGTCTACAACCAAGAATCAACTATCCAACAAAACTGACTATATTCTTGTAGGGAAAATATAGACATTTAATAAAATTGAAGATTTCCAAGCATTCATAAAGAAAAAAACCGGACATAAACAGAGAATTTGTTCCCAAACACAGAACTCATGGGAATCAATATAAGGTAATTAAGAGAGGGGGAAAAAACAACAACAACAACAAAAAAAAAACCTTTTCTTTAAAGGACCCAATAAGTTCAATTGATTTGTATCCCTATAAGAAAAGATGATATTGGTAACTCCAATAAGATCAGAGGTAAAGCAAGGATACCCATTATTACCACTATTATTTAATATTGCATTAGAATTGCTATCTTTAGCAATAAGGAAAGAAAAAAGATATTGAAGGAATTAAAGTAGGCAATGAAGAAATCAAACAATCCCCCTTTGCAGATAATATGAAAATATACTTACAGAACCCTAGAAAATCAACTAAAAAACTAGTTGAAATAATAACTTTAGTAAAGTTGCAGTATACAAAATAAATCCACATAAATCATCACCAGCATGTCTATATATTACCCATGAAGTATAGCAGCAAGGGTTAGAAAATTTTAATTTAAAATCATACAGAATCATACAGAAATATGAACACAATTATAAACAATTATAAAACAGTTTTCACACGAATAAAGTCAGATATAAACAATTTTTAAAATATCAATTCCTCATGGGTAGGCTATGCTAATATAATAAATAGATCAATTCTATATAAACTATTCATTTATCCAGTGCCATAGCAATCAAACTATAAAATAAATATTTTATAGAATTAGAAAAAATAATAACAAAATTCATTTGGAAGAAAAAATGTCAAGAGTATTAAGGAAACTAATGAAAAAAATGTGAAGGAAGGAGGCCTAGTTGTACCACATCTCAAACTGTACAATAAAGCAACAATCATCAAAACAATCTGGTATTGGCTAAAGAATAGAGTGATAGATCAATGGAATATATTAGATATACAATATACAGGGGTAAATGACCTTAGTAACCTGTTGTTTGATAAACACAAATATCCCAGATTTTGGAATAAGAATTCGCTCTAACAAAACCTGCTGGGAAAAATGAAAACAATATAGCAGAAGCTAGTAGGTATAGACCAATATTTCAATCCCTATACAAAGACAAGATCAAAATGGATATATGATTTAGATATAGAGTGATACCCTAAGATAATTAGGAGAACATTGAATTGTTTACCTGGCAGATATTTGGAGAAGGGAAAAATGTATAACCAAACAAGAGGTAGAGAGTATTATAAGATGTAAAGTGAATAATTTTGATTATATTAAATTAAAATGCTTTTGTACAAACAAAACTAATCTTGCCAAGATTTGAAGGGAAACAACAAAGTGAGCAATTTTTTTTATAACAAATGTCTCAGATAAAGGTCTAATTTCTCAAATTTATAAAGACTAAGTCAAATTTATCAGAATACAAATCATTCCCCAATTGGCAAATGGTCAAAGAATATGAATAAGCAATTTTCTGTAGCAATCCAGGTATACATTAATTGTGATATTATTTTAAGAGTGCTCAAAAATGACTCTTGTATTGCTTATGAATGATTTCTATAACCTTGATTTGAATTAAACCTCAACCTTGCCAAATTCCTAGCCCTTCCCTAAAGCTACACTCTGGAAGACTGGTCAGTTATCTCAGGCTCCTTATTTTACCAAAAAACAAGTAATTAGTATCAAGCCCTTAGGCCATATGGATTCCGGATCTAGATGTTTCCTCTATCTGTTGCTTTAGGGTCCAACAGTCTGTATCTAGTGATGTTTACCTCATATAAGACCACTTGGCTCCCTCGTCCCCCTGTGTATGATTGTAACCCTAATAAAAGTAGCTATATGACAGTTGAGGCAGAAGCTCTTAACCATCAGAGCTCCTAACCAAGAAGCTCTTGACCACCAGAGCTTACTCGCTGTCTGTCTACCTTATGCCATAACTTTCTGTGTCTGTGTGTCTTTATTCTCACCTTATGTTCTCTTTCCCTTTGTCCTTAACCCGTAACCCATTTTCACTCAGTCCTTGGTTCCCCTTTCTGAGTGTCCAACCCACTAGGAATGGAATACTATAGAGTAATAAGAAATGCTAAGTAAGATGATTTCAGAAAAAATCTGCAAAGATTTGTGGGAACTGATGCAGAACAAAATAAGCAAAACTGAGAGAAAATTACACATAATAACAATAATATTGGATGATGATCATCTGTGAAAATTTGGCTACTCTCAGCAATGCAATGATCTGGGACAATCCTGAAAGACATATGGCAGGGAATGATAACCACCTCCACAGAAGGAACTGTTGTTATTTTCTTTCATATCAGTGTATTTTTGTTTTATTTTGGGGATTGGGTCATATATGACTGCTCTTACAATAATGACTAGCATGTAGGTATGTTTTTCATGACAATAAAAAATTACAACGTAAGTGATAAGGTGAAAAAATTACTTAAATTACTTTTTTGGTTTATTCTATAACACCATCAACCTGCCTGATAGCTTATCTTCTCCAACGAAGAAAATTAATTGCTCTCCAGTTTATCATGATAAAGAGTTGATTGAGATGATAACAACTTTCCCAAACTTATAAGGCAATATGTATCAGAAGAAAGACTTAAATTTATATTATCCTTGCTCCAAAACTAGACTCCTCTCAACTTACCTTCCTATCTCTGTTTTAATGTTTTTAATGATTTATACTTGAATTTATAGAAATTCTCTATGTGTCTTAATGTGTTAATTCCCAGACATGTAATGATACTAATATTAATTTTATGCATTTTCTACAGTTTTATTATTTTAATAAGGGTATAGAGAAATATGAATTGTGGAGAATTTCATGGAGTTAGTGTTATGGTGAGATAAAGACTTCAAAATCTCTGAACAGCCTTTAATAAAGGTTGATCCATTTGAAGATTTAATCTTTTTTTCATAACAGATTAACTGTAAACTTAAAAAAGAGTGTTTTGCCAATTGCATAAGTAAGAATATTGAGATATTAGGTGATTTGTTTTCACATAATTGACTCCTAGTAACTGACTTCAAGCTCAAGTACTTTGACCTGTGTTCTTTCCATGGCACCATGATATCTCTTCTGGGAGCACTTTTGAGGGGAAGGGGAAAGGTGTTCATTATGAGATGTTTTAAGAATACTTTTAAAGGGCTGAGAGACCTGAGAAATTTGTTAGAAAAGTAGAATATCTTCTCTATGCAAGATCATCTCAGAACATTAAAAATTAACAGTAATTCTACGCTTGGGAAAAGAGGAAACCCAGGGGCAGAAGTACAGGCATGAAGAATCATAAGAATGGGAAAGAGCTTTTTGTACCCAGCACCTCACTTAGATTGCTCAAGACCAAGGGGAAAGCTATTGGCTCAAGGGCTCTCACTCCTTGGATTTGAGTGTTCCCTGGTCCTCCCTGACTCTAGCATGCAGTAATTCAGGAAAGTTTCTTTTCTAGCCCACATTGACTGGTTGTTTGACCTTTCTCATTATTTGTTAATCAGTTCTGATGGGAATTCTCATTAATTCATGTTGATGATTTTCTCCTGGGTCAAAAATTAACTTTCACTTGAACCAGCCACAACATATCTGTCAAACTGTAATGTCTTCTAAAGATGACATGATAATCGCAGCTCTAGGGAATCTGATCTCTCTAGTTATCTATAAAAGGTCTCCTGCTAGACTCTCCTTTGAAACATGTATTTTGAACAGGAAACCTGTACGGGTATTCATATATGCAGATATTGTTTCATTGTTTGCTTAGATACTCTGTGTCACAGCCCCTGTCCTCTATCCTAGAAGATAAGACCAACAAGGTGAGTGTATATTTATATCCAAAACTCAGACATAAGGATTTTAATGAAATTAGAGCCTTTCAGGTCACTAAGGCAACTCAGGGCACCTTAATTTAAGAAAAGAGAGTCTGGAGGAGTTTTGAAAAGGGATATAAGATTTTCCCCTGGGAAATCAGGGATATATTGGTTCATAATCTTCTTCCTTGAAACATAAATGAAATCTGTAACCTTATTCTCCATGTTCTTTGTCTTCTGTATCTATGTGAATTTGTGCCTTTGTCTCTATCTATCTTCTAGCTCTTCTTGGCTCACTCTGGCTTCTATCTCATCATACCACTCTTATCCCCTCTAGAATATCTGTACTTCCTTTATTTTGAATGAGAAGCTCTCTAGTAAATCTTCACTCTCCTTTCTATTAGCTCTTAATCTGGTATTAAACTGAGAGTTTAACTTAGTATCTCTGAGTCTGATCAGGAAATATAATAGGATTTAGGCATCGAAAGGCACAAAGGAAACACTCTCTGTTGTTCTAGAGCTTATAGTATATGTGATATAAACAACATATATAAATATAAGTCATTATGAAAAATATATGATGTCCAAAGTGATTTCTAGGATCTAACAACTGAGGAAGGCAGTAGCTACTTGGGTACACAATAGCTCTGTGTCAGAGGTAGAAACTGGCACTAAGGCTTTAAACATAAAATAGCAAGTGGGCCACTTTTGGTGGAATGTAGTGTGATAAGAGAGACTAATGTTCAGTAATCCTAATAAAGGAGACTGAAGAAATATTGTACAGTATTTTATGCACAAAACATTTAAAGTTTATATTTTATTCTAGATTTAATGAGAGTCCCTGGCATTTTGAGGCCAGAGCAAGGTTTTCAGAGCAGTGCATTAGGATATAGAGCATTTCTGGCTATACCATCATCTCTTGCCAGATTATGTTAGCTAGGAGGCTATGGGTTTGATTATCTTCTTTAGCACAGATATTGGCTTTGCTACTGGTCCCAATCAAGTTGCCCATGAGCTTGCAGCTGATTTGTGCTATTTTTGGTTGTCTTAAGTCATTTACTATACTTGCTTATTGGACTTACTCATAATTATATAATCTGCTTTATTTTTAGTATTTTTTAGGAATAAGGATGTCATAGCAGGATCCCTTGCTTCCATTCATGAAGTACTCTGGAACAGAAGCAATTCTACATTCATCAACAAAATGAAGCAAGAGCATATCAATAAATTGGGTATGTAACTAAAGAAACTAGAAAAATTAATCCTCCAATTAAAACATCACATTAGAAATTCTGAAAACCAGAAATAATAATAAAATTAAAAGTAAGAAAGCAATTGAACTAGTAAATAAAACAAAGTGTTGATGTTATGGAAAAAAACATTAAAATAGATAACCACTGATTACTTTGATTTTAAAAAAAGAAAGGCAATTTACCAGTATTAAAAATGGAAAAGGTCAAATTGCCACCAATGAAAAAAATTAATGCAATTTTTAGGATTATTGTCCAGTTATATGCCAATAAATCTTATAACCTGACTGTAACAGATGAGAATGTAAAGAATTATAACTTATAATAATATAAATTAGCCTGATTAGCAGAAGAGGAAATAAAATACTTAATTCCATTTTAGAAAAAGAAATTGGAATAAAAAAATCCCCAGGTTGAGACAGATTCATAACTGAACTCTATCAAACACTTAATGAACAACTAATTCCTTTACTATATAAATTAGTTGGGAAAATAGTTATGAAAGGAAGTCTACCAAATTCCTTTTATGACACAAATATGGTGGTGCTACCTGAACCAGGAAGAACAAACACACAGAAAGAAAACAATAGAACACTGTCCCTAATGAATATTGATACAAAAACTTGGACAAAATACTAGCAAGGAGATTACAGCAATATAACACAAGGATCATAATTTGGGATCAGGTGAGTTTTATATCAAGAATACAGGAATGGTTCAATAGTATGAAACCATCAGCATATTTAAATATTTCAATAACAAAGCAATAGAAACATATGATTATCTCAATAGATAAGAAGAAAAAAAACCTTTTGACAAAATACAAGACGCATTCCTATTAAAAATACTAGAGAATATTGGAGTAAATGCAACATTCCTCAAAATGATAAATAGAATCTATCTAAATATATCAACAAACATTCTTTATAATTAGGATAAAGTAGGAGCCTCTCTCATAGGATTAGGAAAGGATGCCCAACATCACCACTAGTATTCAATAATATACTAGAAATACTAACTATAGCAAAAAGAGCAGAAAAAAATTAAAAGAGCTTGAATAGACAATAAGGAAATAAAGCTAGCACTTTTTACAGATGAAATGATGGTATGCCTAGGAAATCCTAGAGAATCAACCAAAGAACTAATTGAAATAATTAGCAACTTTAGCAAAGTTGCAAAATATAAAATAAAGCCATGTAAATCATCAGAATTTCTCTTTACAACCAATAAGCAAGAGACAGAAGAATAAATTCATCTGAAATAACTATAGAAAACATAAATTGTTAGAGAGTCTACATGCCAAGACACACTCAGGGACTATATGAACACAACTGCAAAATACTTTTTACACCAATTCCAGTCTAAAGAACAGGAAAACATTATTAACTCATGGATAGGCCAAGGCAACATAATAAAAATGACAATTCTTCCTAAATTAATTTATGTATTCAATGCCATACCAAACTACTAAAAACTATTTCGAAGGGCTAGAAAATGAATAATAAATTTCATCTGAAGAACAAAAGCCTTAGGAAGGAAATTAACGAGAAAAAGCTCTCTACTTTCTTCTATTTCTATCATCTACTTCAATTCAAAAGCAAGCATTATAAATATAGAGAAAAGTTAGAGACATTTAAAATAGGATCAGGAATAAAATCAAGAAGTTTCTTATCATTTCTTATCATTATTTTATATAATGAAATAAATTCTACCTCTAACAATAAGATGAGAAACAAAAGAGGTAATATTAGTTTAAGAGAATTTCAGAGTAGCACTTTTGTAGATAATATGATTATTTCCTTAGGAAGCCTGGAAGTGGCATAAAAGATATAATAAATTCAAAAAGAATTGAAAGATTGTAAATAATATGACACAAATAATCAACTTTTCTGTTTCTTACCAAAAAAACACAGCAGTAAGCAAATCAGAAGACAATGAAGAATATAGACTACATAAAATATAGAATACTATATTCAAGGAATAGTGATAAGTTTTATGGACAGAAATATAAGCAGTAAGAAAGGCAGTCCAAAGCCATAATTTACATATGTTCTAATGAGGAAGATGACATATAAAAGGGAGTTAGAAATAGGATAAAGGATAGATACCAGAGTGGAAATATGGTAGTAAAATCCCTAGAATATGAAACACAACCAGGTGAGAAATGAAGCATCAGCAGCCTTTATCATTTGCCAAAGCAAGTCTCTTCAAAGGAAGCCACCAGGGGGCAGCTGAGTAGCTCAGTGGATTGAGAGCCAGGCCTAGAGACGGGAGGTCCTAGGTTCAAATCCGGCCTCAGACACTTCCCAGCTGTGTGACCCTGGGCAAGTCACTTGACCCCCATTGCCTACCCTTACCACTCTTCCACCTATAAGTCAATACACAGAAGTTAAGGGTTAAAAAAAAACCAAAAAACAAAAACAAAAACAAAACAAAGGAAGCCACCAATGTGAAAAGAAGTCCAACATAGAGGAGGAATGTTCTAGGGTAAGAAAGCCCAACATTCTGGGGGAAGTTATAGGGTAGGAAGGCAGCCTAGTCACTGTAGCATTGCCAAAGATATAGTAAGGAATGGAATAGGGGAAGAGCTCAAAAAAAATTCCCTTAAAAAAACTACAGAAAAAATATAAATATGCACAGATGCATGTATACATGTAAACATTCATATACTTATGTACAGACATACTGTTTACTAATTTTATACATTGAATTTACAATATAAATATGTAAATGTTTTATTGATCATTTTAAATGATCAAATATGGCATATAATTATATATTAATGTAGAATAATTTACATTTTATTTGCCTATCCTATTGAAAAGCAATTAATGTTTCTCCAATTACTTTGGTTTCTTTTTATTTCTACACAAGGTTTTAAAGTTGCATTTCAATATTTCCTGGGACTATATCTGCAGACATGCATTATATATAATGTATATTTTATTATATATTATATAATTTTATATATTATGTTCTGTTAAACATAGTATACAACATAATATTATAATGGAATATAGGCATAGAGCATTCTATGCCTATATTCATATACATGTGAATATGTAAATATATATTTATATCTACTTGTACACACATGTATATCTACATTTATTTATGAAGTACATTTTTCAAGAATAAAAATAAAACAAAATAAAGGGAGAAACATTAAATTGCTCAATGATAGGATGTATTATGTCAAAAATGACAATACAAATTAAATTCATTTACTTATTATTTTCTATACCAATCAAGTTACCAAAAATATGTTTTATATGACTATTATAATAATGTCTAAAAATAATATGAAAGGATAAAAGTATGAGATACTCAATGAAAATATTGAAAAAATAAAATGAGAATGAAATCTATCAAATTCTCTTATGAAGGAGGAATTAGCAAAATAATTTTATCTGAGAGACTGTGAGAAATTGGGTACACAACCGAAAGCAAACCAACAGTATAATATTTCATTAGCTCAAATAACAGTTATTAAGGGAAGGAAACATTATTTGATAAAAAATCAATGATGGAGCTGAATAGTGGTCTGATCAAAAGCATGTATATATAT
>NC_058132.1:86592575-86629735 GCF_016433145.1 Gracilinanus agilis
AGGCTACCCTTCTGTAGGACCAATGTGATTCCCCATTCATACTGTGAACACATTGGGGTGGCTCGACTGGCTTGTGCTGACATCACTGTCAATATATGGTATGGCTTCTCTGTCCCTATTGTTATGGTGATCACTGATGTGGTGCTCATTGCAGTGTCCTATACAATGATCCTCCATGCCATCTTTCGGATGCCTTCTCAGGATGCCAGACACAAGGCACTCAGTACCTGTGGCTCCCACCTTTGTGTCATCCTCATGTTTTATGTCCCATCCTTCTTCACTTTATTGACTCATCGTTTTGGACGCAATATTCCACGACATGTACATATCATATTGGCGAACCTCTATGTGGTGGTGCCTCCCATGCTTAATCCCATTGTTTATGGAGTGAAGACAAAGCAGATTAGAGAAGCTGTGGCTCACTTCTTCATGGGGATCAAGAAATGTTTTTCCTCTTCCTCATTGGACTGATGCCTTCTTTGTTACATTCTTCAGCTGAAAATTTACCCCTAAGATTCCCTGGTCTGCCCTTCTGTACAGTTTCTGTATAATGCTTTTCCCCGTTCAAAGAGATTAAGAGTTATTATATACCTGGATTTGCTTTGGAAATAACATAAAAAATCATACGAATCTTTACCTTTTTAGCAAAAGAATTAGATTCAAATCCTGCTTATACCCTTTCTATCTATGTGACCTTCGGCAAATCATACAACTTCTTTGAACTTCAGTTCATTATTTTTAAAATGGGGATGATAACAATCTGCAGGATTACTATCAACAGAATGAAATGCATGGAGGGCCAGGATTATTTCATTTATGGTTTCATATCCCAGTTTCCTATAGCTGTGTCTGATACAAAGCAGGTACTTGATAAATGCTTATTGATTAGTATCATCTAACAAACTCTTATATAGGGGTTTTGTGGCACTCAACTGAGACAATGCATGTAAAATGTTTTGTAATCTTCAAAGCATTCATATTATGTTGGCTATTATTATTGTCAGTATTGTCATTGTTTTCTCCTGGTCATGTTTTTTTGATGGAGGTCAAATAGAACTAGACTTAGAATGAAGTCCAATTCTATTCTTTTATGTTTAGTGTTCAGTGGATTTTTCTCAGATAAATAAGGTGATCTTTTTTGTTTTAATCAATAAAACTATTAAGAGAACAATTATAGAATCAATAAAAGCATCTTTTGGACAACTCTGGTGGCCATCTGGATAATCAAGATGAGACATAGTTATTTCTCCCTATTCCCTCCGGTTTTGATTTCTCCTTGGTCTATACTTTGAATGCTTTTCATTTCATATAGATTGCAAATTATTTGGTATGGTGTAATATATTAAATTGATTGTTCTTAATTGTTTATGAACCAATGCTATGTCTAAGAAATTGGGGGCAACAGTTTTATTTCATAAATATTAACAACCTGTGGAACAAACTGGGAATACTATGGGTAAGGCCCATCAGCTATGATATATATCAGCTATATATATTTCACAACTAGCAATGTTCCTAAAGAAAACTAGGTAGCATAAAAACAAAAGACATCAATAAAAATTTCTTTAAAAGTCAACTCAGGTCTAAAGCCAGATTTGAATTCAGGTCTTCCTGACTTTAAGCCTAGGGTGCTGCTGTGCCACCGGGCAGGGTAAGTAATTTTTAAATAATTATAGTTTGTTTCCCCCAATTTTTTGAGATTCATTTAAAAATTTAAGTTCCAAAATTTTTCCCTTCTTCCCATTCTGCATCTCGCACTCCCTCAACCTTCAATTTCCCCCATATTCCCTCCAACATTTATCATTTTCCTTTTCTGTGATATTGCTCAATTTGATAGGTATGAGATGGTAATTCAGAGTTGTTTTAATTTGTATTTCTCTAATCAAGAGTGATTTAGATGGGGCAGCTGGGTAACTCAGTGGATTGAGAGCCAGGCCCAGAGATGGGAGGTCTTGGGTTCAAATCTAGCCTCAGACACTTCCCAGCAGTGTGACCCTGGGCAAGTCACTTAACCCCCATTGTCTAGCCCTTAACACGCTTCTGTCTTAGAACCAATATACAGCACTGATTCTAAGGGAGAAGGCAAGGGTTTAAAAAATTTATCTAGACGCTTATTACTAGATTTATAAACATTTATCAGTAAAGAGAAAGGAAGAAAGAAATATATTTCAGCCTTTCTGACTTCAGGTAAAAATCCAATCCCCCATTGCAGCCAGCCAGGCTAGATTTACAAGATGAGAGAAGAGCTCAGAGAAAAGCAGGAGCCCGGAGTACAGAAGCAAAGAGGCTGACTCAGTGTCCTTTGGTGGCTTTTTGTAACCTCAGCTCCTCCTTCGGTGGACAGGACTGGGGATGCTGTGCTGACTGCCAGATGCTGGCAGTCCTTTGTTGAATCTTTCCAAGATGGATGGAGTTAGAAATCCCCTAAATATTTACCTCACACAGGCACAAGGAGGTCTGTGCAGAGGCACAGAGATAAAGGGTTGTGTGTGAGGAATGGTAACTAGTTGAGTTTGGCTGAGATTTGTCATGTGCCAGGAATTACCCCCAATTTATAGCATATGCTTGCCATGTCGGTGTTGTCGCTCCTCTCCACTGGTCTTGTAGCTGCTGATTATCTTGCTGCTCTCAGTTTTAGGCCTTCATCTCTAGAGGCATCTGAGGTTTAGCATTATTCGTCGGGGAGGATAAAGTGACTTGGAATTCTCTCCCTGATAAACACAGGCTGTTACTGATGGGAAAAGAATCACACACGTCTTAAGAAAACTTTTCTGTGCTGTTTTTTTTTCTGTTGGTCATCCTCTCTCCATTTTGATGCTTAAGTGCTTTCAGAGGAAGCTAGCTTAAATACTTCTCTGATTAAGCCTCAAAAATTAGATCTATAATCACTCAAAAGAATTTGGCCTCAAAATCCACATAGGAGAAGCGCCATTAATACCACCACCATCATCACCACCACTGCTGCTACTACTACTACCCCTAGAGCATAAAATAGACACGGTAGAGATAGAAGCAACACTAGAGTTATGCAGTCCTGGGCCATAGGGGAGCAGTCAAAGTGAGAAAATAAGGTCTGGGGTTTTGTTCCCCACCCAGTGGCTTAGAGAAGTCCTTGCCTAGGCTGAGTCATAGTTAGTGCCCTTTGTAAACATTCTCAGATCCAGGTTAGCAACCGGATGAAGGTCTCTTCTTTATGCAGTAAGCTGGTTGGAAACAATCCCTGTACCTGCTCTGAAATTCATGTGGGGATTGTACCAGTAGAATACGCCAAATACGTCGACAGGGACTACCTCTCACGTCAAACACTACAAAGAATTTTGAAGTGGTACAAATGGTGTGATCCAAGAAATAAATGAGCAAAAATGAGCATAGAGCCAGACGTGGGAAGAGTGATGAAGCTCAGTAATGCTCCATTGGCATCATTGTGATGTCAAATGAAAGTAAGGCAGGTCTAGCACACTGGGTAGACTCTCTGATGTAGACAATGGAAGCAGGAAGACAACAGTTGCATAGGGTAGGCAACATGGAAATAATTACATCTTTAGAGAGAATAGTCACCCCATTGAGGTAACAGTTTCATTTGATGATATGAATGCTTGGGTGTTCTTTCAGGCAGGTTCTATGGCTACAAGTCATATACAGTTTCCCTAGGATCAAATTTGTGGGTCACTTAAAGGGAAGAGGAGAGGTGTATTATATTACATAGTCTGCAACATATTACTGATGAAGAATCACCCAGAAGACGTAGCTTAAAGAAGATGATCATCAGGAGATACACCATTGAAAACAGAAGTGCTATATCATCATGCAGCAAGTGAAGTATAATTGGTGGAAAGTCTGCATGCTCCATTTCCATCTAAACAACAATAAAAGGTTTGGGGGGTGGACATTAGATCTTTGGATAGACCCCATGGGCAGTTTATGAGAAGACATGAGCAAGAGTTGCACAGGATGAGAAGGAATGGATAGGAATGCCCACATTAATAAGATTCTGAATTTATTAATGAATTGAAGAGAAGCAGCATGGCATAAGAGATAGAGCCCTGAGACAGAAATACTTTCCTGGGTTCAAATCCTGTTTGAGACACTTGATAGTTGTGTGACCCTGGACAAGTAAAAACCTCTTTTCTTCATTTATAATAGGATGGAATTGGCCTTCATGATCTTTCAGGTCCCTTCCAGCTCTAAATATATGATCCTATGATTTCGATGAGAAAGTAGGCATTTATTGTTGTTCAGTCATTTTCAATCATGTCCTACTCTTTGTGATCTCATTTGGGATTCTCTTGGCAGATACTGAAGTGGTTTGTCATTTTCTTCTTCAGCTCATTTTATAGATGAGGAAACTGCGGGTTAAGGGCTAAATGGGGTTGAGTGACTTGCCCAGGGTCACACTGCTAGTAAATGCCTGAGGCCAGATTTGAATTCAGGGAGATGAACCTTCCTTGACTCAATGCCTGGCACTCTATTCACTATGCCATCTAGCTGCTCTAGTAGGCATAATAGCCACATATAACACCGATGATTTTCTTGTATCTTCTTTTGGAGAAATATTACTCCTTACAGTTAATTCATCTTTCTGAGTCTTAGTTTTTCAATCCAAGAAAAAGGAATGATAAAACCTGTAGTATTTATATACATGTCTGTCTCAGGGCTGTTTTGAAGCTTAAAAGAAGTTGTGCTTTACAAACTTTAAAACTTGGGGTGTAGCTAGGAGATTCAGTGGATAGAAATCCAGGCCTAGAGATGAGGGGTCCTGGGTTCAAATTTGACCTCATATGATACTTCCTAGCTGTGTGACCCTGGGCAAGTCACAACCCTCATTGCCTAGCCCTTACCACTCTTCTGCCTTGGAACCAATATACAGTACTGATCTTAAAAGAGAAGGTAAAGGTTTTTTAAAAAGCCCAACTCTATGTAAGCATCAATTACTAGTACAATGCTATTATTTGGTTCCTATTTTGGCAGTAGTACTGTTCTGATTTTTTCCTTTCTTTTGGATTACTTTTCCTTTGGGGATATTTTGAAAACTGATTCCTGAGAACATTTAATAACCTCTCAGCCCTGGGTACTTTTCCATCCATATTTAATTTGGCCAATTTGTTCTTCCCTACTTCATCCTCTTAAGTGCCATTGCCACTTCCAAATATTGCAGTAATAATAATATTTAGCACATATTGCCAAAGCAGTTTACAAATATTACCTAATTTTATCCTCACAACAATCCTGGAAGGTAGGTACTATCATTATTCCCCTTGCGCACAGGAAAAAGCTAAATGACTTTCCCAGGGTCACACAACTAGTAAATGTCTGCTTTTGGTTTTGAACTCAGGTCTTCCTGACTTTAATTCCAGTGTTCTGCCCACTGTGTAACCTAGGTATCTCAGGACTCACTCAAAGTCAGGCAAGGAGTGCTAGGATTCGAACCCAAGTCCTCTAATTCCAAATCTAATTCTCTTTCCAGGGCATCATGCTGATTGCAGTTATAGGACTGTAGATTTTAAAATTAATATCCATTACTCCAAGTATTATATTTATAAAGATTTATTAATATTTAACTAGAGAGCTAGAGAAAACAGGCAGCACTTACCCAAGCCACTCACATGGCAGAGAGAGGCAAGACGGAGGGAACAGAAACTATATACAAACAACTTAAAGACTCACATATAGGAAAAGCAAAAGGGATTGTGGGTAATACAGAAAGGAGTTTTGTGTAATGTAGTTTTAGGGGGTTCAAGATTTTCCAACTCTAGGGGACTTAAGGTAATTGTATCTTTGAAGATATGGTATCATCTTTCCCAGTCAAAATTGACTTTATGACTGAAAATTATTAGGCCAAAGAAAGGCTGGGCTGGCTAAATACTCTTTTCTTGCTAGGATTCCACATATAAGTTTGTGTTTGGTGAGATCTGTTGTGTGGGATAGGGCTGGGCATCCTCCAAACTGGCCACTATAGCAACCTCAAGACCATTTATAGCTTATCTGGGGGTTTAGAGTCACTGGTAGAGGAAATGAGGACACATCTATATGAAGAGAAGAGATAAATGGATTCTTTAGTGACTGATCCATAGAGACCAGTTCAGCCAGAAACTTCCAGCAGTTCAATTAGGCTGGAGTTTCCCTAGAGACATGTGTGAGAGGCTCCCTTCTGGCTATGTGCCCCTTGGAGATTTTGTCAGAGGAAGGATAAATGCTCCTCTATTTCATGTCACACTCCCTGATACATACAGCTTTCTGTATCAAACAAAAAGCAGCTCATTGCAATTGGGGTAAGTTTTTGCAAAAATTGTTGGGTACAGAGTGCATGTTTTCCCTGGGCTTTTTGTGATTTCCTAGAGTTATCTTTTCTGAATGATATTCCTAAAAAGTGAGGAGGGAAGCTCTTACATGTTCCAAAGCCTTTTGAGGGGGCAGATGCTTATGTCACTATCTCTTTTCTTCAAATTTAAGGAGGAACCTATCAAGAAAGACCATGAGAACTGACCTGAAAATCAGACTTGTGATCCATCTATGTTGGATTCTGTCTCTTACAATTGGGAGGCCATAATTTTTTTTTACATAATATTGCTTGAAAACATTCCCTAATATTGTTAAACCCTTACCTTCCACCTTAGAATCAATATTATGTATTGGTTCCAAGGCAGAAGAGTGGTAAGGGCTAGGCAATGGGGGTTGAGTGACTTGCCCAGGATCACACAGACAGGAAGTATCTGAGGCTAATTTTTCTAGTGAACCCTGATGTAGACCAGCTCTCTGGCCACTGTAGCACCTAGCTTCAAAGGTATTTTGAAGTGGTAGAATATACTAACAATTAAGAGAAGGGTCAAGGAAAGCCTCACATAGGAATTAGCATTTGATTTAGTTTCCAAGGATGATAAAGACTCACAAGGGACACAACTGAGGAAGGAACACATTGTAGGCACAAAACACAATTTGTATAAATACTTGGGGACCAACATGGAATGTTGAATTTGGAGATCAACTAGAAGCCCAAATTATAGAGTGTGTGAGAAGAATAAAGAATAAGATGACTATAAATAGAGTTTGAAGCTGGATTATAATACATAGGGGCATGGAAATCTAGAGCTAGAGCTAAAAAGGACCTTATAAGAAGACCTAGGTTTGAATCCAGTCATAAGACACTAGCTATGAAACATTGGGTTGCTCTCTTAAACTGTTTGCCTCAGTTTACCAATCTGTAAAATGAGAATTATAATAGCCCCTACTTCCAGGGGCTGTTGTGAAGATCAAATGAGATCATACTTTCAAAGTGTTTGGCACAAAGTAAGTGTGTTATAAATATTATTGTTTATAATTTACTATAATAAATACTATTATTATTATTATTATTATTATTATTATTAATTACTTGTGTCCATGTGGGTTTACTCTGCAGAATGTTAGTTCTTTGACAACAAGGAATGCTTTGTTTTTGTCTTTGTGTTCCTAATGCCCACTACTGTGCTTTAGAAATAGTGCTTAATAAATGTTTGTTGAATTAAATTGCAGTTTGTGTGGGTAAAAATAAGAATCTTCTTCAGATACAAATTAGACTAGATGCCTTCTGAGATCCCTTCCAACTCTGAGGTTCTGTCACCAACAGTTTATTAAATTAAAAATAATTTTTATTATCTTTTTATATTTGCCTGTGTATTCCCCATACTTCTCCTTCTTAGGAGAGGAGTTCTTAAAAAAAGAATAAAAAAGAGAGGAAAAAACCTAAATGAATCTAACATATCAAAATATTTATTGTTGTCTTTTACATTTGCTAAATGTATTCCTTTCATCTTTCCCTCTGTGGGGGAGTTCTTAATAAAGAATGAAAAAGAGAAAAAATTCAATGAAACTAAACAACATATCAAAACAGTCTGACATTTTTGTGTAGTATTCCGTATCAAGAATATCTGTTTTTTTTTAAACAACAACTTTTTACTAATAGAAGGTTGGGCAAAAGTCATTCAAAATAAGTGAAAAAGGAAAAGAATAAGATGCATAAAACTTAGGTTTCAAGTGAGCAGACAAATATATTTTTAGCCTCTAGGGAATCTGCCTAAATCGATTTCTCTTTCTTCCTTTGTGAAATCTTAATCTGCATGATGCACTTTTTTCCCCTCCTATTTCCTGGGACTGATAGCTGCGTCCTAAAGTCAAAAGATGGGCTTGAGTACTGACTATGTTTGGTCTTAGTGGTGTGTCTTGGGTCAAGTCACTGAATCTCTTTAAGCTTTGGTTTTCTCATGTGCTAAACTAATTATCTCAGAGAAGTGCTATGAGAAAGAATTTTACAAATTTAAAAGTATTCTATGTATGACATAGTTTGATTATGGTTACAATTATTCTTTCATGGAATGGTATAATTTTATTTTCTTATACAATCATCTTTATGGACCGCCACCTCAATGGTTGTCCACTTATTTAGTCAATAGTTAGCCAATAAATGTTTATTAAGTACCTTCTATGTGCCAGGCACTGTGCTAAGTGCTGAGGATACAAATATAAAAAGTAAGACAATTGTTGCCCTTAAGGATCATGTAATCTGATGGGAGAAAACAACACACACAAGAAAGCTAAAAGGTAGGGAGAAGGGAGGACTGAGACATGGGAGTATGGTGGAAAAGTCTGAGAAATTAGATTGTAAATACAACATAAACAAGTTTGTTACATCTCAGGCACAATAACGTCTTGAAATTCAGGTTTTTTTTTAACTGTACTCCATTCTAATTTTGTCTGACCCTCATCTCATTTACTCATCGTCTTATTCTTTTTCAGTCTCTGCAGAGGATCTCAAAGCTGACTATGATTAAAAACAATTTCACTGTCTTCCATCCTACAGTATTTGTCCTGCTTGGTATCCCAGGGCTTGAGAGTTACCACATCTGGCTTTCTATTCCCTTCTGCCTCATGTACATGACTGCGGTGTTGGGTAATGGTGTTCTCATCCTTGTTGTGCTTGTTGAGCGCAGCCTCCATGAGCCCATGTACATCTTTCTTTCCATGTTGGCTGGCACTGATATACTACTGTCTACGACTACTGTGCCCAAGGCCCTGGCCATCTTCTGGTTCCGTGCTGGGGAGATTGCTTTTGATGCCTGTATCACCCAGATGTTCTTTATACATGTTGCTTTTGTGGCTGAATCTGGGATCTTGCTGGCCATGGCATTTGACCGATATGTGGCCATTTGTACTCCCTTAAGATACACAACTATCTTAACGCCTACAGTGATTGGGAAAATTTCCCTGGCTATTTGGGGAAGGAGCATTGGGACAATATTTCCTATCATTTTCCTGCTTAAGAGGCTGCCATATTGCAGGACCAATATCATCCCTCACTCATACTGTGAGCACATTGGTGTGGCCCGACTGGCTTGTGCTGACATTACCATCAATATCTGGTATGGTTTCTCAGTCCCAATGGCATCAGTATTAGTTGATGTTGCACTTATTGGCATATCTTACACCCTGATCCTTCGTGCTGTCTTCAGATTACCCTCCCAAGATGCCAGGCACAAAGCACTCAACACATGTGGCTCCCACATTGGGGTCATCCTACTTTTCTTCATTCCATCATTTTTTACCTTCTTGACTCACCGCTTTGGCAAGAATATCCCCCATCATGTCCATATTCTCCTTGCCAATCTCTATGTTCTTATCCCTCCCATGCTCAATCCTATCATTTATGGGGCAAAGACCAAGCAGATTAGGGACAGTATGGCTCACATGTTCTCCATCATGGCCAAGGGGTAAGGAGCTCATGGTCTGGATAAACTCTTGGTGGCCTTCTTTTTTAGGAGATTTTATGAAGGAAGTAGAGGTTTGGTGGGATACCAAAGAAATAGTGGATTGACATAAAACTTATTGCCCTAGAGAGATGTTTTCAAAATATAAAAAGTCAGGAGGCAAAATCCAATGTAGTTCTTGAGAGATTAAGGATTTATCCCTATAAGTTTCATATACCAAATCATCATCGTCACTGTCTCTACTATCACCATCAATCCCTAAAGCATTATGCAACAAACATCATGCAGTGTTACTATTATCTTTGTCTTCAGAAGAATAATCTGATTTCTGTGTTTGGTGATGTTCATAGAGAATAACAAATAAATCATTCCTTCTCTTGGCCCTTGGGGAGCTTTTGAAATAAGCAAAAACAAAGATGAACTTTGGAGGATCTAAAGAAAATAAAATGAGAAACAATTAGCAAACACACTTGTGGGCAGCTAGGTGGACAGTGGATAGAGAGCCAGGCATGAAGTCAGGAAGGTATTTATCATCCTAAATTAAATCTGACCTCATATATTTATTAGCTGAATGACCTTGGGCAAGTCACTTAACCTGATTTACCTCAGTTTCCTCATGTGTAAAATGAGCTGGAGAAGCAAAGAGCACACCATTCCATTATCTTTGCCAAGAAAATCCCAAATGAGTTTACAAAGAGTTGAACATACTGAATAATAATAAACACACAAAACAGAGAGGAAGACAACTTATGTGACATCCATGATGAGCTTATTGCATTATGGAAGAGGAGGGGTGACAATAGAGGATAATACAGGACAAAGGAGGGGAACAGGGGAAAAGATTCCCTTTCTTCTTTTAAATTCTGGAAGATTTTATAAAGCAAGTTTAATTTCAGAGACTGAATAAGAAAGGGAAGTAGACCTGATGGTAGTAATAGTGGGGTGGTGAGTTTGGCCAGGCTGGAAAGGAAGATGTTCCAGCTCTAAGTTGCTTCCTGAGAGGATTCAGAGGAAGTAGAAGAGAAGCAAATGAAGAATCTTTCTTTGAAGGGATGTGTATCTGAGACTAGAGATTTACAAGGATTGAACATGCTATTTATCACTGAGACACATTTTGTGTGTGATCATCCTTCTGCCAAAGGGAGATCACAAAGAACCCTACCTCTCAAGGGAAAACACGATTCAGGTAGGTGTCAATTAGTGTGGAAAGTTGATTTAGAATAGATGAACATATAATCTTTGATGCAATTCAAGCAAAGAATCCAAAGAAAAGAGGGATGCCATGGTTTACACCAAAGGGAGATTTTCTTACATGTGCAGCTAAGATACCCTACAGCATCAAGTACTCTGACTTGTACTTCTAGACATACATTTTCTGTCCTCTAACATCTTCACTCTTTTACCCAACGTGTACCCAGGAGACTAGGATCCTGGGCTTAATGTTCCAGTATTAGGGGGGTAAAAGGATGGTGAAGAGCCTCAGAATCATGGGGGGATGGGTTGAAGGAACTTAGCACACTAGATCCTGGAGAAGTGAGGACACTTGGGGCAAATGATAGCTATCCTTAAATATTTAAAGAACTTAGATTGTCTTGTTCTTGGCTCTAGAAGGCAGAACTTGTCACAATGGGCGAAAATTGCAATCTAATTTAGAATTGATTTTAGGAAAAACTTTCTAACAATTAGAGCTATCCAAAGGAGGAATTGGGCTACCTTGGAATGGAGTAGATTCTTCCACATTAGAAATCTTCAGGGAAAGATTGCATGGTCACTCATTGAGGATTCTGTAGAAGGGATTTTTTTTTTCAGTTTGATTTGGACTAGATGGTATCCTCAATCTCTGTCAGCTTTGAAATTCTGTGACACTATTCTTGGAAACAGGGCCTCTATCACAGCTTTTCTTTTAGAGGCAGGCTTATATCCCTGGAATTGAGATATCCGAAGGAAGCAGATAGATAGAATTCTAACTTGATATATACCTAATATATGGAGAAAAGAATGCTCCTGGGACCTTTCTGCCCTTTGCCCCACTGGCTAGTGTAACATAGGTGTTGCTCTGGACTTTTCTCTACAGAGATAGGCCAGGTCTCAGGTCATATCTATTTATCAAACCCGTGAGTTTCATCTTTGCATTTATGCAAACCTATGTGGATATAAATATCATGCATTCAGATTAAGAAATTGAGCCCTGGATAAAGTTATTTGCCCAGCATCACACAGTTGAAGTGTTTGAGGTAGGATTCAAACCCAGGTCTTCCTGTGTCCAAATCCAGCAGATTGTAGAATAATCCATATTGCCTCTAGACTACCCTTGATCTTTGCCAAAAGGCGGAGAAGCGATCATGTTGCCTCTAGAAAACAGGTCTCCTAGTTCTCAGATCTACACTCTTATTATTGTGTCTCTGTAAGAGACTATTTGTGTAAAATGAAAAGATCCTACTGGGCTACTGCAGGAGAGGTCAAATCATGGATTTTTTCTTTTGATTCTTCCAGTATTTTCCTGCCATTCCCCTTATCCTTCCACAATGATGTCTTCTTGAACAGTAGAACAATAAGGAAGGCCTTTTGTAGAAACTCTTCCAACCATCCACCAGAAAGAAATTACTACTGAGCTCATATTTTGCTTAAGGGAAATTAGAGTCTTGCTTTTACTTCTTCCTCTTCACTTTGGAAATTTAGAGATAAAAATCACTAATCTGTTCATTTTGGAGCCCTTGGCCAGGAAAAATCACAGCAACTTTTTACAAAGAATCAATGTTCTCTTTGTCTCTTTCTTTCTTCCTTTTTTTTTTTTTTTTTTTTTGAGATTTAAGATTCTTTAATAAGGCACAAAATGTCACCAGTTTTGTAAACTAAAATTTACATACCAGTTCTTCTATCCATAAATATTGAATATTTGTAATATGTATAACCAGCTCTTTACATTCGGATAAATATGGAAATTAGGCAGGGCAGTATATACATTTTGTTGTATTTGCCAAAAACAATGGGCAGATATAGTTTATATCTTTTTTTAAAATATCACTTTACATAAACAAATGTAACAGTTCCACACATAGAGAGATCCAGGCTTGTACTACATAAATTCTTGACAGGACTGTAACAATATTGTACTGCAGTACTTAGACTGGGCTTGGGGATGGAATGTTTGCACTTTATAGAAAAAAAAAATTAACATCAATAATATTCTGTTAGATCGGCATTTGGATTGTAATCCTAAAAAGGAATTCACATTGTGGCACATATTTATTAGAACATTCTTGCCATTCAGTACAAATAGTTGAATTTCTGCCTTCCCGCCCCCTCCATCCACTGGCGAACCCTCCCCTCCCCCCAATATGTAAAGACCACAATTCCACAGATCCCTCCTCCTGATCCAGCTGTGATATAACTATTTACAACATCAAACAGTACATTTTATGCTAATAATTCTGTATTTACAGAAGAAAAATGGTCAATGTCCTAAAAGCCCCATCAAACGAAGACCTGGAATCATCAGCCCTACAGAGATGACATTTGGTCAAGCAACCTCTCCTGTTTTCTTCTACCCCTCATTTACCAGGTCATTTCTCAGAAACACAATTCATTAAAAAAAAAAAAAAAAAAAAAGTTTGATTCTTGATTTTGTGCACTCCTGGGTCTACTGGCAGATTAAAAAAAAAATAAGGTTATAGGGGCTTGTGTATGGGGTTCTGTTTTGATTCGCAGTTAAATTTTTTTGTGGAGTCTTAAAAAATTCGTTATTTTTTTGTGGAGTCTTTTAAATAGGGTTTTGTTTTTGTATTTTTTTTCCTGGTTTCTTTTTTCAAACTTACCATTCGTTAAAATTTGTCGAGAGCGTGCTGTGGCCAGACGGGTGATGGAGTGCTGAAGAAGATGGAGAAAGGGAGCTCATGGTCTGGTTTTCCGTGGAAGGAGATACAACGGTGAGTGGGGTAGAAGTTTCGTAACGTGAACTGGCGGTTGGAGAAGGCTGCCATCCTTGGAAAGGCGATTCGTGGACCCTCGCGTGTTTTCTGAGCGAGCTCGGATGAGTGTAGGACTTGTCACACATTTTGCAGAGATAAGGTTTATCAGAAGTATGCACATGCATGTGCTATTTGCAAATCGCCTATCACAGCCTTCGAATTCACACTTCAATGGTTTTTCACCTGTGTGAATTCTTTTGTGAATCTTTAAATTCTCTGATCGGGCAAACGCTTTCCCGCAGCCAGGAAAGGGACCACGGAAGGGTTCCCCCCCCAACCCCCCTCTACCGCCCCCCCCCGTGTGTACTCGGGTGTGGTTTACAAGTTTGT
Source organism: Gracilinanus agilis (assembly GCF_016433145.1). NCBI lineage: Eukaryota > Metazoa > Chordata > Mammalia > Didelphimorphia > Didelphidae > Gracilinanus > Gracilinanus agilis. Next base: position 86,606,611 of record NC_058132.1, read on the forward strand.
ATTTGGCTTTGAAACGTTTCCCCTCTCTCAGACACACTTCCCAAAAGCAGATGTGTTTGGACTGCTCTAGGGGGCGCCAACGTACTCCACCGTGATATGAATTACCTACTCGTGCATGCTGCTGAAAGTTTTGTTGCAGGACTTTTTTGGGGTTGGACGACTGCTCGGGCTCAATCCTCTTACAGATTGAGTTCCTGTTTGATGGACTGCCGCATGTAGCGAAAAAAGGCCCCTGCCCCGTGGTAGGCAGCCATGCTCATGCTTATGTGCCCGTAGCGGTGGAGCTGGATGGAAGCGTAGTGCTAGCGTTGTGCTCTGAGCTCGGGCTGGTAGCCTGGCCATACTGAACAGGCGGCCCATCCACGTCCCGGGAGAAGCCCAGGCGCATCTCTAAGTTTACCACACTGGGCGAAGCGTGGCTGGCCGCCCGGGAAGGGAAGGTGGCTCGCGGTGTCGATGTGCCCGTGGGGCTTCTCCTGTCTCTTGTCTTCCTGTTTGTCTCTATCTCTGTGTCTTTCTCTTCTTTTCCCCTGCCCAAACCTCCCAACAACATATTGCAAATTGGTTATCGCCTCTCTTCCTTATAATCTATTATTAATAATGAAACATGTAGAAATCAGACATTTTTATGACTTTTAAAATTCGTCATTCAATTTTAACTAAACAGGAAAGTAAACAAACTTTAAAGAACAGATAGGCTTTGGCTTTTATATATGTTCTTCTTGTTCAATGAGTTAGAAGAGAAGAGACGGGCAAATCATTGCCCTGCCTCAGTCTTCCCAAATGGAAAGTTCATCCCTGACATATTTGTCCAGATATATGTTGGAGGGTTCTTCTGGCCTCAAAGGGTTAAGGCAGCACTGGCAGCAGCTGAACTCCATTGGCTGCTTTAGTGCTAAGAACCCGGCCATCTCTTCATTTGCTCCATTGCCACTCAAAAATCATGTGCCAAATGTTTGAGTTTTACACATCATCTACATATCTTGTCTGAGAGATCAGTGTTCTAAGGTAAGAAGGTAATGTTGCCTTTTAAGGCATAGCCTCACTTCAGTATCTATATCAAAACAAGAATGTTTCTGTCCCCTTCAGTTGTCTTCATCTTGGCTGCCCCAACTTTTTTGATAGAGGGGGTTTGATGTTCCTTTTTAAAGTCAGGAATTTACTATCCCTTGCAAAATAAATTGGGGAAACACATGACATCCATTAGATCTAAGTAATTATCCTGTGACTTGATGATTTATCTGCCCCTAAGCCTGAAACCCTGAGGCATCTCTGTGGTGTAGTGATGTCAGGAAGACTTATCTTCAATTCTGCCCTCAAACTTACTAGCTGTGTGACCCTTGGCAAGCCACTTAATTCTGTTTGCTTCAGCTCCTCATTTGTAAAATGTGCTGGAGAAGGAAATGGCAAACCACTCCAGGATCTTTGCCAAAACCCTCAAGAAGTCATGAAGAGTCAGAAACCATTAAAGTGACTGAACAACAAAACCTATTTATTCTCCCTACTTTTCAAGTATTTCAGCACCTGACTCTCTATTTTCCTTTCTTCCCCTAATCCCCCCTCTTTTTATTATGGAATATTAATGTCCACAAAGAAACTTCCTCAAACTTTCAAGCATCTCATTTCCCCAGCTTCCTTAAATCCCATGACCTCTCCTTTACTCCACCTCAGCACCTCACCATCACCCATAACTGTTTCACTTCTCTAATTAGAAACTGACATTTCCTTATCTGTCCATAACCTTTTATTTGTGTGCTTTTCTCTATGCTTCCCCTCCAAAACCTAGTCTTTGCCCTCACTGAAGTATATAATCCCTCCACCCTCCAATAGTTTGTCAGGCCATTAATACTTGTCTGATTTCACTTTCCTCCCTCTCTGATCTCAACCTAATAGTCAACCATTTCAATATTATATGGCTCTCTGCTTTTGAATCTTTTGCCCCCTTATTCTCTCACCACTTGCCTCTTGCCACATAATGAATCCTAGATTACTCCTATCATTCACTTCCTCTGTTCTTAAACTTGTACTTAGTTGGAAGTACAACTTGAACATAGTTGGAAGAAGCCTCAGAAACATACTGATTAGATCCTTTATGCATTCATGTCATCTAACTCAGTTTGCCTTATTGGAGAAAGGCAGTTTAAAAAAACTCACAATTGATTCCCTATCTCATTTTCCATAGAAGTTACTTAAACTTTCCCTCTCCCCATTCCCCCATGGATTAGTTTCACATCCTCAAACACAAGCCCCCAATTACACAAGATTAGAAAATCCACTGTTAATGGAATTGTGATTTATTACTATTAAGTAATAATAATTATAAGCTAACATTTGTATAATTTTCACTATGTGCCAAGAACCATATTAAGTTCTTTACAATTATTATCTCATTTGATCCTCACAACAATCTTGAGTTTTAGGTGCTAATATTATTCTTATTTTAAAGATAAAGACATTTGGGCAGAGGTTAAGTGACTTGCCCAGTTACATAGCTAATAAGTGTCTAGTGTTATATTGAATCTCTGGGAGCTTGAAGTTCAATTTTGATTGACAGATAAGTCAGTTGGATAGAATGTTCCCAGAGAGGCATGCGGGACTGGGAGAGAGAGCAGTTGAGAACCCTGGCAGAGGTTCTGGGGTCTTTTACCTGCCCTGAGGCTAGAGATCAGTGTGGATCCTGGTCTTTGATGATAGGGACTTGCAAACACTACCCTGCAAGCTCCTCCTGTGTTTCCTGTACCATTATCAACTTGTACTTGACCACCATCTCTGTGTCTACTGCCCCTAGATATTAGGAGTTTCATCATCTTAGCTAGCTAGGCTTCCCAGGGCCCGGGAGGGATCCGGGAAGTGGGCAGGAGAAGAAGAAGAGGGTGGAAAGGGTGAATATATCTCAACTGTCAAGGCTTAAGATCTATGGAAGAAGAAGCTGAAGATTTCACAGCAGTTTACCTACTCTGGTTTAGCCCTGGCCAGGCTGGACCAGAGGGAAGCTATCATCTTGATTCTTCATTTGCCTGCAGTTAGAGATTCATTAGTAGCAATTTAAAGTAGGGTCTCCTAATACCTCAATCCTTACCATTATCCTTCTTACCAAATATATTCAAGTTTAAAGTACCTTCCTGAATTGGTTTCCAAAGCTTATTTTGGGAAGGGAGTCATGCAGTCAGATTATCAACGTTATCCCAGCTGAAGAGCCCAATAATTAATACCAATTAACCCCAGTTGGGCCCTGAAGGGATAAATCACTTTGACCTGAAGGATCCTGCCTGGGCAACTGTTATAAAAGAGAAGTACCATCTTATCATCTCTTTATACATCATCTTCATATACATCAAAGATAGTAGTGACCTCCTTTTAATATAACACTAGTAAGTCAGGTCTTCCTGGCTCCAGGATGGGTGCTACCACCTAGTTATAATTAGCTAGCACAGGACACAGGCAAACAACAAAACCAAGCTTTAATAATGGGTTGCAATAATGTTATAGTTTGATTTGATTATATTCTTGTTTCCCTCTTCATTCCCCTCAAAACCTCTTGTCCACCCGTTTGAGAGAAAAGGAATGAAAATTGTGAAGGGAGATTTAAAATGGAGAATTTTTTTCAGTTTGTTCTAAGGAAATAGGGGAAGAAAGAAGCTGTGGACTGGAATGCTTCTTGATCTCACCAAGAGCAACTACTAGATTCCCCTCATTTGGTCCCATTGACCACTGTATTCCTCATGGTGGGGCTGCTTTCTTCTTTGTTTGAGGCTAAGGGGCGGGAATGAGGAAGCTTCAAATGTCCTCTAGGTTATTAAACTTAGACCTGCTTCCAACGTCTGAATGAAGGACTTGTATTCCTACACACTCAGGTAATGGTTTCAAAGAACCAAAAAACACAAGCTTTCTTGGGGAGTGTATATCATGCCAGATTTTTCTGTGTGGTACATTTCCATTTTACTAATAGCATCTCTGTAAATGCAGAACACACATTGTCTCCCTGACTTCCAACAGACACAAGTAGTTGAAGAATAAGAATAGATGCTTGGCAAAAAAGAAGCCTTACAAAAGGAATCAACGCTTAGGACTTCAGATTTGATAGCCATGAATATAATATAGAAGATTTTCTCTCTAAAGAATTGTCTGGGTTGGTTAAAAAAAGCCACAGAATGATTTTATGTTTGACATATTAAAAAATAAATCCCTACTTTTTATCTTAGTAACAACTATTAAAAAAAACCCAAACCCTTACTTTCTCTTTTAGAAACAGCACTAAGTTTTGGTTCCAAGGGAGAAGTGTGGTAAGTGGTAAGCATTTGGGGTTAAATGATTTGCCCTGGGTCACACAATTAGGAAGTGCTCCAGGCCAGATTTGATTCCGGAGATCTCCTATCTCCAGGCCTGGCTCTCTATTTACTGAACCACCTAGTTGCTCCTTAGTATGAATTCTTAAGACAGAAGGGCAAGGGCTAGGCAATTGAGGGTAAGTGACTTGCCCAGGGTCACATAGCTAGGAAATATCTGAGACCAGATTTAGACCCAGGTCCTCCCAACTCTAAGCTTGGTACTTTACCCACTGTATGATCTAACTGCCCCTGCTTAATATATTTTTGACAGATTTTCCCAGGGTCTTTTTAACTACAAATCTATTTTTCATTAATCTAACAAACCTTGTTATATCTCTTTTCTGTGACATCTATATCACCACTCTCTCATTATGAAACTTCTTCCTCAGCTGGGCAGGGAATTGACTCTTGACTTTCAACGATTCCACGATATTTTCTTTTTTCTTTTCTACCCTTTAAGTTCTCCAACTGAATCTTAAGTGTTGAGGCACTAAAGACTTGAGACAAGGGACCGTGGACCAAGGATTCAAGATTAGAGAAGTGCTTTGCAGATGACATGCGATTAGATCATTTTATTTCATTGTAGAGAATGACTGTAATCTGAGCCATATCAGAGAGCATTTGTTTTATTGGATTATTCATCACAAATAGCAGTGATTTCTGTGGTGGAAAAATGGGACCTCTGAAGGGAATCTGTTGTGTAAATTCTTCTAAATAACATCGATTTGCATTTATATGTCACTTTAAGATGTACAAAACACTTTCTCAATAGCAACCTTGTGATGAGGTAGGTAGTCTTAGGTTTAGAGGTTTAGAGAAATTGAATGACATGCTCATGTTCACCCACATGGTAAATGTCAGAATCATTGTTCAAACCTGGGGCTCCTGATTTCAGGTTCCCTGCTTTTTCCACTATATCATACCGTTTCTCAAAGGGATTACAACTGAGCCTGGCTGCCCTGGCTTCCTTCAAGTTTTAGCTCAGCAATGCCTTTTCTAAGAAGCCTTTCCCAATCCCCCTTAATTCGAATGCTTTTCTTCTCTTGATTTCAATTCACATCTTATTTGTACAAAGCTGTTTTCTTGTTTGTCTCCCTATTAAACTGTGTCCTCCTTGAATGCAGAGACTGTTTTTTGCTTTTCTTTGCCCCCAGTGCTTAACACAGTACCTGACATATAATAAATAGGTATTTAATAAGTGCTTGTTGACTGGCTAAAAGGTTTGAATAAAAAGTTGTTCATTGAGTGGTCAGGCTCTTCTGTCTGGTTTTCAGGATCCCTTACAATCTGTTTCCAGCCTACCCTTAGAGACTTCTTCCAGAACTCTCTGTGACCCAGACAAACTAGCTTACTCTCTCCTGTAAAATACATTCAATATCCTGTCTTTGTGCTTGGCACAGATTGGCTCTCTTTCTGAAGAATGTGTTATATTTTCACATCATTCTTTTTTCTCCATTTCTCCAAAGTTCAGTACAAACACTACCTTCTACCTGAGTAGTTTCTGATTCTCCCACCTACTGCTAGTGCCTCTCATTCTGCAACTACCTTGAATTAACCTGTTATTTACTTAGTATATATTTTATATATAAATAGAATCACAGAATGAAGAGTTGGAAGGTACCTCATTATAGCCATCTAATCTAGCCTATATATATACTAAAGGAAAATATCTTGCTTCTTCCTATAGAACAGAAGCCTCTTGAGGGCAGAAACTATTTTATATTTGTCTTTGCATTTCCAGTGTCTAGCATAGTGCCTGACAACAGTAGGAACTTAATGAATGTTTGCTGATAAATTTATTAATTAATTATGAAATCTATGTCTGGCTGCTTGTAGTGAAGAATCCAGGTTGAACTCTTACTTTACTTTGCAAATAGTTGAGATTATAGTTTTACAAAGGCAGTTAGCAATAGTAAAACAGTATTTATAGAGCTCTTGATGCCTTTCATAAACAGCTTCCCTACAGGCATCATTTGCATTGACAATCCTGTCAGTCATCTCTAGGCACTAGCTAAACAAGTGGCATGACTAGAAGGGGAACAAGTCCATGCCCAGCACTATTACTACTGTATTTCCTTATGTGTCTTTTATTCACCAGTTAGAATTGAGGACTGAAAAAATTGGTGGAAATGAATCACCACTCCCAGGAGGTTCACAAATGGGGGCTATTTCCTGGACATTTCTCTACCTATCCCAAATACCTTCTGGAAGCCTACCCTGAGCTCCTGGGTTCTGAGAGCATATACCATGGGGTTGAGGGCTGGAGGGATGACATTGTGCAGTACATTGAGTAGCACAGGGATGAGGGGGAACTTCCTCCCTGCCAAATGTGTGACAGACACCACAACAATAGCTGTGTAGAAGAAGAGAATGAGGATGAGGTGGGAGCTACATGTACTTAATGCCTTTGAAATGGCTTCAGGGGAATTCAGCTTCTGCACAGAGCATAGGATCAGTACATAAGAGGAAAAGACCAGGGCCATATCACTTCCAATCATGACCCATGCCAGGGCCAGCTGATAAAATCTGTTTACTGTAATATCATCACAGGCCAGGCTGATGACACCCAAGTTAGAGCACAAGCAATGTTCAATCTCATTTCGTGAGCAATAATGGCGCAGGGCAGCCAGCACAGGCACCGGCATGACTAACAGGCTATTTCTGAGCACCATTGACATTGCAGCTTTGAAGATAAAGGTATCTGTGACAAAGGAAGGGTAATGAAGAGGATGGCAAATGGCCATATATCTGTCAAAAGCCATGCAGAGGAAAATGCCTGATTCCATGCCCACAAACCAGTGAATAGCATATATCTGAGTAAAACATTCAGGGAGGCTGATGGTTTTGGCATTGAACCAGAAGATAGCCAGGATCTTGGGCATGATGGTGGTGGCCAGGCCTATATCCACTACAGAAAGAATGCCCAGGAACTTGTACATGGGTTTGTGCAATGTGAGGTCCTGCCATATAGTCAGCAGGATGAGGAAATTGGCACTTAGGGCTAAGAGGTAGAGCAATACCAGGGGAAAAGAAAGCCAATGCTGCCATCTGTGGATTCCTGGGAAACCCATCAGGATGAATTCAGAAATCTGGAGGTGGGAGCTGTTTGGGGTACTGAGGACAGGAATCATGGCTTGAAGTGTCTTCTTAATATCTGTCTGAAAGTAAAGGGAATACAAAAAAAATCTATAGCTGGAACAACAGATATGGCATCAGGACTGGAGGTGAAGGACATGCTTCTTTTTTTCCCCAAGGATTCACTTGTTCATATCTGTACATGACATTCACTTCTCTCGATGTTGGAAGGACTCTAAATGAGTGAAACAGAAATGATTAGAAAAGTCTTTTTAAGAAATATCAGAGCACAAACAAGGGAGAAAGGCTGAAGGAATATTTGTTATCGTCTCCCAAGCTACGCAGAACATTTTTTTCTCAGCTGTGTAGACAGAATCTCCCTCCTTTAAAATCCTATTGGGTTGCCATCTACTTCTGGAAGCCTTCCCTGAATAATGCCTACCCCCTAGCTACATGCTGGGGATAGTAATCTTTCCCTCTTCAAAATTTTCCTTAGCACTCTTTGAACTCATCAGACTTTCTCTTGTATCAAGAAGCTATCCAGATCGATGTCTTTTCTTCTAAATCTATGATAGCAGATTATATGCCTTATTTCTTCTCTGTACAACCAGTATAAAATATAATGCCTTTCACATAGGTGGGGCTTAATGGATACCAGTTGATTTTAATTGAATCTGAAGAGATGATAGTAGATATCAGGAAGAACCTACTTTGTCTGGGAAGGAAAAAAAAATCTGGATTATATTTCTGATGGATAAAGGAGAGTGGTCTCTGTTCCTGGAAGGTTTAGATCTTTTTTGCTAGAAAATGGGGGGCTATCACAATGATTTTTCTAAGTATCTCCTGGGTCTGGGATTCTTAGATGTGTGCATAAATCTGTAATTCTAGAACAGGGGTTCTTAATTTCTTTTGTGTCATAGGCTCCACTGGCAACCTGATAAAATGTATGGATATCTTCTTAGAATATATTTTTAAAAATAATAATTGAAGGAAATGCTAAGTTTCAGTAAGCAGTTAGTGAAAACAAAGATTTTTTTCTACATTCAAGTCCGCAGAACTCTACCTTCAAGGTCCATGGATTTCCCAGGTTAAAAAATATGTATTATAGAGACTTTGAGTTACCGATATCATTATCTCTTTGGCTAAGAACTTTGCCATCCTTTTCAATATGGCCAAAAAGATGAATGTCATTCTTTCTGTCCTGATATCTAGCCCCCTTTTACTGTAATTGTGAAGAGATTGAATTATAAGAGAATAAAGATGCAGTTTAAGGGGTACTGAGAAAGCAGAGGAAGTTAAGGTGTGAAGAGGAAAGACTGACATAGGAAAACATAGTAAGAAGATCCTTTTCCAGTCTTCACCCTTGTAGGAGTTAATTATAAGAAGGGGTAGTATTGTCTTCTCATACTAAGAAATCATCAACATCCAGATTTTATTCTTATGACCAAACCTGCTGGGTTTAGACTTCTTATGATTTGGGGAGGAATCTTACCTTAGCTCTTGCTATCAACTAGAGTCTAGTGCAGTGGAGATGGCCTGGTTCAACATTGATCCTGCTTGTGCCTCAAGTTTCCATTTTCTACTTGATTCAGTAGCTCAGAGGTGCTGTCTGTTTCTGATTGCTTCTTTTATTAAACATCTTAGGTTCTCCAGGGAAATGAATGCTCTCAGCATCATGGAGAGCACTTCAGGGGTTTATCAAGTAACTTCTGTGGAGAGGGAAATGTGGGTTACTTTTCAAGGTTCTGGGGAGGGTAGCGAATATGAACTTTTGAAATATATAGTTCTTTCCCTCAAGAAACTAATAGTTTAGGAAAGGGAATAAGAAAAAAAACCTTAGACACACAATTAACTACCTTAGAGAATGATAGAACAATGCACTATGTGAAGCCTGTTGTTACTAACCAGGGAGGTTGGGGATAACTTTCTAGAGGAAGAGAAATCTAATTTGTTTTTTAAAGGATGGAAAGGAATTCAGCAAATGAAGAGGGGATTCCAAGCATGAGGAATAGTGTAATCCCTGGCATGGAAATTCATGTTCAGGGTCCAGTGAATCAACATGCATTCATTGACTACTATTTGCCAGGTACTATTTTAGGTATTAGAGATACAAATTCAAACCCAAAACAGTTTCTGCCCTCAAGGAGCTTACATTCAATTGGTGAAACATGTTTACCTATTAATAAATACAAATGTTATTCAGTTGTTTCAGACACGCCCAACTCTTCATGACTCCATTTTCTTTTTGGCGAAGATATTGGAATGGTTTGTCATTTCCTTTTCCAGCTCATTTTACAGGTGAGGGAATGTAGACAAACAGGGTTAAGTGACTTTCCCAGAGTCACACAGCTAGTAAGTGTCTGAGGTCATGTTTGAACTTAGTCTTCCTTACTTCAAGCTAGGTGTTTCCATTGTGCCACCTAGCTGCTCCCGATACAAATGATAGATAAAGTAAATATCAGATAGTTTCACAGGGAAGGCCCTGGGTTGTGTATGTAAGTATGTTTTATTGTGAATTGGAAAAGCTATCAGATAGAAGGCACTTTACCTGAGCTTTGAAGGAAACTAGGGATTCTAAAATGAATTGTTAGATGTTCATTCCAGGCAGAAGGGCAGACTTGAGATGGAATGTTATATGAGAAGAATGAGAAACAAGATAAAGTGGAATAAGATGTAAGATTTTTGGAAAGTGAGGCTGTAGCCAGATTTTGAAGGACTATAATCCCTAGAGAAGCTCATATTTGATCCAAGAGGCAATGGGGAGCCACTGGAGCTTCTTGAACAGAGGAATGAGTTGGTGGGTCCTCTGCTTTAGTCATGCCATTTTGGTAGCTTGGTAGAGAATGGATTGGAAAATGAAGAGGCTGGAGACAGGAAGTCCAATTAAGAGGTTATTGTAGGGGCAACTAGGTGGAAAGTCAGGCTGTGAACCAATATTTAGTATCGATTCCAAGACAGAAGGTAAGGGCTTTAAAAAAGGTTATTGTGGTGGTCCAGGAGTTTGGAGATGAGCTGGACTAGAATAGTTGTGGTGTGTAAAATCATTTCTGCTATGCAAAATAGAGAGTAGAAAGACTGACATTTGGCAGTATGAAACTTAGAATCAGTCAAGCCTGGCATGAGCCAGAAGAGCAAAAGTCAGTTGCTGCCAGACTATGAATAGCAGGATTTTGAACCAAAAGCTCTCTCAATTTGGAGAAGGGATTTGGGGGAGGTACCATACCCTCAACTTCTATGTGACTCTATACTATATATCCTAATTAAATGATCATCGAAGAAGAATCAATATAAATACCATCAAACAATCTCGTTCAGGTTAAGCAGCCTGGCCTGGCCAGGTTGCAACTGAGAAATGCAAACCTCTTCAACTCTTAATCTCAAACCTTGACTACCTTCGATTTGATATCACCTGATCATCTGTAGCTTTAGCCATGGATTCCCTTTATAACTCTTTCCTTCAGTTCCCTGTTTTCCTTTTCCCTAAGTCTGTTATCATTAAATCTTGAAACTTACTTAGGTGGATGTCATTTTTACCCTAAGGATTATCAAACATATCCTTGGGTATCTAAAGGAAGATGGATTACTCAAAATGAAGTTAGCCTCAGTCACTAGGGTTATCCATCATTGAAGCCAGGATAAGTAGTCAAAGGAGGTGTGTGATCTAACCCACAGTGTCTTTACTTGATCACTTATTCCTGAGACACTGTTATATTGAAGCTGGGTGTATTAGTTTATTCACAAATACTCCTGTGGGGTCCTTAGTGTTCACTACCACAACTTGGTGCTACACCTAGGGATTTCCACACCCACTCAGTTTTAGCTACTCATACCAGCAGAGGAACTTGTGCCATCCATTATCTTATAACAGTCATATAACAGGTATGAGTAGATAGAGAAGGGAACAGATGTGTGAGATGTGCAGATAGAATTTACAAGACTTGTCAACTTCTTGCATGTGGGCATATATATGAAGGAAATTGTAGAGTTCTGGATGTCTGAGATGTTTCAAGCCTATGTGACCGAAAGGGTGACATCTGACAGAAATGAGCAAGTTTAGAAGAGGGATATTATATCTTTTTGGAAAAATAATAAGTTCTGTTTTATACTTGTTGAGTTCGAGATTTCTAAGAAATATCCAGATGGAAATGTTCCACGGGGCAGTTATAATCTGCTTTAGCTGAAGCATTCATTGGCTGTTTCATGTCTAGCTCTTTGATGCTTTCTGGTTCTTCCCATATACTCTTGGGTGCTATACTTTCAGTAATTGCCAGTGTGGGTCACTGGCATGTGTCATTTTTAGCAAAATATTTCACATTTGTTCCAACATCTCCTTCTCCCCTTCTCCAGGTTCAGATGGATGAATCATTCCTTCTATCACTACACCAAGGAATGGTTTTGCCCAAAGACCATCACAACTTGCCAATAGATAGCTCACTTACAGTTATAACTCCCAAATAATTCCCACCAATAGTAGGGGAAAGAACATTTCATCACAATTTTCCTGGCAAATAAGAAAAGTGAGATGAATGTGTTTTCTAATGTGATGAGTAATGAGTTTGTTTTCTAGCTTTTCATTAAGACTTAGAATGATTAGATCTCTAAAAAGAGCCAAAACAACTTGTGTTTCCAATCTCAGAGTGAGCTCATCTGTTAGCTGATGTGTTAGGAAATTTAAGCTGTTGGCATTTAACCAACAGCACCTAAAACATATGGGTGATGCTTAGAATTCTGAATCTGAGAAGTAGAAGCTGAAAGGGACTTTAGCAGCCATTGAATATATCATCTGTACATTAAAGTAATACCCACCTAATAAGTGGTCATTCAGTTTCTGCATTAAGATCTCCAAGGATGGAGAACCAATTGCTGAAGTTGTCCATTTCATTTTTGGATGTCTTTAATTATTAGGAAGTTTTTCCAGTCCAAGTCTGTCTCTTTTTTAACTTCCACTCCTTGCTTCTGGTTCTGTCCTATGGTGGGGAGGATTGTGGCAGCAAATAGAACAAGTCTGATCCCTTTTACACATGACAGCTCTTTAAATAAAGATAGCTATCATGGTCCTCCTGACTCCTTCAGGCTAAACATGTTTAGTTGCAACAACTGTTTTTCATATGATAAATATATAAGACCCTTCATTATCCTGAGGGCCCTTCTCTGGAGAGTCTCCTGTTTTTCAAAATACTTGTTAAATGTTGGTGCCCAGAATTTAGAACTCTGGATGAGGTCTGACAAGGAAAGTGTATAAAGAGATTATCTGCTCTTCTTGAAAGCTGTATTTCTCAATGCAGTTCAAGATATTAGGTTTTTTTTTTTTTTTAGTATATCACATTAGTGACTTATCCTTGTAGTACACTCAAACCGCCAGATCTTTTTCAGAGCAAAAGCTGTTGTTGATCATAGAATTAGAGTTGCAGGAAGGTGGAGGTCAATGGTTTCAGTCCCATCACTGTACATATGAGGAAATTGAGGCCCAGAAATGTTAAGTGCAGGATTATATAGATAATCTCTCCAATGGTAAAGGAAACAGAATTCTAAGAACTATGAAAAATATTTGTCCATACAGATGTCCTAGTTCACTAACATGATAAGTTCCTGAAATTTTGTCATGTATCTTTCAAAAGGAAAAAGGACTGGTGAGAGAGGGCATAGTTGACCTAGGTATGAAATCATAAAAATATAATCATTGGAGTTGAGATTAAAGGTGGGGAAAGATTTCCCAGATTGAAAAGCTACTCTATACTTAAACACACGCAGAGACAGGAAGCTCATGGCCATATTCAAAAGGATAAAGAGGGTCTGTGTTTTTCCATTCTGATCCAGCAGCAAGGGGCAAGTGTTGAGCAAGAGGCCATATATCAACTGGTTTGAAACAGACATCATGGGGGAAGGCAGGAATGATTGGTGGCCAAAGGAAAGCCCAGGTCACAGTTTCTGACCTGTATTCAATAGAGGGAGATCTTAGAAGACTAGCTAAGACTGCCCCTTCTCCTCATATACAGTAAGGAACAGTCCAGATATTAGCTACTTTGAAGCCAGTGGTACAGGGATGGTGGCCAAGGCCACAATCTTTTAGGTGGACAGCAGCCATGTTCTCCATTGCCTTTAAGGACATTTGCCAAATCCATTTATTTAGAGCTTCTTGTGGATATTGTGAAGTGTTTGTCCCTCTGCTCCATGAGTCCTGGCCTCATTCTTCTTCTTTTTGCTTCTCTAGGGGTTCCTGTCATTGTCCTCAATCCTATTTCTCTTTCCCCTGAAGTCAGGCTGCAGCTGTTGCTAGTTAGTCAAGAATGTGTTATTTAAAGGGTTCATTTCTATAAAATAATTTTTAGATCATTCATCATGCGCATTCACTATCATTTATATTTCCTTAGGTTTCCCATTCCATAAGAGACAGCATTGTCTTTTACAGAAGGTCAGATTAACAATGCCCAGAGCCTTAAGGCTTCCTAGACTTATAAGTAAATGCCCAGAACCATGTCCTTCATGTTCTTCTACCCAAGATCATTTAGTGAGGTTCTAGTAAACACAATGAAGGGGTAGCTCTCTCACCCTCCCTCCTGCTCAAGGTCTGCTCTAGAGTGCTTCGCAGGTTCTAGGTTGGCCCAAATCTCTGATTTTCTCCTGCTGTCCACACTTTGGCAGGTATTTTTTAGATTGTGGAGGATCCTGAATGCAAGGTAAGGAAGTCTGAATTTTATTTGGTGGGTAATAAAAAGTCACAGATGATTACTAAGCAGGGAGATGAAATTCATTCATAAGAAAGTTAATTTTGGCAGCAATGTGAAGGCTGGATTGAAGATAAGGAGAAGGGAAGCAGGAAGATTTATGAGGAGGTTATTGCATTTGTCCTGATGGGTAATAATGAAGGACTGTATAAGGGCAGTGGCATGAATAGAAATGTGGGATGTCATAATTATTGTTTAGGTGGAATTGAAAGCAGTAATTAATGGGATCAATGAGTTTAATGTGGGAAGTCAAAGCTAGGGCAGAACTAGTAGTGTTCTTTAATGATCAGCTGGTGCCATAGTACTTAGCTTAATGTTCTAGTTCAGTTGAATTAGAAGGTGGATAAAGTCAGGATACAACCAGAGTCCTGGGAAGAAGAGGGGAAGCCACTCAGGAATCTTGAGAGGAGGTGTTGTTTCCAGTTAAAGATCCTAGTGTGTGACTTGTGCACTTTTTATCCAGTAAAAACATATATATTCTCAAAAATTTTAGGATTTAGAAATTTTAATATTATTTAGAATTTATTATTTTTAGTACTTTCTATTACTTTTCTATTCATAATCATTACCTCAGGAGCAGAAGCAGAGGAAATAAATAGTGGGGATTACCCAGAAATGAGGATGTACTTGTTAGAAATGATGGAAAATCAGAGACTTAAGGGAATCTAGGATGAAGTAAAAAGATGAAGACTGGTTATGGGTGTAAAGAAGTCTGGAGTAATGGCAATGGACTATTTTGGTAGTAATGAATCAAAGGGTCAGATGTCATGAATATATGAAGCTTGGTTAATGTGAGTAAGAGACAATATTATGAAGTCCCTCTTAAAATTTTATGCCCAAGACCATATACAATATTTTACATGTGTATTGACAAAGATTGTAGTAAAGCTATGTTCTTTAAACTAAGCATGTACTTTAACCAGTACAGTTGAAGATTATAACAGTATTACAGACCACTAACTCACATCTCTAAGTTTTATTGAATTTTCATTCAAATAAAACCCCCAACTTTTTCTTTCTAGGCATGGCTTTCTCATTCTGTATTTCTGTAGTTAATTTTTTAGCCTAAATCCAGGATTTAACACTTAATCTTTATTAAATTTAATCTTTTCATATTTGGCTCATTTGTCTAATGAAGATATTTTGGATCTTGACTCTCATCCAATATATAAGCTATTCTTTCTACGTCATTGCCATCTACACATTTGATAAGAGGACATGTATTCCTCTTTCCAATTCAATTGATAATTCAAAACAGTACTTAGGAGAGAGGTCTATGACACATCACTATAGCTATCTATCTGGGTTGACAATGGTCCATTATCAACAAAGGTCTGGATATAATGATTCTTTTTGTTTCAAATTCTCCTACCTGCATGATTATCTAGTCTACACCTCTCCCTCTTGTCCAAAAGGATACCAGGAAAGATTGTCATATGTTTTGGTGAAATCAAAGTATATTTTGTCTCTAGCCTTCTTAGGAACCACCACCAGAATCAGAAAGTAAATGTTTTGTCTGGCATGACTTAGAATCATGGAATCTTCAACTTGGAAGGACTCTAGACATTGTCTAGATCAACATATGCCTGAGCACCATACTGTCTCACTCAGGTCTCACTTTCATTCATCTGTCCACCCTCAACTATCATCTCTCATTGAATCCCAACATCCATTGGTTTGTTAGCTTTCCACATCATCAAAAATCCTACCCTCAGTCTTCAAAACATGACCACTTGTCCATCCTCAGTGAAAACTCACATTTCCACCTCCACATTTACTGTCTCTAACCCCTGATTTATTGGTACTCTCTCCATTCCATACTGAGGCCCTAAACTTACCTTCTAATATCCGTCTATTCACTTTCCAAACCTTCCTGAGCCATTCCACTCACTTACTATTCTTTTCTGAATTCTTTATACCCATACAGTTCACCTACTATCTCATCTCCTGCCCTTATCCAGTCCATTTGAGTCTTCCTTACTCATCCACTTATTTACATTTTCTCTTGTTGTTGGTGAATTCCATTCCATGGGAATCTAACATTAGCTGAGATTTTTCTTCTTGTTTCCTATGCAGACATTTGGGACTTGAGAGAATAATGTTCCCATATAACTACCTTCATTATCAACCATGGAACTGATCTCTTGTCCTTCTGGGTTCTGGGTGGCAGAGCTATGGATCCCTTTGAGTCTCTTGATTCCTTGATGTGCTGACATTGCAACAGTATTGTTTGGCATGAGATAAAAATATTTCTTCACAGTAAAAGGGAAGGGGACATTCGGTAGTCACTTGATACTTCTCTTGCTTTCCTTTCCTTGCCACAATCTGCAGCTATGAGCTGGTTTTGAGTTGAACTGAAGTAGAATTGGGATAGGTAAGACTGGAAGGAGATGAGAACAAAGAGTGCCGAGCTTATATGTGTGTTCCCTTGTGTGTGTCTGTGTGTAAGCATTTGTGTGTGATTATGTTGTGTATCTATATGCATATTGTATGTTAATGAGTTGTTTGTACTGGGGTAGGAGAGGAGGGGAGGAGGATATGTATCAATGTGTTGGGGATTCTCTATGAAGAAGGAATATGGGACAAATGAAGGTAGGTGAGACTGATTTGTGGCTGAGGGTGGGCATGCTATAGGTGAATAATGTCCAACTTGGAAACCTGGAGGCTACGAATCATATTCCCTAAGGGTTACATCTCCTTTAATATTAACATTGTCTGAATTGGTTAACATTGTCTGAATTTCCACCATAGGCTACCACTTTGGGAAACATCCCTTATTAAAGAAATAGTTAAATATTGTTAAATGCTTACTATGAGCCAGGCACCATGTTAAGTGCTGGAGATACAAAACCCAGAAAATAAGATAGTCTCTGCTCTCAAAGAACCTATATCCTAATGGAGGAAGGTGGCTTGAAACTATGGGGCTACCTGCCTAGTATAGAAACCCTAAAAATACTCATGGATATTTGCAAAGGTCAGGGAGTTAGAATTAGAAAATTGTCAAATAAAGGACCTTAGGTTCACTAGAAATAAATTCCCTAAGTAGAGCAGAGACTTGAAATCAATGAGTAGTGATGAATGAGACAAAGTAAAGGTGACTGAGATCTTGGAGCAGCATCTTTCAAAGAAATGGATTGTAAAGATCAATAAGAGGTAGGATCCTGAGAAAGGATTTTTGGCATTGAATCTAGCCATGATAGCCACCATATATATTCAACTATTGTGTATATGACAGGATAATGCACAGGAACATGACGATGATGGGATGGTCAATGCTGACCATTATTCTGGGCTTATGGGGATAGACTATGGAAGGAAAGTCTAGAAATGTAGAGATAGCTAAAAAAGTTTAATAGCTCATGGATGCAGAAAACACATGTGCTGTTATGTATGATATTACCTTACAGTTTGTATTTTGCTGTCTAATAACATAAGTGAACAGCTACTTAATTTTTTTCCTAAAATTAAATTTATAAATTTAGTAAAAGTTCTGTGATTCTACTCACTGCTTTGGGGATGTCAAGGGTGTATATGGCAATCTCTTATGTGACATCTTACAGTAATCTTGCAGTGATCTTTACATCTTGAGTTTCTTGTGTCTTGTGTCATTTAAATGCCATAAACCCTATTAAAATAATGGGTCCCAGGAATAGTGTTCCTAGTGGTTCAGAAAGTGCTCTCAAAGAACAAAGAAAAGTGACCAACTGGAAGAAAAAAAAATAGAATTGTTAGATACACTTCATTCAGGAAAATTGGCTGCTATGGTTTGCCACCATTAAGGCTTTAAGTGAGTTGACTGTAAGAGATATCGAGGAAAAAGTGCCTTTGCTGCAACTATACCAACAACTGCAAAACACTTGTTAAACCATAAGATCCTTATCTCTTCCCTGTAGAAAGTGCAATATTGTTTTGTGGGCAGCAGTGTTATAAAAATGCATTCTGGTAGTGTCTGGTATCATATGAAAAAATGCCAAATCTTTATATGATTCCCTAAAGGGAAATGAAGGGGAAAGGTCTACCCCTATGGATTTTCAGGCCAATAAAGCTGGTTTGAAATTGAAAAAAAGTTTAGCTTGTGCAATATAAAAGTAATGGGAGAGGCAACATCTGCCAATCAAGAGGCAGCTAGGAAGTCTTCTGAAACTCTAAAAAAATTTATTTAAGAGAAAAGTTACAAACTGGAACAGATATTCATTGATGATAAATTCACTCTATATTAGGGAAAATGCCTCAGAGGACATATATCAGCCAAGAAGAAAAGTGAACCGTAGGTTTTAAAGCTCTAAGCCAGTGGTTCCCAAACTTTTTTGGCCTACCACCACCTTTCCAGAAAAAATGTTACTTAGCACCCCCTGTCACATACTATCACCACCCCCTTACAGTTATTCGCTGCCCCTAAATGCACCTGTGGCCATCACCGCCTCCCCCTGGAGCACCCACCAGGGGGTGGTGGCGCCCACTTTGGGAATCACTGCTCTAAGGGATAGGGTGACCCCGCTCTTTTGTGCCAACGTTGTAAGATGCATAATAAAGAGAGCCCTGATATATGACTGCTAACTGTCAAACTTTGAAAAAAAAAAGGCCAAGTACCAGCTGCCTATCTGGATATTTAATAAGAAAGATTAGATAACCAAAGTACTTCTCCTTGACTGATTCTATCAGTGTTTTGTGCTTGAGGATAGAAAATATCTTGCTGGCAAGGAATTACCCTTTAAGGTGTTATTACTTCTGGGCAATCCTCTTGGCCACTTAGAACCTCATGAATTCCATGAAGTCATTGAAGTCAAAGGCGTTGAAGTCATCTACACATTGACAAACACAACATCTCTTATTAAGTCTCTAGATCAGGCCATAATATGAACATTTAAGGTGCACTTTACATACTATTCAATAGAAAAAATTCTGAGAATGTAATAAAAGTGTAGAATGAGTTCAATATTGCCTATGCTATTAATATCATTGAGAAAATTATAAAATATATCAAGCCTGAGACAAAAGGCTCATGCTGGAAAAAAGTTTGTCCAGAATATCCCATGTTTTATGGCTTTAATAAGGCTCCAGAAAAAGTCAATTTACAATTTTTGAAAAACATTGTGCTGTAGCTAAGATGGTAACTTGAGGAGGATTTGAAGATATAGAAGAAGAGGAAGTTGAAGAGTTACTCAACACTAAAACAGAAGCATTTAACAATGGAGCTGGCTACTCCTGAACAAGAAGTGATTCCAGTTGA
This sequence comes from Gracilinanus agilis, assembly GCF_016433145.1. Taxonomy (NCBI): domain Eukaryota; kingdom Metazoa; phylum Chordata; class Mammalia; order Didelphimorphia; family Didelphidae; genus Gracilinanus; species Gracilinanus agilis. Next base: position 86,625,969 of record NC_058132.1, read on the forward strand.
AGAGAAGGAAGAAGAAGAAAGTTATAAAAGATAGATTTACATTGGATAACATTGCAGAAGGTTTATGAAGGTACAAGGCTGTGTTGGACTATTTTTTATGAAGTTGAACCATCACTAATATGTGCTTTGAGGGTCAAGCAATTGTGTGAGAAGTCAATCTCTACTTACACTAACATTTTTAAGAAATGAAAAAGTAAAAACACCAAATGGAAATTTCATATACTGTATTTTCCAAAGTTAAAGCTCAGTATCCTTTTGAAATCCACTTCTGGTACCACCCCAGCCATCCCTGCCCATTCTTCTTTTCTTCAGCCAATGGAAGATGATGGTGACAAAGAGCTCTGTGATGATCCGCCCCCACTGGTGTAAATGACCAGAGTGCTATATAGCTAATAAATAAATATTAATTTAGTGATGTTAACAATAGGTTACTGATAATATGTAATAAGGTGCCATATGCAGTGTATAGAATAATAAATTAGTGATATGTTATATATATGATACATGTGCATCTTAACTGTATGGTAACAATTATATGTCTGATACGTGGTCATATGTGGTCATGAGCTTTCATCATCAGTATCAATAATCAACATTCAACTTCTTCATTTCAAGTTAGATTGCAGATATACCATTAAGCTAACAATGAAACCAGTAGAGAATTTCAAAAGTTATTTTTTAAAATGTCTTTTCTTAACATGTGTAAATATGTTCAGTTTTATTCACCTCAAATTTCTTTAATTTAATATTTTTCATATTTATTTTGTATTTAAAAAATTCTTTTTCAAACAGTATTTTTACTTAATCTTGACCTACATATAACCTAGGATCAAATACTTAACTCAAAGTTTACAATTAGGTACTATAACACCCTATAAAAGAAAAAGAAACAATTCACACTTCCGGTTAAGATGGCGGCAGAGTAAGGAGCAGCTGCTCGATCTCTCCTGACCGAACCACACAGGACCCCTCAAGGGGAAATAAAAACGAGTCCAGAGGAACGAAGGAACCCCACAACAGGGCGCAGCATTGAAGGTACGCAGAATCGGGGCATTTCCACACTTTAAAGGGGTGAAACAGATCTCACTAAAACACGAGAGGAAGAAGCCCCTCCCCCACCCCCCACACCGCACAAGCGGGTAAACAGGACTGGGGCAACCAGATAATCACTGGCAGCCCCTGAGCCCGTACCTGTGCGCTGCAAGAGGAGGGACCCCAGGTGGCTGGGACTCTCCCTGAGCGCCCACGTGGGTGAAGGCACCGCCTCCGGCCGGGACAAAGGCCCCTAAAACGCAGCCTTTCCCAAGCACTGAAGGTATCGCCTCAGGGGCAAATAAAGATCTCCAGCCCACAGACTTTCACTACCTTCTGCGGGGGTGAAAGCAGGGCCCTAAGAGCATCAGAGCAGGCAAAGGCAGTGCCCTAGGCTTGAATAAGGATCTCCAGCCCAGGCTTGGACCTCCAGTGAGGACCCTGTGCAGACCTGAGCGTGGCTGTGGAAGCAGCCCCAAAGACTGCTGAAGGAACCTCGGGCAGAGGGGCAGACCGGGAACTACCAGGAGGCCTGACCCCGAGGACAAGGAGACCGGAGGGCCCCCCCCCCCAAGCTTGCAAGGCCCAGGCAGACCCGGAGTGCAAAGACAAAGTGGAAAAGGGGCGGGGCTAACAATGGCCAGCAATAAGGAAATCCAGAAGAAAAAGACCATCAAGAGAAACTCTGGAACACTGGACAACTTCTACACAGAGAAAATCCAGACAACAGAGGAGGGAAAACAAAAATCCAAACCTCCCCAAAAAAATGAAAGCTGGTCACAAACTATGGAAGAGTTTAAAAATGAAATGCTGAGGAAGATGGAAGAAATCTGGCAAGAAAATAGCAGTTTAAAAGGCAGAATTTCGCAATTGGAAAGTGAGACAAGACAACTGAAGACCAAAAATGACCAGATTGAAAAGGAAAACCAAAACATTAGAGCCGAAAAACAGTCCTTAAAGGCTAGAATCGAACATTTAGAAACCAATGATCTCTCAAGACAACAACAACAAATAAAACAAAGTCAAAAGACTGATAAAATAGAAGGAAACATGAAATATCTCAAGGAGAGAGTGACAGACCAAGAAAACCAGTCTAGAAGAGATAACTTGAGAATCATTGGTATTCCAGAAAAGGCAGAAATTAATAAAAACATGGACTCTATACTCAAAGAAATTATTCAGCAAAATTGCCCTGAAGTTCTACAACAAGAGGGCAATATAGACATGGAAAGGATCCATAGAACACCCTCTAAACTGGACCCAGAAAAGTCAACACCCAGAAATATAATAGCGAAATTGAAGAGCTTTCGAGTCAAAGAAAAAATCTTACAAGAAGCCAGAAAGAGACAATTCAAATATCAAGGAGCACCAATAAGGATCACACAGGATCTGGCAGCCTCAACACTAAAAGAACGCAAGGCTTGGAATACAATATTCAGAAAGGCAAGAGAGCTGGGCCTTCAGCCACGAATCAACTACCCAGCGAAACTAACCATATACTTTCAGGGGAAAGTATGGGCATTCAACAAAATTGAAGAATTCCAAGTTTTTGCACAAAAGAGACCGGGACTAATTGGAAAGTTTGACACTCAACCACAGATATCAAGAGAAAGATGAAAAGGTAAATAAGAAACAGAGGGAAAAGAAAGAAAACTCATAGTCTTTTAAGCTTGACTCTTTAAGGGCATAAATAAGATCTAATTATCTGTATTACTAGGTGGAGAAATGCTATGTATAATTCTCTGTAGTGAACTCTATACACTATTATAATATTCACTATTATAGCAACCAGAAGAATAATTCATAGGGAGAGGACAGGATACTAAATGGTCTAAGATGACATGGGGGGTGGGAAAGAGGGGAGGAATAGTAGGGGACACCAAGAAAAATCCGAGTAAATAAGAAAAATAAGATATTCTATTACACACAAAGAGGGCATGGGAAGGGGAGGGGATAAATACTACCATAAGAAGGAGAGGAAGAGAGCATTAAGAGGTAATAATCAAACCTTACTCTCAGTGTAATCAACCCGGAGAAGGAAGAGTAGCTTTATTATCCATCTGGATAAAAAACTCCATCTAACCCTACTGAGAAAGTCAGAAGGGATAAACCAAAGGGAGCAGGGGAGTGGGGAGGCCAAAAAGGGAGGGAAGAAGAAGGGGGAGGGAATTCATTCGGTCTTTAAAAAAACAAAAATAAGGGAACAACAAGGGAGGGGACAGAAAGGGAAGTCAATCAAGGGAGGGGATAAGGGATACTGGCTGAAAGCAAACCACTGGTGTAAAAGAAAATAGTGCAATAAGAAGGAGTGGGTCTAGGGGAGGATACAAAAAATGTCAGTGAATATACAACTAACAATTGTAACTCTGAATGTGAACGGGATGAACTCACTCATAAAACGGAAGCAAATAGCAGAGTGGTTCAGAAACCAAAATCCTACCATAGGTTGTCTACAAGAAACACATATGAGGCGGGTAGACACACACAAGTTCAAGGTTAAGGGTATGAGCAAAATCTTTTGGGCATCAAATGAGAAAAAGAAGGCAGGAGTGGCTATCATGATCTCTGACAAAGCCAAAGTAAAAATAGATATGATTAAAAAAGACAGGGAAGGTCATTACATCCTGATTAAAGGCAGTATAAACAATGAGGAAATAACACTGCTCAATATATATGCACCAAGTGGCATAGCATCCAAATTCATAAAGGAGAAACTGGCAGAGCTCAAGAAGGAA
>NC_058132.1:86629833-86631188 GCF_016433145.1 Gracilinanus agilis
TGCAAAAGAGCAGATATAATAAATGTAACCTTCTCAGATCATAATGCGATAAAAATAATAATCAGTAAGGGCACCTGGACAGGCAAGTCAAAAACCAATTGGAAATTAAACAATATGATTCTTCAAAACCAAATTGTCAAAGAAGAAATCATAGAAACAATCAACAATTTCATTGAAGAGAATGACAATGATGAGACATCCTACCAAACTCTGTGGGATGCAGCCAAGGCAGTACTCAGGGGGAAATTTATATCCTTGAGTGCATATATTAACAAATTAAGGAGGGCAGAGATTAACGAATTGGGCATGCAACTCAAAAAATTAGAAAGCGAACAAATAAAAAACCCCCAGATGAAAACTAAATTAGAAATACTAAAAATTAAGGGAGAAATTAATAAAATTGAAAGTAAAAGAACTATTGAATTAATAAATAAGACTAGAAGCTGGTATTTTGAAAAAACAGATAAAATAGACAAAGTACTAGTCAATCTAATAAGAAAAAGGAAAGAAGAAAACCAAATTGACAGTATAAGAGATGAAAAGGGAGACCTCACCTCTAATGAAGGGGAAATTAAGGCAATCATTAAGAACTATTTCACCCAATTATATGGCAACAAATATAACAATTTAGGAGATATGGATGAATATTTACAAAAATATAAACTGCCTAGATTAACAGCAGAAGAAATAGAATACCTAAATAATCCCATATCAGAAATAGAAATTGAACAAGCCATTAAAGAACTCCCTAAGAAAAAATCGCCAGGGCCTGATGGATTCACAAGTGAATTCTATCAGACATTCAAAGAGCAACTAATCCCAATACTATACAAATTATTTGATATGATAAGCAAAGAAGGAGTCCTACCAAATTCATTTTATGACACAAATATGGTACTGATTCCAAAGCCAGGTAGACCAAAAACAGAGAAAGAAAACTATAGACCAATCTCCCTAATGAACATAGATGCAAAAATCTTAAATAGAATATTAGCAAAGAGACTCCAGCAAGTAATTAAGAAGGTCATCCACCATGACCAGGTGGGATTTATACCAGGAATGCAAGGATGGTTCAACATTAGGAAAACCATCCACATAATTGACCATATCAATAGTCTAACAAACAAAAATCACATGATCATCTCAATAGATGCAGAAAAAGCCTTTGACAAAATACAGCATCCATTCCTATTGAAAACACTGAAAAGTATAGGAATAGAAGGACCTTTCCTAAAAATAATAAACAATATATACCTAAAACCATCAACAAACATCATATGCAATGGGGATAAATTAGAAGCATTCCCAATAAGATCAGGAGTAAAACAAGGATGCCCATTATCACCTCTATTATT
>NC_058132.1:86641165-86707907 GCF_016433145.1 Gracilinanus agilis
GAGAGAGAGAGAGAGAGAGAGAGAGAGAGAGAGAGAGAGAGAGAGAGAGAGAGAGAGAGAGAGGGGAAGTTCTGAAGATAGTTGAATAGCAATCAAAGGAAAGAAAGAGCTTTACATTTAGGCAAATTGACATCTTCATATCTGGGTACCACATTTTAGGAAGGACATTGAGAAGATGGAGATATTCAGGTGGGGAGGATGTCTAGACTGATAAGGGGACTGGAAGATTCATTGAAGTAAACAGGGATTGTGAGCTTGAAGAGAGAAAATTCAATGTGATGGGAAGAAGGTAGAAAAGATTGCTTTCTGCAAACATTATGAATGTGGTTCTTTGCAAGAGACTTATCCTCTTTGCTTACAGGGGAGAGAAGTGGAAAAAATGGATAGAAGTTGAAAGAAAAGGAGATTTCAGATCAATGTAAGAAAATATTCGGAAACAAACAATTGTTCAAAGCTGGAATGGATGGACTCTGGAAACAGTCATTTTTCTATATTAGGGAGATTTAAGCAGAGATTGCATGACAACTTGGGGTTGTCCTAGAGATGATTCTTGGTCATGCATCAATTAGACAAGATTATATCTAAAGTCCTATAGATTTATTTTATATTTTATATAAATTATATATGCAACATATATAAAGCTATTTAATATTCATAATTAATTTTCATTAATTTTCATAATTCATAAAATATACTATCCAGCTTTTGTATTCCTGGTATGTTACCTGACCTTGTTTCATATGTACCAGCAATGCAAAAACTAGATTCTAAAAATAGAGCTAAGAGTAATAACTTCCAGAATAAGATGAGCATAATGAGGAAACCTAAGGACAACAAAAGGTTTTTTGTCCACTGCTAGATGTCAATGTTTTGGATTATATTGGAGGGAAAAGGAGGATCAAAAGAGGGACAATTGACAACAGGGAAAACTCAGAAATCCTCAATTTTAATTTTGCTTCTGCTTTTTCTGCCAAGGTGAATATCTTTGGACAGGAAAAAAAATAAGATAGTGAGAGAGCACTTGGGTTCCATTTATGAATTCAAGTCGTTTATCACACAAGGGAAAATAAGATCAGTTTGTATTGTAGAGTGTGAGAAAAGAAATGTGCTATTAACTTAGGGTTAGGTTGTAAAGAATGTTACATGGGAAACAGAAATTTATATTTTCTTTTCAAACAAATGTTTTTAACTTGGGAATTTTGAACTTGTTTTTTTAGGAAATGATTTTATAACTATATTTCAGGATCAATGGTTTCATTTGTAATCTTAAATTTTCAACTTTTTAAATTTAAATTCATTACTCAGAAAAGGAGTCCAGAGGCTTCACTAGACTACCAAAGGGGTCTATGACAGAAAAAAGGTTGAGAATCTGTTCTAGAGGCAAAAAAGTGGCCAGTGGAGTTTAATGAGAAGAACAGTGACATGATTATACATAAGCTTTAGGAAAATCATTTTGATAACTGAGTGGAGGATGGTTTGGAATGGGAAGAAATTTGAAAATTGAGAGGTTGTTGCATTAGTCCACATGAACAGAAGTTTCCAATGTAGTGATCCATGGACCTATGCTTAGCTCTGTACTGTTTAATATTTTAAACAGTGCCATGGATAAAAAAGAATGGCTGAAATACTTATCCAGTGTACAGATGACACAAAACCTGAAAAGAAAACTAATAGTTTATGTAACTGTCAGAATCCAAAAGAAAATTTGATGGGCAAAAATATTGAACCAAATAGAATAAGATACACTTTAATATGGGAAAAATTAAAACCTTAGATTTGGTTTTAAAAGTGTCTTCATAGAAATCAAAGCTATCAATAATCATATGAAAAATGTTCTATGTCCTTTTAGATTAGAGAAATGCAAATTAAAGTAATTCTGAAGTACTAATTCACACCTGTCAGACTCACCAATATAAAAGTAAAGTGATAAATATTGGAGGGGATGTGGCAAAATTGGGACACTAATATATTGCTGGTGGATTTGTGAACAGATCCAACCATCCTGGAGGGCAATTTGGAACCATGCTCAAAGGCTCTCGTCTCCAGGTCTGGTTTTCTATCCACTAAGGCACTTAGCTGTCCCCATTACATCTATGTTAAAGTGATAGAAACACTGTCATGTGGAAGAGGCATTAGCCTTGTTCTGCTTAACCCAGGAAGAAAGGAATAGTGGATTGAAGATATAATTCTTGATATAAGGAAAATTTCATCATTTAAGTTATCCAAAAGCTATGGAGGTAATGGGATCTCCCTCTTTAGGCATCTTCAACAGTACCTGAATGATTACTTTTCAAGTATAGTGAAGGAGAGATGCACTGGGGATATGGACTGGGCTTAAATGTTCACCAGGGTCCCATCCAACTCTAAAAATATGAGATTCTATAACTATACTTTTCTGAACCTTATTTTTTGAGATTATTTCTCCTAAATTTATGAATAAAGTTTTTTAGAGATAACTAACTCAGGCTGCTTGAGAGTTTCTATTCCATCCTAACTTTGGAGATTTAAGAAATTCAGGCAACAAAGGTAGCCATTACTCACCCCAACCTCAGAGAAGATTTGAGGTAAAGGTCTATTAAAAAGTAAGGAAATTATCAAGGTGTGACTTTCTGTGTTTCTGGGGGAAGCATGAGGAAGGAAGGAGGAAAAGCAGAGAAAAAAGAAGAAAACAAGTAAAGGAGTAATAGGAGGGAGAGGAGACAAGGAGTGCAAGGGGAACCAGAATGAGGTGCTACCCAGAAGAAAAGGGAAGGGAAAAGGGGAAGGGAAAAAGGGAAAGGAGAAACAGGAAGAGGACGAAGAGAAGAAGGAGAGGAAGAAGGAGAAGAATCATCATCATCATCAAGGAGAAGAGGTAGGAAGATGAAAAGGAGGACAAACCATATAGAGAAGAAGAAGGGAAGAAATTATTGCTTTGTGTTCTTGAATATTTTATTTACTTGTTGGATCAAGGAAGTTTGGTAAGAATGATAGAATGAAGGATCTGGGGTAATGTGAGGACATAGGCAATGGCTGCAAACTAAGCACTGTTTTGATAATAAATCAGTTGTTATCATTTACTACAATAGGTTGGGAAGATTGAATTTATAGAGGTTAGGGTTAACAAGAAAGACTTCCTGGACCAGTTGAGTTGTGAATCTGCCTCAAGATTTAATTGAAAGGCTAAGGGAAGTTGTTCCAAGTGTTGGCATGGAGTGAAGGAAGGAGATGTTGAGGAGACCTACATGGCTAGAAGAGAAGGTCTATGCTGAGCAATAGAGTGAGATATAATGTTAAATAGAACAGTTTTAAATTATGGAGATCTAGAATGCTAGACTGAAGGACTGATCAAAATGATCTATTCTTTTTTTTCCTTACCATGAAATTTGACTGTAGAGACTGAACAAAACTTTCAGCATGGGAAGTTCATCCACTAATAGTACAGGATTACCTCCTTTCACCCTGACTGGCCTCCCAGGACTTGAAGATTCTCAGCACTGGATGTTCCTGCTACTTGGAGCCCTCTACTCTGTCTCTATTGTGGGGAATAGCCTGATTCTCTTCATTGTCAAAGAGGAGCAAAGTCTGCACCAACCCATGTATTACTTCTTGTCTCTGCTTTCAGTCAATGACCTTGGTGTGTCCTTATCCACACTGCCCTCAGTGCTGGCCACTTTCTGCTTCCATACCCAGGAGATTACTTTTGATGCCTGTATGGCCCAGATGTTCTTCATCCATCTCTTCTCTTTCATGGAGTCTGGGATCCTACTGGCCATGAGCTTTGATCGTTATGTAGCTATCTGTAACCCACTGAGGTATTCTACCATTCTCACTGATGCCCGAGTTGCACAAATGAGCCTCTTCATTGGTGTTCGCAGCTTCTGTATGGTTTTTCCACTGCCCTTCCTCCTGAAGCGTCTGCCCTTCTGCAAAGCCAACATCCTATCCCATGCTTACTGCCTACACCCAGACCTTATCCGTCTACCCTGTGGGGACATCACTATAAATAACATCTTTGGCCTGTGCATTGTTCTCTCTACCTTTGTCCTGGATTCTGTGCTAATTTTCCTTTCCTATGTTCTTATCCTCCACTCTGTGTTGGCTATTGCCTCCCAAGAAGAACGTCTTAAAATACTAAACACATGTGTATCTCACATTTGCGCAGTTCTTATCTTCTATATGCCCATGATGGGTGTATCCATGGTTCACCGCTATGGGAGATATGCACCACCATATGTGTTTACACTAATGTCCCTTGTCTACCTCTTTGTCCCTCCCATGCTCAATCCTGTCATCTATTCCATCAAGACAAAGGAGATCCGTCAGAGGCTCATCAGGTTATTCTCTGTGACTAAACCCTGAACAGTAGAAGCTGGATAAAAACACCAGCTGCACACAGCACGACCCGATCAAGTGTTGGTTTTACAAGATTTACACAAAGATATTGGTGGCTGACATTTGTGTAATCTCTAACACACTGGATGTTTTGGAGAATATGGGTCATGACATAATTTCTAAGCAGACAGACTCCTCATAATAGATTAATTCACTGATTCATTGCCTCTTACACACATTTCCACTAGATTCTACTTTTTCTCTGCATGTACTATGACTTTTTACACTATTCTAGCTTTTTGCAGCAACCAAATCCTGGAAACAGTCATAATGTGAGTTATATCACAGACCAGATTGCATTTTCCCATAGAAATAAAGTTTCCATCAGGGAAGAGAAGAAGAGTTCATCCATGGGTGAGCTCTTGGTTTCAAAGAAATTGTAGTCATGAAAAACTATTTTCTTTTAAGCAAAAATAAAGATTATAATCTAGTTTAAGCTCCTACTACACTTGTGTTATGGATTGGATAACTGACTGATATCTTGTGATTTACAGTTCCAAGGAACAAGCATCTCTCTCTTAGTCTTGAGAACAGTTTGGCACAATGGAGATCTTTGAGACAAATGGGAAAGTTATAGACCAAAGTTGTTAAAGAGATACACACAGGCAAGGAAAGTGACCAAGATGAATAAATAAATCAATAAACATTTAATAAGTGTCTGCTGTGTGTCAGACACCGTTCTAAGTGTTAAAAGAAAGGGGATCTCAATAGTTGGCTTTCAGGAACAAAAGGGTCAATCTTCCCAATCTTGCCCAAGCCTTAGTGTGCTTTTCTAGAAACATTCTGGCACAGGGGAAACAAGAAGGAAGAAGGAAAAAGGAAGATTAAGCTATAGTAGAGAAAGGAAAAATCAAGGATTATTTGTTCCTATGGGAATCTCAGAGTGCAGAAGATATAAGCTGAGGCTACCAGTTGTACGTACCTTTTCAGTGATTGAGGGAAATTCCAAGAATAGGTCTGCTTCCCTCTTTGCCTCCCCCACCCCAATTCCTCATTTTTGTATCTATCCATCAATAAACTCTATAACACACTCTGCTGGCTTTTCCCCCTAAACATTTCAATAACCTGAATTTTTTATCCTTTATAAAAGAATTCTGGGTTATTTAGATATAAGCAAAAATTTAAATCAGAGCACAGCCAAATCTCTCTGTAAATGTTAGGAACTTTTCTTAACTGGGACCTCTGCATCTTTGTGGTTGTACTTCCAATTTTTTATAGAATATAAATTCCAGAAAGTAATAAAAAGTATATAATAAATGTTTATTGATTGACTGACCACATTGAGCTGAAAGGAATATAAAACACTTTCTGTGACATGAGGTAGCTTGATAAAATCTACAAACTATAAAGGAGAAGAGAGAAGACAGTGATAAGGTGTGTCTGCTGTCAAGCTGAATCACCCACATCAATACCACCCAACCACCATTAATATACAGTTATAAACCAAGGAAAATAAAATTGTCAGAAACACAATACTATATATGTAGTGAATAGAGTGTTGGACTTGGGTTTGGATCCATCTTTGACACTAATTATTCCCAACTGTCCTACTATGAGTGAATTATTATATATCTCTGACACTTGGTTTCCTCATCTGTTCCTCACAGAGTTTCGTGGAGGCTAAAACTAAATAGTGAATGTGTAAGGTGTTTTGCAAACTTTAAATTGACCTAAAATGTCCACTATTATTATTCTATATGAATATGTAAATAAACTAATAACGTGTGTACTTGATTATCATAAAATGTATGTATATCTAAAGCAATTTTGTCCAGTCCTGGGAAAAGCCAAGTCAATAAGCATCAATGAAATACTTACATGTTCCAGACATTTTAGTAAGAATTGGGAATAAAAATACAAGCATAAAGATATTCCTTGCCCTCAAGGAGCTGACATTTGAATGGAGAAAGACAACATGTAAAATGATGCAGTAAAGGAGTAGAGAAGGAGAAGTTATCCATTTAGGGACATGTTAAAGAAAGTCTGAAGAGTTAGGAGTGGATCTTGGATAAGTAGGAAATCAATATTGTCTGGGGCACTTTATTAAAGTAGAGGTGGAGGTTCTGGGAGGAAGCAGCCAATCAGAAGAAGGTGTCACAGGGATGGAGTATAATTCTTGTGTGAGAAGTCCAGAGGTGGAGTGAACTTCCAAGGTGAAGATGTCTTGGCATGAGAGAGAATGTCCAGAGTGAGGAGCAGAGAAAATGGAGAGTAGGAGAGTAATGAAATGTTTACTTTTTTTCTGCCCTGACTTTACCTATACCTGGCCCTCTTTCACAACTCAATGTGGGAGCCTGAAAGCTTTCATTGCTTCCAAAGTATTGTGATCTGAGGAAAGATTTGCTCACTGCTCTGTGTTTGAGCTCCATAAGTTCTTGACCCAGGTTTGAAGGTGTTGGCTTGTGTGTACTTGAGTTTCGGTAGATTGCTGATGGATTCTGTCACTGTTATCCTACTTTGAGTGACTGACCTGGTGGCTCCCTTTCAGTCTTGGTTTTCTGCAGGCTTATTTGCTGAGCCAAACATTAGAAAGGAATCATTGCTCTGCTTCTAAACTAAGAGTCACATAGTTAAGTTTCTGGAATTTGCTTTGTGCTTACTACTCAGCTAGGGCCACACACTTGTTCTTGGCTGCTTTTCTTCTCTCTTCTTCTATGATAAAGATGGAGATCCTTCCAAAAAAGAAGCATACAAAGACTGCACTATGTCTTGGGCTTGGGATTTAGCTCTCTTCAGCCTACTTTTACTTAGTGGTAAGTGGCCTTGAAGTCTGTTCATAGACAACTAGGGAAGCTGTGCTAACTTGTACCTCTACTTAGTTGAGAGATTGATACTAGAACCTTCAAAATCATTGTTGTCCACTATGTTAGATATAGACAGTAGCAATGGACTGGTATTATGGTAAAGGGGCAAAGGGCTAGTTGTAATGATGAACTTGAAAAATAAGGTTAGTATGAGTAAGAGATGACATTATGATGTCCCTCTTTAAATATGTTCCCCAAGACTACACACAATATTTTATATGTGACCTGACAAAGCATTTTAATTAGTACAGGCTAAAATTATAACAGTATTCATTGGCTACTAAATCACACCTCTAATTTACATTGAGTTTAAAAAAAGTAAAATTCTTCAACTTCTGTCTACCCATGTCTCTTTCATCCTTTACTTCTGTGGTTGATTTTTTGAGTCCAAGTTTAGGACTTAACATTTAATCTATATTGAATTCAATCTTTTTATTTTTATTACTATTATTTTTATATTATTATTTTATAATAATATTATTGCTATTATTATATTTATATAACTATAACTAATAAAACCCTTAATGGATCCTGATTCATTCAATGTGTTAACTATTCTTTTAAGTTTAGTATCATCTACATATTTGGTTAGATGGCATCTTCATTTCTTTCTGATTTAGATTTCTAATTAAATTGATAATTCAAAACAGTGCCTATGACAGAGACCCATGACACATCACTACAGCTCTCTTTCCTGGTTGACAATGGCTGTTACTTTGGGTGCAGTTATTCAACTGGTTTAAAATGATCCTGTCTGAATGATTATCTATTTTACATCTTTCAAACTTGTTCAAAAGGATATCATGAATGATTTTCTTAAGTTTCTTAGTGAAATAAAGATATACTTTGTCACTGGCAGTCCCAAGTCAGAAAGTGAGTTGGTTTGTTGATTAGAATCATGAAATCATTAACCTGGAAGGATCCCATATGTCATCTAGTTCATCCCATGTTGAGTATGAATCCCTTTTACACCAACTCTGATCATGTAGTTTCTGTATCAAATCCTCAATAATACTTTTTAGAGATCTTATTTCCTTTTGTGGGAGACTCCAGTTGTTAGGAAGTCTTTCCTCATATTGTATCCCTTTGTAATGCTCACTCATTAGAATTAGTTTTATGTTTTAGGGCCAAGTAGGATAGGTGAATTATTATTGATACTATTTGAGAAATTGTGGAGAATGGAAACATAGTTGTAGGTCTAGAAATGGGAAAATGTCTCAGTTTTTAAAGGGGGAAAATTATGTATTCTTCAAACTATACAGTTATGAACAGGTTACACTGGTTCTGTGCATAATTTTTTATCAAATTAATTTGTTTCATTTTCCCCAAACAATGCAATTTATCCTGAGCTCTAAGGAGGACAGAGAAACTGGCATCTTATATTATTTTTATTTTGTTTGAACAACAGAAGAATATGAATAAATCAAAGATGACTATGTTCCAGGCATTGTACTAAGTACTACTTTAACAAAGTGGACAGTGGTGATCCTAAAGGTTCTTGTAGTCTCAAGGAGTTTACAGTCTTGCTGCAAAGGGGAAAATTAAATTTCTGCATATGGGAAGTAATGTGGATGTAAAGGGAGGTGTATAACTTCAATTTTTCTTTGAGTTGATAGTTGATAGTTTTATCTGAGCCTGACACAGTTACTGATGTTCCTACCAACTCAGCCCTGATCCTCTGATCATACCTAAGTGGAGCCCAGACCACCAATATATTCTACTTGGCCACATATCTTGGACTTGGCAGCAACAATTCTTCTAACTCAAGGACCTGAAGAAGATCTTGAACAGTGCAGGCATCAGGGTGGATGAGGAAGGTCATCAGTGAACTAAGTGGTTAGAACATAGGAGATGTAATTGTTTAAGGCAGCAGTAAGTTGGCCCCCATGCTGGCTGGAAATGTCATTGCTATTGCTGCCAGTGCTGGCTCTGCTGCCCCAGCTTGAAGTACTGAACCTGCTGCTGCAGAGAAGGAGGGAAAAAAAGAGAAGAATCAGAAGAATGTGACAATGACATGGGCTTTGGTCTCTGAGCACCTGCTTCCATCTCTGAGTGAATAAAGGTTTTATTTAAAAAGCAAAAAAAGTTGTTTAGGATTTTGCAAAGAACCATGGGATGACTGAATTTCTTCCAGATGGAGTTGATGGCAAGAGAGCACGAGGACAATTCTAGAGTCACTCTTGAGGATGAAATGCAAAATACCACAAGTCCCAATCAGTTACCATTTAGAAACTTAAAACACAGAAGGGGGGGAAACATAAATATTAGGTTTTATTGTACTTTAATGATTTCTTTTGTTGTGCCTCAATAGAATGATTTTTATACTAAAAGTCCCCCAAAGGAAAAAAAAATCACAGATGCAGATAAAACAAATAGGTATCAACTTTCTCTAAAGTTCCCCCTGTTGCCTAGTCATGCTATGAAGGTGACCCTGTGCTTCTTGAAGATTCAAAATCTCTACCAGTAGAGCATAAACTGGAAAGGCTTCAAATAAGATTTCAGTATATTTGTCATAAGGACCAGATAATATTAAAGAAAAATAGTCACTTTTTGTTATTGTCTGGTCCTTTCAATCAGATCCAATTTCTTGTGACCCAATTTGGTATATTTTGGCAAAGATATTGGAATAGTTTGCTATTTCCTTCTCCAGCTCATTTTACATATGAAGGAACTGAGGCAAATATGATTAAGTGAGTTGCCCAGAGTCACTCAACTAGGAAATAAGGCCAGATTTGAACTCAGAAAGAGGAGATATCATTCTAACCACTGTATTTACCTAGCTGTACTGAGACAGTCATTAGTGATTCATTTTATAATTTTGGTTACAGCAACTCAGGCAGATCACCTACCAAAAATAGAAAGCTTGAGATTTGCACCGTTCAAAAGAATATCTATGGGAATATTGTCATGTATCCTTAAAATATTGAATAAATGTTTCTTGAATGAATAAAGTCATGAAAGTCACTGGGGCCTCACCATTATTACACAAATGTGTATTTTATACCTTAGAGATCATAAATGTGACTAAGAGGAGAGAGATTCCTCAGCTAGATTAGTTGAGTAGTTGATGCCAGGGTCCACACTATGAAGAGTTAAGGGGGCTTTCTGAGAAAATGAGAGAAAGAGGAAAAATATTCAGTATCTTCAAAGTCTTTATAATAAACCAAAGAAAGAAAGCTATGGTCAGGGCTAGAAGTCCCTTTATTTTACATAGTACTAGCTGTAAGGATTCTATACCCCCAAGACTCCCTAATTAATAGCCAAATTTCACAAATAACATCCTAGATACTGAGGAGTAATTGGGGATTGAACAGATACCAAGGAGTTATATAGTTTTTCATCTCGGACTCAGACTGAGTGACAGCTAAAACCTATCTCAATGAATAATAAGAGGAAGTTAGTAATGGAGGAATATTAAAACATCAAAAAATCACGTGGGGATTATAAATACAAGATTTTGATTCCTTCCTCTCAGAAAACATCTTCCTTGCTCACTTCCTCAACAGCTTCTACCCAAAGCTGCTCATGTTTTAAAGGTGGGCTTTAGCAATCCCTTATGACTAGGAAACAAATGGTCTAACCTGGACATTCAGGAGTTAATTCCATCCCTGCACCAGTGTACCCCCAAGAGAGGACAAGGAAGAGAGAGAGAGAGAGAGAGAGAGAGAGAGAGAGAGAGAGAGAGAGAGAGAGAGAGAGAGAGAGCTTTAGTTTCTAGGGAATCACCTTTAATCCCCTTGGAGTCCTGGAGAGGACTCTATCAGCTTTTCCTTCTGTCTGCCACCTACTTATCCATACTCTCCCACTCAGTCCCCCATGCTCATTCATCCATCAGTAATTCTACCCTTAGCCTTTCAAACATGCCCACTTGGTCAAACTTAGTGAAACCCGCACACCCACATTCACACCCACTCTCTTTAACCTTTGACTTATTGGTACTTACTCTCTCCATCTCTTATCGAGACCCTACACTCACCTTCTAATATTTCTCTATTCATTTCCCAACCCTTACTGAATCATTCCATTTTCTACTATTTTTTTCTGAATTCTTTATACCATACAGTTCAGTCATTACCCCAATTCCTGTCCTCACTCAGTCTTAATCAGAGCCTTCCTTACTCATCTATTTACTGTTCCTAAGTTTCTCACACTCAGCTTACTGAGTACTTCACCCAGACCACCCATATTTGTTCACCTATTTGTCCCTCCCCACACTTAGCTTCATTTCCTTTACTTCCCTTTCTTCTCCTTCCCACTCTGAAGTGTAGTCTCTGTTTGTACTCTACATGATGGTGAGTGTACCAGGGAACTTTTTGGGGATTTTGGGGGGTATATTTCAATAAGTAGCAAGGGACAAAGAGGGAGCAAATTTGGGAACATAAAGGTTGATATGTTCTCAGAGGAACTAGTAGGGTAGATATCTAGAAAAATTTATGGAGATTGGGGATCAGAAAGGCTGCTAGGGATAGAATTTGTATGTATATTGGGAGCAAGGTGTTGAAATCATCTTGCCAGTACACAACATCCTAGGACCACTTTTGAGTGTGAAAATAGCTCTCAGATAATCATATTTCCTGAGAATAATAGAATGTTAGAGATGGAAGGGACAGGGGGACTTTGGAGATATTCCAGATAAACTCTTTCACTTTATGGATGAATGAACTGAGGACCAGAGATAAATAAAGTGCTTTTCACACAGGAAATGGAATCTGGGCAAAGTTGTAATGGTAGCTGTTTGACAATCAGCTCTCCAAAAAAATGCATGCCATACTTTCAAATTTAATCTGTATTATTAATATTTTCTCCATCATTTCCTTAAGTGTAGACATCATCAAAACAGTAAATCAAACTGTGATTTGTGGCATCTGCCTCTTTCTAAGGAATAAATTCTCATACTGAAAGTTTAACAATTAACTCTTATAAGATCCAAATAAGTTAGCAACCTGGGGATGCTATAAATTCCCTCTCACTGGAGCTCCTCAAATAGATTCTAGATGGCCATTTGTGGGAAGTTGTAGAGAAGATTTGTTTTTAGGTGTTTGAGGTTTCTTCCAGCTAATATTCTGATTTTTTGAGGACTTAAAGCTCAGTCTACTCTTACTTAGTTCCTTGCTTCCTTTTTGTCTAGAGGTTCAGAAAGAACACTGGTCAGCCTCTCAAAATTTCATCCTTTCAAATGGGAAATGCTTATCCTAGTGCTCTGCCATTGTTTTCTTCTGCAGCAGAATCCAGAGGATAAGAGAATGGGACACAGGCGTGTTATATTTGGGTCTTTGAGTACACGCTAAAATGATATTTAATCTATCAGGGTGCTCGATATTTCATTTTTCTTAATATTTCCTTCCTTCAAAAGGAAGCTATTTAATCTCATTTTCTTTTAAACATGGCTAAAATGTGGAGGGAAAGATTAGCTAGGCTTTCAAGTCCATGAGAATTATAAACTAGTGCATAAACAAGGGAATTTCTGAATCATTCATTCCTCAGTCAAATTAATCAGATCCAGTCTATCTTCTAGCATCCAAGAAAAATAGTCGTTTCAATTCAGCCAAATGGAAATTTGGACTCAGGGAAACCTATTTTGCTCTATAATTTTTCTCATGTTTATCTTATTTTTCCTTTTATGTAACCTGTATTTTTACTGCTATAGGTTAATCCCATTCCCTAGGAGATAAAAATCAGCTGAGGCTTGTTCTTGTTCCTCATACAGAGATGTCGAACTTGAGGAGATGATGTTACCCCATGATTCATTGCATCAATTGTGGAGCTGCCCACATACTTCTCTGGGCTCAGGTTTTTGGAGCTATGGATGCTTTTAGGGTCCTTTCTTCCTGTGGGCAGAACAAGAAGAAATGGGCTGAAGTTGTAGCAATATGGATTGGAGTGAGTTAAAAATGCTGTTTTGCAGTAAGGAATATGAGATATTGTATGATCTGTCACTTCCCTCTCCTTCCCTAACCCGAGTTGCAGGCAAAAACCAACCCTGAGATGAACTGAGGTTTGAATGGGGATAGATAGAGGTGTGAGGAGATGGAGATGAAGTGGCTAGAAAGGGGGCAGTCTTCTTTGTTTGTATGGAACATAAGACTTAATATGTGTTTGCATGTCATGATGTCAGTATGAGTGCTTCCTTGTGCATAGGCATTTGTGTGTATATATGTATATATGTGCGTTTTATATGCAAATGAATGCCATTTGTAAGTCTTAAGATGGGCAAATGAGGGTCAGTAGGATTACTGCTGTACTTGGAAGTAGCCACATTGGAGGTAAACAATGTTCAACTTGGAAACCCTAAAGGCAAGATTTAATAAGGACCAAAAGTTTTCCCTGACTCCTAACATTTCCCTAACTTTAATGATTGAAGTTCCATCTTGGACTGCCATTTTGGCTAGTGTTCCCCATTAAATAGATAGATCAAATATTTAAGTGCTTACTATATATAAGGTACTGTTTTAAGTGCTGGCAATAGAAAACCCATAAAACAAAGTCATCTCTACTTTCAAACAGCCTCCCTTCTATTGGAGGAAGAAAATACATCAAGTAATGCTCTAAAGCTAGAGTGGGGATGGGGACTGGATGTTAGAGGAAAGGGATCAATGTGGATGAGATGTTTTTTAATTGAAAAGTTCTAATTTGAAAAGTTTTAATTAATTTAGAATATTTTCCCATGATTACATGATTCAGATTCTTTTAATCCTCTCTTTACACCCCCACCCCCACCTTGTAGCCAATGAGCAATTCCACTGGGTTTTACATGTGTCATTGATCAAGACCTATTTCCATATTATTGATATTTGCATCAGGGTGATCTTTTAGAGTCTACAGTGAATGAAATTTCTAATGGCCATGGAACCAACAATCATCTAGTTAGTCCCTGGGTGGATTTGTCCTCAGGGCAGAAAGAAGGATAATTTATAATTGAGACAGATTGAAGAGTGAGCTATAAGGGAAGGGAGCATTGTGGCTGAACCTTCTGATAATATGGCAAGTGCTTCATCATTGTCACTGGATACACCAGCACAAAGCAGTTAGCTTTACTAGGCAGTCTAGCTCTCATAGGTACAGATGCTTTTTAAAATAAGAAGCATGTTGATTAAATTACACAACAGAAGCTTAGATGTTGGTTAGATGACCTCTGAAGCAAATATTTGGATAAGTTATGATGATTTCTTTTCTTTTTAAAGACTATTTAACAAACATTTACTAATGCCTATTATGTGTAAGCTACTGGAGAAATAAAACCATTATCAATATTGTCCTTGCTCTCCAAATGCTTATATCTGCTGGAGGGCTGTATGAGTATGTATCTAGATATAATATGTACCATTTCCCCCTTTTTGTGAACACATCTTAGAAATGGTTATGAAATAAGTTGGGAAATAAAATCCAAGCATTCAATTTATCTATACATTTTTAAAAATCATACCTAGTATGTAGAAAAATATCCCTTGTTCAACAATGCTGAATAAATTTTTGAGGAGATGGGGTAACTTTATTTTTCAATAAGGAGGATACTTTATAGGGTCCTCTAAGTAATGTCTTTTAGTGCCTTGAATCTCCCATATCTCAAACTTATGTGCTACTCTATCTCTCAGTGATCAACCTTTGAATCTATTCCCCTACTTTTCTATCCTCTGACCCCCTCTCCTTCCTTTCCACATAATTCTTTGACTCTTTCTCTGCAGGTGACATGTACAACATGAAAAACTCCAATGTCACCTTTGTTAACCCCCAATATTTCACCCTGCTTGGAGTCCCTGGTCTGGAGTCTGTGCAGCACTGGATAGGGATTCCATTTTGCATCATGATCCTCCTTGCTCTCATGGGAAACTGCACCATCTTGTCTGTCATCTGGAGGGACCCATCACTCCACCAACCCATGTACCTTCTCCTGGCCATGTTAGCCATCAATGACCTTGGTATTTTCCCTGTCTTATTTCCTAAAACTTTGGCCATTCTCTGGTTTGACCTCAAAGAGATTGAATTCAATATCTGTCTGACCCAAATGTTTTTTGTGCATGTCCTGGCAGGGTTCGAAACTGGGATCCTGGTAGCCATGGCCCTGGATCGCTATGTGGCCATATGCCGTCCCTTAAGGTACACAGCTATCCTGACGCCCCAAGTCCTTCTGGGGATTGCAGGAATGGTGGTTATGAGGGCTGTGCTTCTCGTCTCCATCTGTCCCATCCTTATCAAAGTGAGGCTAACATCTTTCCGCTCCACAGTGATAGCTCATTCTTACTGTGAACACATGGCAGTGGTGAAACTGGCTGCGGGCGACACTCGAGCCAACAAGTTCTATGGTTTGGCCGTTATCATGACTTTGTGTTGGTGTGACATTTCCTTCATTTCTACCTCCTACATTCTCATCTTCAGGGCTGTCATGAGGCTGCCAGGGAAGGAGGCCAGGGTCAAAGCAGTCAATACGTGCACAGCCCACATTACCATTATTGTCCTCAGCTATTCACTGGCCCTCTTCTCCTTCCTAGCTCACCGATATGGCCACCACGTGGCTCCTTATGTCCACATCTTGCTGGCCAACATTTACCTCTTGGTACCACCTGTGGTGAACCCCATTGTCTATGGAGTGAAGACCAAGGAGATTCGAATTCGTGTGATCACCATGTTTTCCCTTCAGAGACAAAAGCCTAAATCTTGACTCATTTATGTGATAGGAAATCACCTATGAAATGAATAGGCATTTGATCTTTGTCCCTGGAAGAATTTTTCTATGCCTATTCCTAGAAACAAATCTCTAAATAATATGGATTCTGAATGATATTCTGACAGACCAATGAAAGAACAACTTCTTTAATCCCACAACATTGGGTTTTTATAGTTTTAAGGACTATGACCACCTGACTAATTGAGGGACACAAAAAACACTTAGAAATTTTGCAGAGTCATGAGTTTAGAATTAGAAAGTTGTCAAATCAAAAATCTTGAGTGTAGAAATAAATTCTCTCAAAAGGGCAAAGAAATCTAAAACCAACATAGCAGGAGAGTGGTGATAAATGAGGCAGAATGAAAGGTGATGAGCATTTTGGAGTAGCATCTGCTTAAAGAATAGAAATAAGAAGAGAAACTCCAGAGACAGTATATTTGACATTCAGTCTATCTATGAGTGAATCCATCATATTGTATAAATGGAGATTTTGAACCTTGGGTTTCATCCCCCATAAGTCCCTTAGTTTTCCCAAAATCCCCTTTAATCTCTCCTGCACCTTCATGTTTGCGTGGTTACCTTATTGTTTTATATTTGGCTGTAACTCCTCCCTCTTGCTTTTTTGTGTTCCTGGGAGTGGGCTTGTTAGTAACCTTTTAGTTTGGTCTATGTTAGTTTATATTTAATAAAGTATTCATAAATATAATATTTAGTATTTTGCATATTAATTTTAATCTCCACATTTTTGGCAACCACAAAGGGATAGAATCTTCAAATTTAAAAAAAAAATAGATTTCCAGCATAGTTAGTAAGTTTGCCTGAGAGCTGAGTGCTGGAGTTTCCTGTTTTCACCCCATCTTGGCCACTGCAGCCACTAGCCTGCCAGCCCACCAGTCACCTGCTTTTGCTGCTGCTGCCTTTTCACACTCATCATCCAGTGTTCCTCACTGCTCCGCCCAGCCTGAAGCCCTTCTTACAATATTAGACAACAGCAGGTATGAGAGTATAATGAATGGGATGTGTATAATAATGCAGCATGGCCAGTGTTCACTTCTCTCTTGAGCTTATGGGGCTATCATGAAAGGAAAGGCATAAAAGTGATTATCTTGAACCTGACAATTCAATTCAAAGCTTTTCCTTTCTCCTATCCTTTGAAAAAATGGTATGCAAATCAAATCTGTTAATAAGGACATTTCTTAGTAAAATCCATTAAAATCCAAAACATTTCTTGTAGTGTTGAGGTGGTAGGTATTGAAACCAATTCTTTAGAGACTGAATATTTGGTGATTTATTGTCAGGCTTTATGGTAATCCAACATGTCTCTGTGGATCTAGACTTGATCCAAGTTGAGTATATAAGTCATGCTGCTTCATAGTTTAAACATTCTTCATCAGAATTGGAATTAGAATTGTTGAAAGGTGAAAAACCCAGTTTAGAGCTTCTTGTCTCAAGTAATAGCCATGATTATTCATGATTTCCTGTCTCTTGTAGAAGTAGGATGGTTGGGGGCCATTCGACAAATACTACTAACGTAAACGAAGATTCAACATTCCATTTTCTCATCATATTGGACACAATCTTAGAATGTCAAATCTATGAGAAATCTCAGAAATGATAAAGTTTAAAACTATACTTGAAGAAAAATCTTCCACATTTTAACCAAGCAAAAGATGGGAGCTGCTTGGGATCACTATTCAATTTTCCAAATGTAATTTGACTTGTTCTCTTCACATTAAAATCAGATCCAAGCTCATCATTAGAATGATAAATAGAGAAATAACATTTTTTTTCTTGTCCATTTCTATAATTGACTCAGTATCAGTATCCTATGATGTGGAAATGCTTTTCTCTGACTCAAATGGCAATTCAGCTATAACTTATAGTCTTAGAAAGCTGCTTGGAGACACAGAAAGGCAAAATGATATTAAACTATTTAAATTAAGATTAACCTATTGAAATAAAAATAACTGACTAAACATAAGAATCTTAGGAAAGATTATATTAAAGATTATACATGTAGCATAGTTAGGGAAATACCCCCCCCCCAAATACCCTTAAAATTCAACTGGATAGAACATTGGCTAGCTGGACCTGGAATTTGGAAGATCTGAGTTCATTTATAGTTAGGAGACCCTGGGTAAATAATTTAACTCCTTTTGCCTCAGTTTTCTCACCTGTAAAATGGGAATAATAGTATCTATCTTTCCTTCAAGATTTTTTTTTGTGTGTAAGTGACATATGTCTTTCATAGCATTTTGAATATAAATATGTATTGCATGATAGCACATGTCTAATCTATCTTATATTACTTGCTGTCTTGGGGAGGGGAGAAGTAGGAGAGAGGGAGAACATGGATTGCAAAATGTCAGAAAATTATTATAAAAATTGAGTCTACATGTAATCTGGGAGAGAAAAATACAATAAAAATTTTTTAAAGCATCCGGTTTCCTGGATCAAATGAGGTGTTTGCAAAATGCTTTGTAAACTTTAATGTGCTATATAAATGTTGCTTTTATTATTAGTATTGTTATTATATCTAACCACAGTCTTTAGGCACCTAGGTCATATAATGGATATAACACTGGAACTGGAATCAGGAAGACTTAACTTCAAATCAAGCCTGACATACTTATTACCTTTGTGATTCTAGGAACATCACAACTTTCATGTGCTTTAGGTTTCTCATTTCTAAAATGAGGATAATAACACCACCTCCCTCCCAGAGTTGTTGTCCACATAAAATAAGCTAATGTTCATAAAGCACTTTGAAAAATTTAAAGCATTATATAAATACAATTATTATAGTTACAAATTGTCCCCAGATCTGATTATAAAGCTTTTTAAAAAATCACGAATTTAGAAACCTTCAAAAAATAAACCTCCAAATAAACAATCCATTTCTAAAAAGAAAAGATTATATATGAGATTTTAATTTATAGTTTAAAAAATCTTATAATAAATAAAGATGGTAACAACTTAGTTGGGTTCTGTCTTCTTTTGAATTATTTCTTTTTGGTATTTTTTTTCTTTTTTCCCCTATTATTTTGTGCATAGTAAGAATTGGTGTGCAGATTGTGATTATTTTACTTTCTTCACTATGTATCATTTCATATAAGTCTTGTTATAATTCTTCTTATTTGAATTGTTATCCATTATGACACATTAGTATTTCTTTATCTTTATTCACTCCAATATTTAGTTGTCCTTCAAAAGTAGGACCAATCGGTTGCTATTAACAGTTTTAAAAAATGAATGATGGTGTCATGAATATTTTTGACCTGTCTATTATTTTTCTTCCCTTGTCAAAGGATATGAATAATTTTGTAGCTTTTGTCAGGTGTGACAAGTGCTTTCCAAAAAAAAAAACAACAAAAAAACAACTCATCAGTTTATAGCTTCACCCACAATGAGTGCCAATTTCTGTATACACAGCAATACTGAATTTTATTATTTTAAACTTTCTCAGCATGATGGTTATAATGTCGTAGAGTTAGCCGGTGTGAGCACTTACATTTCAGAAATAATCAAACACTACAAAACAGGGTATGATTCATTTTTTATTGATTGTCTAGAATTAAATAAGTGATGGAGAAAATATTAATAATAAAGATTAAACTTCAAAATGTGCCATGCTGGTTATTAAAACATTTGCCAGTATATCCCTGAGGTACTTGAAGAATGCTTTGAGTTATTTAACTCTGGTCGTTAGAGAATTTAAACAATTTTTCAAATGATTATTGGTGATATTTTACTTTGAAAACTACCAGTTTGTTTTTAAACTATTCTTCTTTTGGGAAATGAGTCTTTCTTTTAAATCTGTGTTAATACCTCATATGTCAAATTTTAATCTGAAAGATTAATGGGAAAAATATTCCCCAACATGTTTTGTTTTTGCTATTCTAGCACTATCTAAAATGTGTTTTTGTTCAGTTTAGCATGTCATATAGAATTCAGAGACTACCTAATCCAAATGGTAACTGAATTCGAATTCTTTCTATCACAAACTTGACAAGTGGTCATATAATCATTGAAGACTTGAGGTATATGGGGGTGTTCAGGGAGGACTAACACCTCTGGTGTGGAGGCTTGCTTAGCCTCTTTTAGGGTTGCCCATGCATCTTTGGTGTTGATCTTTCATTCAATTCTCACCTGTGACTCAAAGAAGCTATGGTGTGTGCAGTGGTTACACCCCAATAAAACCATTTTGGCTGATGGGCTAAACCAGGTTGAGGGTAACCAACAGGCTTCAAACCCATTATTGAAAGAGAGGGATGTCAGCTCCAAGCACGTGAAGACTTCTTCTTGTGAACGAATGGATTAGGACAATGTGTTCCAACATTCATTAAGGTGGCTGAAGTAAGCATTAGGAAATGATGAAGCTGGGCTAGACATCAAAGATGCAAAGGTCATCTATCGAATCCCAGGCCATTCCCAGTTATCATGACTTTTGTCTTGCCACTGGACTTTGATGGGTCTGGATGACAGAATAAGAACAGTGACAGTGCAACATGCATCACTTAAATCCAATTCATATACAAGTTAAGATGATGTTTATCATGATGTCATTTGTCCTCTGAAAATAAAGGATTAACAATAACAACAATCTGAAGACCTAAATTGAGGAAAAACTTTCTATTTCCCAAGGCATTCCATTCTTCTTTAGGAATACTCCATAAACTGTGCCCAAAGGGCTTTAAAAGGCTGTCTGCCCTTTGATCCAGCCATACCACTGCTGGGTTAATACCCCAAAAAGATAATAAGGAAAAAGACTTGTACAAAAATATAGCCATGCTCTTTGTGGTGGCAAAAAATTGGAAAATGAGGGGATGCCTTTTCATTGAGGAATGGCTGAACAAATTGTGATATCTTTTGGTGATGGAATACTATTGTGCTCAAAGGAATAATGAACTGGAGGAATTCCATGTGAACTGGAATGACCGCCATGAATTGATGCAGAATGAAAGAAGCAGAGCCAGAAGAATGTCGTACACAGACTGATACACTGTGGCACAATCAAATATAATGGACTTCTCTACTAGCAGCAATGCAATTATCCAGGACAATTCTGAGTGACTTATGAGAAAGAACGCTATCCATGTCCAGAGAAAGAAGTGTGGGAGTAGAAACACAGAAGAAAAACAACTGCTTGATCACATGGGTCAATGGGGATATGATTGGGGATACAGACTTTAAGCAATCACCCTAAAGCAAATATTAATAATATCGAAATAGGTCTTGATCAAGGACATATGTAAAACTCAGTGTAATTACTCGTTGGCTACGGGTGGAAGAGAAGGGGAGGGAAAGAACATGAATCTTGTAACCTTGTAAAAAAAACTCTAAATTAATTAATTAAATAAAATGTTAAAAAAAAAAAAGAATATTCCATACCATGAAGCATTTCTTTATAACATTCCTTACTTTTTGTCTAGAGATGAATTTTGATCAGCACAATAAAAAACAGAGAACATGAGAGTTATGTTATGAAATACTTAACTAAACAGAGGTACAATGAGTACTCATTCCCTAGGTCTTCCATGAACAGAACTCACTGAAAATTATTATCAAATAAAAGCAAACCAAAGAGAACTGAGAAGCCTTCAGTTCAGTATGTAATTCTTTTTTTATATGTTGCTCTCCAAGAAGTACTGTTATCTTGGTTTTAGTTTCATCTACCTGATAGGTGAGAGGAGAAGGCAGATAGAATGAGTTTGGCCTTTTCCATAGCCTCCCAGCCCATGACACTGGTTTTCTGCAGTTTCTAGACATTGCTTCCTCTTCTGCAAGAGGAGAAGAAGAAAAAGAATATGAACCTTTAATCCTTCCACATGGAAGCTGTTGTAGACAAACTTATAACATAAGATAAGTAGATAGAGTTAAGTGTAGACAGAAATATTGCCAAGCAGTGTGGCATGAGCTGAAGTGAAGATTCTGTGAAGCCTTAGAATACAGGAGTGGGTGTGACACAGGGCTCTGGGACAGTTGTCTGCAACTGGGAAGGAGGTCTGTGTGCTGAACTCCCAAAAGCATCACCAGGGTATCATCTACTCTGTGGGCAAGTGCAAGCTGGAGTTTGGGGTTACAGATTTGGAGGGTGGACTTCCATTTCTGTACCAATTCACTACCTATTGGAATTACTGGCTGATTTTCATCTGGGACCTTGGGACATCTGAGACCATCACTGGAGGGACAAGGACCCAAGGAGTGGGTCCTGCTTGAACCTAGTTAGTGTTAGGGTTTTAGTGTAGTAATCCATTTCCCTTGTCTCTGGTCCATAGTTAACTCCAGTTAAGGAATCCCTGTTTACCTATCTCCCTAACTTCTTTAATTTACTAAATTATTGTTTTCCTGCTTCTTGTCTGTTCTCCTTAATCCTAGAAGTACCTTAGTTAAGTTATATAAAGGTTTATTGTAATTCCCCAGCTGACTGGAATTTGGCCCACTGCTTAACTGATTTAACTGCCATTCTTCCATATAGATGTTACCTATTTTCCCAAGTCCTGTGTTTGTGGGTGTAAAGGTGATTCCCCATTGGTATTTGTTCTTAGTCAGTTGTCCCTTGCCCAAGCAGTCCTCCTTTTCCCCTTTCTCTAAACCTAGTGAACTTAGATTTTAATATTACCCATAAAAGAGCCCTCCTAACACTTTAAGACAGTGAGCTCTACCTCACTAAAATTTCTGTTCTTGAGGCTAAACATACCTGTTTCTTTCAATCAATCCTCACATGGCATAACCTCAAGATTCTTTACCATCTTACTCACTCTCACATGGAAGATCTAAAGTTTGTCAGAGCTTTACTTATCATATGACACAACATACAGAAACAAGTGAACACAGTAGCATAGTGTTTGATAAACCAAAAGAACCAGATACTGGGTTGCAATCTTTGAAAAAAACTTACTGGGATATATAGAAAGGAGTTTGACAGAAATGTATATACAAATACATACAGCATATACCAAGAAAAGCTCCAAATGGATGCATGACTTAGATATAAAAAGTGACATCATAAAGTAGAAGAGCAAAGAAGAAATTAACTTTAAGATCTGTGGAAAAGAGAATAATTCATAACTAATGAAGGGATAGAATCAAAGAAAATAAAGTACAAAAGTTTAATTATGTAAAACTGAAATGTTTGCACACAAATCCAATGCAGTTACAATCAGAACAGTAATAGATAACTGGGGAAAAATCCCTTTGCCACAACAATGTGGTACAGTGAATAGAGCACTAGGCCAGGAGTCAGGAAGACTCTTCTTTATGAGTAAAAACTGAAAAAGTAAATTTCACACTCAGTGAAGAACAAGAGAAATTATTTTTATTGTCATTATTATCAAATGAGATGATATTTATTAAATCACTTAAAACAGCACCTGATAAATATTAGATGCTGTATAAATACTTATTTCCTTTGTTTCTCTTATTAGAAGCTTTTTTGTCCAACTATAATCCAATACAACTGACATTTAAAAGAAATGAATAAATATTTACAAAAATATAAATTGCCGAGATTAACTAAACAGGAAATAAAGAGAAGAAATAACCATGTCTTTGAAGAATTGAATAAATGCTAAATAAACTAACAAAGAAAAAACCCCTTAGGACAAAGTAAATTTACAGGTAAATTCTTCAAAACATTTAAAGAACAATTAATTTTAATACTACATTAATTATTTGAAAAATAGGTAGTGTCTAAACAAATTCCTTTAAAAATGTTTTAATACCTAAATTGGGTAATGTCAAAGCAGATAAATAAAGTTAGGCCATTTCCTCTAATAAATATTGGTACAAACATTTAAAATAAAATGTTAGCATGAAAACTGCAGCATTATGTCACAAAAATCATACAATATGTCCAGTCTAGATTTATACCAGGTATCTAGAACTAGTTCAATATTAGAAAAACTATACTCATGATTAACTATATTAAAAACAAAACAATAAAATAATATAATTATTTAAATAGGTGCAGAAAAAATATTTTGATGAAATAATCAATCCTAATTAAAACACTAGAAAGCACAGGAACAAATGGGACATTTCTTTTAATTTTAGGAAGTATTTATCTAAAGTCAAAAGCCAGCATTATCTTTAGTGGGGATAAGTTAGAAGCTTTTCCAATAAGATAGGGGCAAAGCTAGGATATTTGTTACTACCATCATTATTCAATATAGTTTAAAAATTGCTAGCTATAGCAGTAAGACTAGAAAAAATTGAAAGAATAAAACTATCCCTTTTTGCAGATAATATGTAGCTTATGTAGAGAAAACTAGAGAATCTACTAAAAATCTAATTGAACCAATAACTTGAGCCAATTATAGGTATAAAATAATCCAATTATAGGTATAAAATAATAAAATTAACTCCTATTGGTTGACAGAGAGATTAGACGGGAAGGGAAATGTGGTGCTTCCTGTCTAAAAGTAATGGAGTTACTCTGCCTCCCTCCTAGAATCTTGAACAGCAGTCCACTTAGATCTAAATTGAAGGTAAGAGTCACTAGTTTATAAGTTAAACTAAGGTTTTATTTGAAAGTTGATTAGGGAAAAGGGATTAGAGAGAGGGTTAGGAAACCTATGAATCTAGTCTAGTACTGCCTTCTTAATATAAGTTCAGGATGTTGATGAACTCCTTGTTATGAACTTCACCTGTCCCAAGGGACCAGCCCTGGGACAGAAATAACTGATCTCTTGATGGTAATATAGAGCAACCTCTTGATAGGGTACATCTAATTGATGTTCCTATTGGGTCAGCAAAGTTCTCCTAAACCTGCCTGGCCTAGGTAAACTAAGATCCCACGTTCCTCCTCCATCAACCACCCTGGATCCCTCCCCAAGGGGTAGAAGTGAAGGTGAGATAGAGAAGTAGGGAAAAACAGAACGCAGCCCTGGGTCTCCAGGGCTTTATATACCCTGGGTCCAACTGTCAGTTGGCACTTGCACTGTGGCTCATGCCACGGTCAACATTCCACCCAGGGCAACTGACAGGTTACCCCAAGCAAACATGGTAATGTTAAATCCTAGCAATATTATTCCTATATTACACTAAGTAATTGGAGAATTGTTTGTTCATGGATAATCTGAGCAGACATAATAAAAATGATAATACTCCTTAAGTTAATTCCCTAAACTAATTTACTTGAGTAAATAATAATTTACTCATCACCAATCGAATTACCAAAGGGTTACTTTATGGAGCTATAAAACAACAATAAAATTTTATCTACAGGAACAAAACATTTAGACCACCAAGGAAATTTTTTTTAAAAGAGGGAAAGGGGCCTAGAATAGATCTTAAACTATACTCTAAAACCATAGTAATACAATTTTTGATACCATGTAAGAAATAGAAAGGTTGATCATTTGAACAATATACTCCACAGTGATCAAAAAAGAAGGATAAAGGCCATCTGGAAGGAAAGAAGAAAGTGAGGAAGGAAAGGAGAAGGAAAGAAACAAGAAGAAAGGAAGGAATGAAGGAAAAGAAAATATGCATCAATCCACATTTTGAATCTATCAGCTTTCTATCAAGAGTGGGATAGCAAGTTTCATCATGAGTCCTTTGAATTTGTGGTTGGTCATTGTATTAATCAGAGTTCCTAAGTCTTTCAAAGTTGTTTATCTTTACAATATTATAAAACTACATAACTTTGATATACTTTTGGTGAGTTATTTAAGTTTTTTTAAACAAACCATTACAGCACTTTTGACACTATTTTTATGACTGTGCTAAATTTTTGAGTTAATTATGTTTTGTTCCATTCTTCCATTTTTTATGTATATCTTTTCAAAGAGATAAGTTTGTTAAAGATGTCAAAAACATGCTTTTTATTGTATTAAGGAAAATTCATTCTTATATTTTTTAGTATTTTAAGATAAGTGGAATTCATGTTTCATCAAATCAAAGATCTTTATTGTATCTATTGATTTTTCTTAATGATTAGACTTATTATACTTATATTTTCCCTAGGACCATCTTGGATTCTGACATGTAAGCTTTTGCCTTATTTTTCTGGGAATCAGGACTTCATGCCACTCACATCCCTTCTTTAACTTCCGGATTCTATAGCCCTGCCCTGAGAAGGAAGTAATTCCTATTGAATAAAAGATGGAGTCAAACAGGAAGGAAATATGGCACTTCCTGATCCAAACTGTTAATGGTGCTGACTAGCTGTAGCCTTTAGAATGTCCAGACAGCTCTCCTTACTTGGCCCTAGATGAAAGGTAGGCAATGACTACAAGTTCTTAGGTTTAAAAGGTTGATGGATTTATTTGATGATGAAATATTAGGTGAAAGGGATTTGGTAAGAGGGTAAGGTAATTTAAGAACTTTAAAACAGATAATCTCACTAAACTAGGTTTGAGATGCTGAACGTATTCCTGTGAAGCTGAGGATAAGAATACCTAAGCAGATTTAAACTCTAATGTGCTTCTCTGCTGACCCAGGGCTGGCAAGCCCTGGGTCAGTATGGTGTTGTCTTGTTCGTTGCTATAAATAAATATTCTTCTCTAAAGGAATGGATTGATTTGCCTGATGTGTTGCTAAGAGTTGGCCTGCAGTGTTAGCTTAAGTCTACCTGCCTAAGTAAACTAACCCATGTTCCACTTCCCTCCACCCTGGGTCCCAAACCCAAGGGGCTAGAAGGAAAAGTGACCAACTCAGGGGACTGAGAGCTCTTTATATACCCTGCCTTCAAACTGTCAGGCTGACACCAGCCCTGTCTCATGCCAGGTTCTATATTCTAACTGGGCACCTGTTAGCTTGCATCCATGCCAAACAGGGCTGCAAGATTTTACATACTGCATTTGATACATTAAGATGAGAAGGGAACTAGTTAAGCAGGAAAAAATAGTATTTGCAGTGAGTTTTTATAAAGGTCTTCTACCGAATATATATAAAGAATTAAAAAGAATAAAAGCCATTCTCCAAAAGAGGGGAAAGACAAACACATTGGCACACTGTTGGAGTTGTGGATTGGTCTAGCTTTCCTGAAATCATCTTGGAACTAAACCCCCAAAGTCATTAAGGTATATTTATCTTTTGAAAATTCAATGATGCCATCATTAGGCCATACTTCAGATATAAAAGGAAGAAGAAAAAAACTTATACAAATGCTTCTATCAATTCTTTATAATGAGAAAAAATAGGAAATAAAGGAGATGCTTCTTAAGTTGGGAATGGCTGAGAATATTATGGAATAAGCATATAATGATATATATATATATATATATATATATATATATAATGGAATAAGCGTATAATTATTTCACCATAATAAATGATGAAATGGACAATTTGATACAAACATGGGAAGATATATAAAATGATACAGAACAAAGAGAAGAAATCTAAGGAACATATAATAACATTTTAAAGAAAAACTCAAGAATTCTAATTAATGTGAGGACTAGTCATAATCCCAGAGGACTCATGACGAATATGTTGCTTACCTCTGGACAAGAGAGGTGATGAACTCACGTTATTGAATAAGACATACATTCTCAAACATGGCCAGTGCATAGATTTGTGTTGCTTGACTATGCATATTTGATTCAAGAGCTTTAATTCTCTTTTTCCCCTCAATTGAGGGGTGTGATAATTAGATTAAGTCTACACTGCCCAACTTTAGATTTAATCACCAAAAGTGAGAGTACCTCCAATCTTGGGTGGTCCTAACCCACATGTGCTGGAGTGAGTGAAGAATCAGAATCGACTGACCTGCCCCCTGTGCAGTCTATGAGAAGCGTCTATTGTGAGTGGACATGCAAATTAGGAGGGAGGCATAGGAAGTGACGCATAAGTGACCCCTTTAAAAGGAGAAGGTCCTCAGTCAGCTGGGGTCTTTGGTAGAAAAGGGTGTCTGGTGACTGGCTTCTGGTTTTGTGAAGGGGACCTGAGGGAACTTTGCTAGTTCATGACCGAGACTGTTCCATGTGGTGAGTTTAAAAGACTGAATCTTCCTGAACTTCTATTAAGAGACTTCTTTTTATAGACTCTGTGAATGAAATTTGCTCCATTCACCCCTGGGCCTCAGGCCCTTTAACCCTCGGCTGAGGGTTAAAATCTACCTGGAATAATTAGTGGGGTAGATTCTTATTTCCTTACTTCCTCTCTCTCTTCTCCTGTAAATAAATTTCCATAAAAGTCAATTTTGATTTGAGATTATTCTTAATTGAGGATTGATAATAGTTCAATCCTCTGGTGACCATCTTTAATACATTGAACCCATAAAACCCCTTTTTTCACCCTTACAGGGGGGAGTTTGGGGGAAATAGGGAGTACTAGTAAAAGGATGACTAAAATCAAAGAAGTAAGAAAAGAGGATCATTGAAGTGTTAAGATCAGAAGAGTATAAAATGGAGGGCAATGGGAAAAAGATAGACAATCAGGACAATTTTGAAAAAGTGTTGAATGTATTATATAGTTAAAAAGAAAAGCATGTTGCACATAATACCTACAATCCTATTTTTTGTTCTCCTTTGCATAATGAAATTCTAATCTTATTTGGTGTTTGTTATATTTAGCATAAAAGTAAAGAAAAGAGAACCTAAATAAATTACTGGGTAATATAACAACTTTCTCATAGCTTTACAATCTTTAAGAAAATAGAATGGTCTATACACGTAAATATGTGTATTTGATATTTGATGAAAATATGTAAAGAGAAAGAATGGGCTCTTGTAGGCAATTCTATATGTTAGACTATATCTCCCCAGTTTTATAATTAACTAAAAGGTATAGGTGATACAAGATTGTACTTGTGCTTAATATTTAATTTTAAATTAAAAAATTGAATAAATGACCAAAGGAGATGAACAGATCATTTTGACATTGGAGTTCTTTTTTTTTTTTTTGGAGAATTCCTGTTCCATGCCATTTTGACCATTTTAACAGGAAGAATTCAGGCAAAAAGAAGGATTGTGTTGTGTCAACTAGTACCTTTTCAATGCCCTTTAGTTTGGGCTGTATAGCTACAGGAAATCAAAAGGCTCCACTTTACTACACGACTAAAAAACTAGCATAGGTTTCAAAATCCACATGAGGAATACATCAGAAATACTTTGTGTTTACATATTATTAATAAACATTTATTGAGTGCTTAATATGTGCTAGGTACTATGCTAAAAAAAGAGGCAAAAGACAGTTCCCAACTTCAGTCAGGGAACTTAAACTTTAATGTGGTAGAGAGCAACATGCAAACAAATATATATATAAAACAAGCTATATGCAAGATAAATAGGAGATACAAGGACTGGGTTAATTAGATTGGCCAGTTCCCTGGCAAATCAACATAGGAAAGGGAATGGACTATTTTATAACCTTGCTAGCTTTGACAGGTCAGAAAAGTCTAAAAGCTATAGATGACAGTAGCTTTAGATGCCACCCAGCTTATTGTGGTGCCTTCTCTGAGGAGCAGCCTGCTTGATCCAGGTCATCAATGAACAACCTGGCCTCCATTGGAATGATTTGTCTGCAAGCTAGGCTAAAATGGTCAAAATGATGTTGGAGTTAATAATCATAGAATACATGATATTAGGACAATATTAAATGAATGAAAAATGGATGGCATATGGAAAAATCATTATGGATGCACTGTGTGAATAGTCATGTAAACATCAAAATTTGCCAGAAAAAAATTCCTAAAAGGAACAATTGCTGCTGGACATTGGTTTTTGATTCCTCACCGGCTATAATATTAATTTTGTAGTCCCTAACATCATCCCTCAATTGCAGTCACACCCTGGAGCATCCATTAACTCTGTGCCCCCTCCATGGTACTGGATCATGTTTCTACTATTTTGGCCCTCTTTTCTCATTGGTTAGTTAGTCCTGAGACCTCCATTTTGGGGAGGAGCTCAAACCAGCTAAAATTCATTCTCCTCCTGGCTTTGCTTCTGACTTTCTTGTTTTTAACACTATTTCTTAGTTGCAATCTCATGTTGAATTATCTGTCTTTTCTTGCGACCTTCTTATTACGATACATGCCACTTGCTATGTTGGCCCTTTTTCATATAGATGGGGAGATCTTCCAGGCCCTCCTGTGATAGCCATTTGGTTGGTTTCCCTATTTTACATTTCTCCCCACTCTAGTCCATCCTCCACTTATGTATGTGATTTTCCTAAAAGCACAGGGCTGATGGTGACAACCATCCATTCTATGAACTCCAGTGGTTCCCTAACCTCCAGGATCAAATATAAAATTCTCCCTTTGTCATTCAAAGTCCATCATAACCTGGCTCCCACCTACCTTTGCAGTCTTCTTATACTTTACTCCCGTGTACTGTCTGTGATTTAGTGATGCTAGCCTTTTATGCTCCTCAAACAAATCTCTCCCATCTTTCTACTTTATACATTTTAATTGGCCATCCCCCATGTCTGGAATGCTCTTTCTCCTTATCTCTACTATCTGACTTCTCTAGCTTTCTTCAAGTGCCCACTTTCTACAAGAAGCTTTTCCTGATCCTCCTTAGTGTTAGTGTCTTCCTTCTGTTGATCATCTCCAATTTATCTTTTCTGCATTATGTTTGCATATATCTGTTTGAATGTTGTCTCCCAATTTTATTGAGTTCCTTGAGGGCAGGAGCTGTCTTTCTTTGTATCCCAGAATTTAGCATTATAACTAGCAATTTGTATCCCAGAACTTAGCTTTGTAACTAATAAGATGTTACTAAATACTTATATTAAGTGAGTGGTTTTGTTCATCACATTCTAGACACCAAGTTCTAACACTATAGGACTTCTTTCAAAGAAAGATAATACAAATAAAATAGTTGAACAAAGTTGATTTTTTTCACTCTGACACCCTGTATATTGCTATGTGTACACTGACAGCTAGCAAGTTCCTAGGTAGGTAGCTGTTCTGTTGCAAACTGCATAAAGCTATAAGCAAGTGGTCAATGAGTCAAGTCTAGTCAACGAGAATTCATTAAGTGCCTGCTATTTGCTAAGCTAATTTGCAAGAGATACAAAGAAAGCCAAAAAACATAGCAAGGTGGCCAGGTATGACTGGTATGTAGATGGTAATAAGGTATAAAAAAAACTGGAAAAGTAAGGAAGTCGTCAGGTTATAAAGGATTTTAAAGATAGAGGACTTTATATTTGATATTATTGGAGTATATATTGATGGAGTTTGCTGAACAGAGTGAGATAGATAAGGTCCATCCTAGTCTGATTCCTAATCTAGTTAGAGGGTTGATAAAGAATAACGTTCAGAAATATTAAAAATGGGAAACCTATACTTTTAGTTCACACTTTACATTTTTTTCAATCTAAATAATACTAGTCCCATCACCCAGCTGTTTCTAGGACATAGGTTGAGGCAGCATAGTTTATTGAACAAAGCAAAAATTAAATAAAAAAAGGTCTTTATATAGAACTTTCTTCCTCTAATCTTCCTACATTCCTACTACTTGCTCTCTAATTTCTTCAGTTATGGGCGAGTAATCCTAAAAACCTCATTTATCCATAGATCATGGTAAAGGAATAAAATAAGTGGTGTGAATGTCCAAGATCCAATGAAAGAGAAGGCATGAGGAAAGAGATTAACCTCCTTGCCTCAGGTTTATCAATCCATTTGTGTTCATAATAGCTGACCATCTTGAGTACTTGGTGCTTATTTCCTGGTCGCTGCTCACGGGTTTGAGTCACTTCCAGGGCACTGATTGTCAATTTTCTTCCCCTGATCTCAGTTATCAGCTGATAGTTAGGGCTCTGGTATTTGCTCTTTGTTTGTCCTTAATACTGTATTTAGCTAATATTCTCACATGGTAAACAGGAAGCCTCAGCCTGATCACAGCCAATATTTATCTTTTCCATCATGGCAATCAGAACATCTCTCTCTTTCTCTCTCTCTCTCTCTCTCTCTCTCTCTCTCTCTCTCTCTCTCTCTCTCTCTCTCTCGTAGTAAAAGATAAAAAATAGGATTTCATGCCAGTATTTTTGAATATAGAGCTTCTCTATAATTTAAGGGCAGCTAGGTGGCATAGTGGATAGAGCTTGAAGTCAGGAAGAACTGAGTTTAAATTCAGATTTAGACATTAACTATTGGCAAGTCACTTAACCCTGTTTGCCTCATTTTTTTTTCATCTGTAAAATGAGCTAGAGAAGGAAATGGCAAATTGCTCCAATGTTTGCCAAGAAAACTCCAAATATAGTAATAACTGAAATGACTAAACAAGAACAACATTAAATTAGTAATGTTTCGTTCTTAAAGTATAAATAGATTCAGATTCAAAGTTTTATGCATAATTTTATTTTGTGTGTTGCTTATTTGGCTTTTTTGTTACTTGTTAATTTTATAATTAAAAAGAAACAAAGAAGAGAAAATAGATTTGTACAGGTTATCTCTTACCAAGGCAATGGAAATAAGTCACAAGAGGGGTTATTTGTCTCATTTAAAAAGACCTTGACACTCAGAACTCTTTGAAAATTGTATGAGACACACCAGGTTAGTAAGTTTCTATTCATTAGATGGCTTTAAGCAGAAGATGGGTGGCAACTTATTGAGGATATTAAGGAGGGGATTCATGTTTTGGATAAAGTTAGACAAGATGGAACCTAAGATATTTCTCAGCTCCAGGATTCCATAATACTCTGAGTCCTAGATTAAAAAATTATTTAAAAAGAATTTTTATTTTTAAATATTTTTCATGTTTACATGATTCATTTTCTTTCCCTCCCCTTTTCCCTCCCCATTCTCATAGCCAACAAGCAATTCAACTGGGATATACAAATGTTATCACTTGATACCCATTTCCATATCATTAATTTTTGCTATAGAGCAATTTTTTAAAAGTCAAAACCCCAAATCACATACCCATATATACATGTGATAAGTCATGTCATATGTTTTTTTTAATATTTTTAAACCCTTAACTTCTGTGTATTAGTTCCTTGGTGGAAGAGTGGTAAGGGTAGGCAATGGGGGTCAAGTGACTTGCCCAGGGTCACACAGCTGGGAAGTATCTGAGGCCAGATTTGAACCTAGGACCTCCCGTCTCTAGGCCTGGCTCTCAATCCACTGAGCTACCCAGTTGCCCCAATGTCATATGTTTTGCTTTTGCATTTCTACTCCCATAGTTCTTTTTCTCAATGTTGTTAGCATTCTTTTCTATAAGTCCTTCAGGAGTAGCATGGCTTGTTGCATTGCTACTAATAGCAGTCAATTACATTGGAATGTTTTACTTTCTTTATATAATGTTCTCTTGCTTCTTGCTCATTTCACTCTGTATCAGTTCATTGAGATTCTCCTAGTTCATATAGAAATCCTTTAGAACATCATCCCTTATAGCACAATAGTATTCCATCACCATCATGTACTACAATTTGTTCATTCATTCCCCAATTGAGGGACACTCACTAATTTTCTAATTTTTTGCCACTACAAAAAACTTAGCTATGAATATTTTTGTACGAACAATTTTCATTATTATTTCTTTGGGGTTCAAACCTAGTAGTGGTATAGCTGGATCAGAGGGTAGGCAATCTTTTAAAGCCCTTTGCATATAATTCCAAATTGCCTTCCAGAATGACTGGATTAATTCACAACTCCACCAGCAAGGCATTAGTGTCCCAATTTTGCCACAACCCTTCCAATATATATTATTTTCCATATTGGTCAATCTGCTAGGTGTGAGGTAGTACCTCAGTATTACTTTCATTTGAATTTCTCTAATTATGAGAGATTTAGAATAATTTTTCATGTTCTTAATGATAGTTTTGATTTCTTTATCTGAAAACTGCCTATTCATGTCCCTTGATCATTTGTTAATTAGGGAATGGCCTGACTTTTTTTTTGACAATTTACTTATCTCCTTATAAATTTGAGAGATTACACCTATGTCAGAGGTTTTTGTTACAAATTTTCCCCCTCAATTTGTTGTTTCCCTTTTACTTTTTGGTTGCATTGGTTTTGTTTGTACATAAATTTTTAATTTGATGTAATCAAAATTATTTGTTTTACATTTTGTAGTGTTCTCTGTGTCCTGATGGATTTTAAATTCCTTCCTTTCCCATAGATCTGACAGATATATTCTTCTATGTTCATCTAATATAGTTATGATTGCCTCTTTATATTTAAGTCATTTACTCATTCTGAATTAATCTTGTGTAGGTTGTAAAATGTTGATCTAAACTTAATTCTTCCCATACTGTTTTGTAGTTCTCTCAGCAGTTTTTGTCAAATAGTGAGTTCTTGTCCCCAAAGCTGGGATCTTTGGGTTTATTGCACAGTATCTTGCTGAGGTCATTTGCCCCAGGTCTATTCCATTGATCCACCCTTCTCTCTCTAAGCCAGTACCATATTGTTTTGATGATTATTGCTTTATAGTATAGTTTGAGATCTGGTAACCCTAGGCCTCCATCCTTCACATTTTTTCATTAGTTCCCTTGATATTCTCGATCTTTTGTTCTTCCAGATGAACTTTGTAAGAATTTTTTATAATTTTATAAAAAAATTTCTTTGGTAGTTTGATATGTATAGCATTGAATAAGTAAATCAATTTAGGTAGGACTGTCATTTTTATTATATTAGTTTGTCCTACCCATGAGCAATTGATGCTTTTCCAATTATTTAGATCTAGTTTTATTTGTGTGAAGAGTGTTTTGTACTTCATATAATTCCTAAATTTGTCTTGGCAAATAGATTTCCAGGTATTTTATCTAGGGGTAAAAAAAAGATGATAATACTAAGAGAAATGGGACAAGAAACAAAATGGGGTAATTTTATATTTCATAAAGAAGTTCATGAAGGGAGGGGGAAAGAAGATCAATTCAATGAAAAGGTAAAAGAAGTTGGAGACAGTCTCCAAGAAAATCTTAATCATTACAGTGGGAAGGGTCAGAAAGTTTCAAATGGAAGGAAAACCTCCAACTCCAAATTTAATCATCATCATCATCATCATCATCAACATTACCATAATCAACATCATCTACAATATCATCATCATCATCATCATCAATATCATCAACAACATCACCATCAACATCATTATCATCAACATCATCATCAACATCAACATCTAGCTATTCATCTTTTCCTGGCCCAGAAAAGATTTTTACTGGGTGGCCTAACCTAATAGCATACTATGCAGAATGAGAGCCAAAAGACCTAAACTTTAGGCTTGAGTACTACTATGTGTTCTTTGTGGGTAAAAATAAAGACTTATTTTTCTGGACTCATTTTCCTCATTTATGTATGAGTGAAGCTTACCTGGACTTTGCATTAGGTTAATCAATTAAATCAAAGTATAAACCAGGTATAACAGGAAAATAAAACAACAAAAATAATTATGGCCTAAAAGAAGAAATACAGGAAAACATAATTTCCCTGCCTCAACTCCTTTGTAGAAGGTCTGTATATAGATAATTGTATATTTTTAAAGATTTGTTCAAAATATGATGATTAATTTTGTGGATTTCCCCCTGTTCTTTTTTTCCATTTGCTTAAAATTTTCTTTTTTAGGGGATGACTGTCTAGGCTGGGCAGCAACTGGGATATAGGGGAAAATTTAAGTCATAAAAATTTTATCAATAATAATTATTTTTAAAAATAGTTCTTTTATTTTCAATTTTATTAATTTCTCCTTTGATTTTTAGGATTTCCAATTTGATCTTTATCTGAGGGTTTTTAATTTGTTCTTTTTCTAGTTTTTTTAGTTGCATAACCAATTCATTAATTTCTTCTTCTTCTTCTTCTTCTTTTTTTTTTTTTTTGGTTAATATGGGCACTCAGGGATATAAATTTTTCTGAGTACTGCTTTTGCTGTATCCCATAAATTTTGATATGTTGTTTCTTCATTGTCACTCTCTTTAATGAAATCAGTAATTGTTTCTATGATTTAACCAACCAGTTTTGGAGAATAAGATTATTTAATTTCCAATTAATTTTTGATTTGCCTCTTCATATACCCTTACTAATTATAATTTTTTATCACATTATGAACTGAAAAAGTTGCATTTATTATTTCTGCTTTTCTATATTTGTTTGCAATGTTTTTATGACCTAGTATATGGTCAATCTTTGTAAATATACCATGTGCTGCTGAAAAGAAGGTATATTCCTTTTTATTCCTATTTACTTTTCTCCATATATCTATTAACTCTAATTTTTCTAAGATTTCATTTACATCTCTTACTTCTTTCTTCTTATTTTTTTGTTTGATTCATCTAAATCTTATAGAAGAAGGTTGAGGCATCCCACTAGTATAGTTTTACTATCTATTTCCTATTTAAGATCAAATAGTTTCTCCTTTAAACATCTGACTGCTATATCATTTGGTGCATACATGTTGAGTACAAATATTTCTTCATTGTATATACTCCCTTTTTTCAGGATGTAATTACCTTCCTTTTTCTTTTAATCAGATCTATTTTTACTTTGAATTTGTCATATATCATGATTGTGACTCCTGCCTTCTTTTTCTCAGTATTTGGGATTCTATTTCCCAATAAATTCTATTCCATCCTCTTACTTTTACCCTGTGTGTGTCTACCTGCCTGATGTATGTTTCTTGTAGACAACATATGATAGAATTTTGGTTATTAAACCACTCTGCTATGTGCTTCATATTTTATGGGTGAGTCCATCCCATTCACATTCAGTTTTATGATTACCACCTGTTTATTCCCCATCATTCTGATTTCCTCTTTTAGTCCTGCCCTTCTTTCACTATTTCCTTCCACACCAGTGTTTTGCTTTTAATTAGTCCCTCTTTTTCCCACCCTTATTTTACTTTCCTTCCCACCCCATCCCTTCTTATTCCTCTCCTATTTCCCTTTAAAGTGTATTGATTGCCATCTCCACCTTTCTCTCCCTTTTAGTACTCCTTTTCTGCCTCTTCCTCCCTTTGGTTTTTCCCTTTAAACTTCCCTATAGGGTAAGATAGAATTCTATACCCCGATAGATCTGGGTTCTCTTCTCTCTCAGAACTGATTCCACCAAGAGTAAGTTTAAGTATTACCTATTACCACTCTCTTCATCTCCTTCTTATAATAGTATTCAACTTAGTGCCCCCACTTCTGCCTATGAATGTCTTGTATCTACTATGATGATGAAAACAATTTTTGAGAGTTGCAGATATCATTTTTCCATATGAAAATATAATCAATTTAACCTTACTGAAGCCCTTACATCCCCCACCCCCTTCTTGTTTACCTTCTTATGGTCGTCTTGAATTTTGTATTTGGACATCAAATTTTCCATTTAGTTCTGGTCTTTTCTTTATAAATACTTGGAAATTTTCTGTTTTGCTAAACGCCTATACTTTCCACTGAAAGTATATAGTCAGTTTTGATGGGTAGGTGATTCTTGGTTTCTTGGTTGTAGAACCAATTCTTTTGACTTCCTGAATATCATATTCCAAGCCTTGGGTCCTTTAGTGTGAAAGCTGCCAGATCCTGTGTAATTCTGACTGGAATTCCTTGATATCTGAATTGTCTCTTTCTGGCTGTTTGCAGTACTTTCTCCTTGGCCTAGAAGCTCTCAAATTTGACTGTAACATTCCTGGGAATTGTCTTTTGGGGATTTCATGTAGAAAGTGATCTGTGGATTTTTTAAAGTTTATTTTGCCCTCATGTTCACAAATATCAGAGTAGTTTTTTTGGATAATTTCTTGTAGTATCATGTCAAGGCTTTTTTTGTTCACTGCTTTCAGGTAGTCCAAGAATTCTCGAATTGTCTGTCCTGTATCTGTTTCCAGAGTTGTCTTTTTAATGAGATATTTCATGTTTCTTTCTATTTTTTCATTCTTTTGATTTTTCTTTATTAATTCTTGCAGTCTCATGAGATCATTAGCTTCTACTTGCCTAATTGTAGTTTTCTTTTTGTATTACTTTAATTTCTTTTTCTCACTTTTCTTTCCATTTTTTTCTATCTTTCTTACTTGG
Source organism: Gracilinanus agilis (assembly GCF_016433145.1). Classification (NCBI taxonomy): domain Eukaryota; kingdom Metazoa; phylum Chordata; class Mammalia; order Didelphimorphia; family Didelphidae; genus Gracilinanus; species Gracilinanus agilis. Next base: position 86,678,891 of record NC_058132.1, read on the forward strand.
TTCTTAAACTCCATTTGAATTTCTCTAGGTCTTGTGACTAATTTCCTTTTTTTTGAAAGTTTGGTTATGTTTTCTTGTTTCTCACTCTCTGTTATTGCTTCTTTATTTTGCTCTTTTTCTCCATAGAAATTGAGTCAAAAGTGTTTTTTTATGTTGCTTATTCCTTTTGCCACTAGAGGATTGAGATTCCTGCATTTTGGTGATCATTGCTTTCTTAGCTTCTTTCTCATAGGGATTTGCCATGGTACTATCTTCCCTTCCCTGTCAGAAGCCTGAGTAAGGGCAGGTAGATCTATGCTGTTCTTTGTGTGATCTTCCTCTGCTGCTGCTGCTGCTATTGTTGCTGTTGTTGCTATTATTGCTACTGCTGCTGCTGCTGCTTTTTAGGCTGCTGTTTTTGAAGCTCTGAGCACTACCACCTATGACTGGTATTTTCAAGGATGGGTCTATAGTGTAACACACTGCACCACATTTTGCTCTGAGGCTATTTTCTTTAGCTGTTGGGTCTGCTGCTGCTGCTGTATGGGAGTGAGCTTCATGCTATTCCCCAAGTCTCACTACCCAGGTCTGGCACGGCCCTCAGGAATGAGTTTGTGGTGCTTTCAGCCAGCCTCCAAGAATTTGGATTCTTCTGTAGCCCTGGTTCTCACTGGCATGGTGAGTGGAGGGAAGAGTAGTCCCTTGTCCAATTTTGTCTCTTTACAGCTTGGGAGTCCCCAATCTCACTGCCTACCTTTCACACTTCATCCAGTAGAAGAGCTTCTTTACTTATCCTGTTTTGACATCTGTCCTTTGAGACACTTTGTAATGATTGATTTGGAAGAAATCTCTGAGCATCTCCAAGTTTTTCCTGCTACCAAGCCTTCATCTTGGCTCCTTCCTGAATGCTACATCATGGCTTGCCTATATGTAAAGTACTTTGCAAAATTTAAAGTATTGCAGTCATGCTTACTTGCTTGCATATGCTCCTCCTTTTTCCATCATGGCTTCCAGAGTTCCTTCCTATCATGACCATTCCAAATCAAAATCTCTATTCCTTAAGACCCCCAACATTGTAGGGTACAATGATAGTACCATGTGACCCATAGGAATGATTCCCTTTATCTTACTTTCTTCCCCCCTCTATCTCCTGATTTCCTGCCCTTATCTTCTGCTCATCTCCCGAAGGCTGATATTTCTACATTGTCCTCAGTGTAGGGAATGATCCTTCCAACTTAGCTCTGGGAGCCCCAATTCTCCTATTGACAGGGTCTCTGGGATATGCTGTTGAAAATATTCCTCCTCCTTGGGACTGGTCCCTGGAGCCTTCTGTAGGGAGAAAAGGCCTCATTAGATTTTGTTTGTGTGAGGAGGAAGAAGAAATATTAATTGGTCTTGTAGGGGTAATACTTTGCCCTCACTAGTCCCTAGGCTGGCAGTGCTAAGACTATGCCCATTAAATACCCCATGCCATTTAGGCCTTGCTGGCAAACCAACTTGACACTTACCTGGTGAGTCAGTTACTTTAGGGGTATGATCACAATCTTGTTAAGGGTTGGGCTGGGAGAGGTCCCCAAAATTGTTTCCCTCTGAATCCCTGAACTCCCTAATCATTCCATGTCCCAGTCTTGGAATCTTATTTCTACAATGGCCTACTTCTTAACCTTTGAATCCACAGAATCAGTGAGTAATGCAGTGGATTACCAGATATTAACAAATATCTAGATGTTTGGTTCTGTGTAGAAACAAAGGTCAAAGATCTGGGAATTTATTGTTCTAAATGGACACATACTTATGTTCTCTGACAAGGCTTGTTCTAGGATATGGAAGAGGAATGAAGAACTTTTGGCTGAAATAGCCCCTGGAATTCTTATGGAAACTGGTTAGATAGGGATTTATTTTTCTTTGAAGTCTGAGGGATATGTGTGTGTGTGTGTGTGTGTGTGTGTGTGTGTGTGTGTGTGTGTGTGTGAAGGGGATGACACATTTGGAAGGAACTTTGGTCTAAAATGCAAGGACCTAAATAGTTCCTTATTCCTATCACCCTCTAATTTATGGGGCCCCCACCTCATTCTATATGGATTTCCCTTGATCCCTTATTACATGTCCTTTGACTATATTCTTGGAGGCATGCTAGGTAGAGGCATTTTATATCATATTAGTGCCAGAAGAAGCCAGCAGACCCCAGAGGATTTGAGGATCGTCTGTGTCATTGGATAGTGATGTGTTTCAGAGATACCAACTGGATCCAAAATGGTTATTAAGTACTTCAGGAATGGGTTCTGTCTCTTCAAGTTAGTGAAGACTATTCTTCCTTGTTCATTATAAGATTTCCAGTAGTCCCATTACAGATAGTATATACACATGTGCATTCATATATATAGCCTGAGGAGATGGATATATTAGAGATAAAGGAGGTGGATAATGGAGATGTTGTTGACAAAAGAAAGCAGGAGGAGCATGAGACAAAGTAGGAAGAATAGAGTCATTGTTGGCCCTTCAGGTTAGAGCAGAAATTTTTGGTAGTCTGCTGACAGGGTAGTTTTATGTAATAAACATCTCAGAATAGTTCACATAAATGCATAAAATAAAATAAATAGGATTTCAAAAGAAATAATTATATTAAAATACATTTATTAGGTTGTACTTTCAAAAAGTTCACAAACCCTAAGTTAATAATAATCTAGGTTTCAGTAATAATTTCTCATAGTTATTAAGATTTCTTTATTGTCACTGTTCCTTAAACCAGTGATGGGCAAACTTTTTAAAGAGGGGGCCAAAAGAAAGGAAATGCTCATCTGTCAGTCTGTTTCTAAGGCAACTCTTTCAAAGTTTTATTGTATTTTACCCTACTCATTGTATTCATCAGATTAGAATTAATGTCCACCACGGGATAGAACATTTCAGGGGGCTACATCTGGCCCACGCGCTGTAGTTTGCCCATCACTGCCTTAAACCCTTGCTTTCAAAATCAATTTTAGGCATTATTGTCGATTATTTTCTCACTGTAATTGGTAACCTACTCGAACTGTAGTCTGTCTGTCACCCCGTCAGTTTATTCTCACTCTTTTCATGGTCTTTTCATTAAAATTCCCAAACCTCTGATTATCCTCACACTGTAATTCCCAGCCTTTCTTTGTCCTCTCACTGTAATTCCTAACTCTCCCCTACTCTTCTCTCAGTAAATCCCAAACCTCTGATTATCTTCCCATTTCAATTCCCAACTCTTTTATTGTTCTCTCATTGTACTTCTCAATCCTCCATTGTCCTTTCAATGTAATCCCCTGCCCTACAAAGTCTTTTAACTCTTCCAGGGGATTTTGACCTCCAGAAGTCTCCAATGGTTCAATGTATTCAATTAAACAAGCCTTTATTAAGTACCTATTATGTACAAAGTATTCTGCTGGGTACTGGGAATACAAAGAAAATAACAAAAAAGACAACCCTTGCCCTTATAGTGGTCTATTGTGTGGTTAGTGGATAGAGTATGAATGATGCATAAATAAATAAAAAATAAGCTGAGGAAGAAGAGAATACTAACAGCTAGGAGAGGGATATGGCAAGACTTTAAGGAAGAACTAGAATCTGAACTAATTCTGAAAGAAAGATAAAGAAAGCAGTATATTCCAGGCATGAGGATATACATGGAAGTAGGAATTAGAATGTTGAATTCTGGGAAAAGCTAGTGTAAAGAACCTTGGAACTAAAAGCTGGGTTAACCATTTGTTACCTGTTCCCTTGGCTTACTTAACCTCTTTGGGTCCTACTTTTCTACCTGTATAATGAGAGAATTAGACAAAACAATTTCTAAGGTATTTTCTGTCTCAATCTATGAACCTGCCTAGTTGTTCACTTTGATTCATTAAAGGAAGGTGTGGGAAATATAGTTAGGGAGGTAGAGAGAACAGATTTTGGGGCATCTTAAATGCCAGGCTGAGGAGTTTACTTTTTCTCTTAGGCAAACATTGAAGGGTTTTGAGAAGATGAGCAGCATTGCCACAGATCTCTTAGGAGTATTATTTTGGAAGTCTGTGAAAGAAGGGTTGAAGAGAGAAAGGGTTGGAAATAGGAAAAACCAATTAGGAGGCTATAATGGATATCTAGCTGAGAGGTGAGGGTTTGTGCTAGGATAATGGCCATGGGAAATGATCATTAGAATAAAACCTTATGGTAGGAGTGCTAGATTTTTAGTCAGAAAGTCTAGGCTCAAATTCTGACATCGACACATCATCAATATTATCTTGGGCAAGTCATTTAACCTCTGGTTTTTAGTTTCCACATATATAAAATTAGGAAATACAATTAAATAACTGTGATTTCTAGCTCTAAATATATTACTCTGTGATCCTGCAACTTGGCAGTTACAAGTGATTTCATAACCTTAGAAAAGTTTCAGTTAAGTGATTTGGTCAGAAGCCATATTATAAGAGGCTGAGAAACGAGTGGGAAGTGAGGAAGTATAGTGAATATGGATTTTTCTTTCTAGAAGTTTGATAATAAAAGAGAGAGGTGATTTGAGAATTTGAGGGGTTTTCAGTTTTTTAAGATTATAGACTTAGCTATCTATGAGAAAATAAGGAAGGGACCAATAAATAAAGGTTAAATAAGAGAAAAAACAAGGCATATTGATGGAAAATTTCTTTCTAAGTGAAAGGGGAGAGGATGGGATCAAATGCAGGAGTAGAAGTATTCACTTTGACAAGGAGAAAAGCTAACTTTTCTTCAGAGACCAGAGTTAAGAAAAATAGCATGAAGATATAAAGGGTTTGGAGGTTGTGGAATGGGAAAATGAAGGGATTTTTGAAGACCTCAATTTTAACAGTAAATTAAAAGGTGAGGAAGTCTGAGAGAGGTGTGGTGAAATAGAATGGGAATTATAGAAGGACAGAGAAAGTTTTAAAAGACAATAGCTACTGAGGAAAGTAGGATAAAGAATCAATCAAGAAAGAATAAAATGCCATTCAGTAGAGAAGACTCATTTGGGATGAGATATTTGTAGTAAACTCAGTTAACATGGTGATACGACTATTTCTAACAGCATTCATTAGCTTACAGGTAGGAGGAGAGAAGGTAGATGGAGGGAGTGATTTAGGATTGAAGACTGAATTTGGATCAGGGAATCAAGGGCAGATGGCAATATGTTCAGTTGATTGCATTTGGGATCAGTACCTTGAAAAGAGGAAAGTGAGACCAGAGTAGGAGTGATGGACCAGGTGAACAGAAAGTGTTGGAGTCATTGGAGACTTCAATAATGGAGGGAAGGTTTAAGCATTTATACAGCATTATGTGCCTTAACTATGCTAAGCACTTTAATGAATATTAGTTCATTTGATCTTCACAATAACCCTGAGAGATAAGTACAGATTATTGCTACTATTTTATAATCAAGGAAACTGAGACAGAGGTTAAGTGGCTTATCCAGAGTCACACAGCTGGTGATTGTGATTGTCTGAGGTTAGATTTGAATTCTGGTCTTCATGATTCTAGGCCCAGTGCTCTATCATTGAGAATGAAAGAAGAGGAATGGAGAGGTAGAGATAGATAGGGAAATAAGAATTTATGATGAGAGAAGGGAATTTAAAAGATTAAAATCAGGAACAGTTATGGGTGATAGGGGGATGAAAGGTATGACTATTCACGTGGGTAATTAAGGGACAGTAAAAATGGAAGTTATAATTGTTAGAGAGCTAAATGGACAAGGAGTCTAGGTTTGAAGGGAGATATTGAAGTTGTCAAATATAAAGGCATATGATGGGGAAGAGAGGAAGCTAGTGATCCATTTGCTGAATCCCTTGAAATGGGAAGGGAAGGAACCATTTAGAGATTACTGGATAAATAGATAAATGGAACAAAACTGAAAGGAAGAGAGTTTAATGAGGGTCAATGGCAGAGATAGAATATAGAAATGACCATGCAGTGTGAGAAAAGTCTATGAATTCTTCCTTCTGATCCACCGTTGTTGTTTTTTTTTTATGAGACTGACATGGTTGATCTCATGTTTTAGGGATCTCAGTTTGGCAGTTGAATGAAGGATGGATTGAAGAAGCAACTAGTGAGGAAGCTATTGCAGTAGCCCAGGCAAAAGGTGATGCCACCTGATCTTGGATGGTTGTGGTGTGAGTGGTGGAAGGGGACAGAAACAAAATCTGCTTGGGGATGCAGTTGACAAAACCTGGAAACTGATAAAATATATGAGGAGAAACAGGGAAGAGTCAAGGATCCCTTTGAAGTTGCAAACATGGGTGACTGGGAGGATGGTGATTACCTTAATATAAATGGTGAAATTAGAAGAATGGGTTTCTGCAAAAAAAAGGTGATGAATTGTGTTTGAGATGCTGAAAAGCCTTCTAGGTGAATATAGTCAGAAATAGTCGATAATGAGGGATTGGAGCTCAGGAGAGATATTAGGTTTAGATCTATAGATCTGAGAGTCTTCTGCAGAGAGGTGGTAATTGAACCCATGAGAGCTGAGATCCTCAAGAGGGAGGGTACAGAGAGAAAGACATAGATAATTCTTAAAACTAATTCTTTTGAGTTCTGACCAGTATCATCTATCTATCTATCTATCTATCTATCTATCTATCTATCTATCTATCTATCTATCTATCTATCTATCTATCTATCTCATCTCATCTCATCTCTTTCTTTCTCTTTGACACATGCTAGTTATATATATATGTTTTGGTTGTTGATATCTATTAGTGGGGGAATTTGCACATCTGGTATCATCTATGCAATCATAAGGCTGGATGAAAAGTGTGCAAAAGACACTGGACAAATAAGATAAAGTAGAATTGATTTTCAATAAACTTACTTTCCACTGGAGAGAGGATGCAACACTTATAGAAATAAATCTATTATAAGGGTTAGGGTGACTCTTGAACTGTACTGAAGGAAGGCAAGAATTCTGAGAGGTAGATATGAAAAGAGAGTGTATTCCAAACATGATGGACAACTTTTGCAAATTCAAGGAGGTGGGAGATGGAATGAAAAGTTCTGGAGGTCCAGTTTGGTTGGAACCTAGAGTTTGTGGAGGGTAGATAATAATATAATATGTATTATATGTAACATTATATATAATAATCTCATAAGGCTAGAAATAGTAGTGGGAATCATATTGTGAAGTGTCTTAAATACTACTCTGAAGAGTGTGTTTTATTTGATAAGTAACAAACAATCACTAAAAATTGTAAGCATGGAAATGATATGGTCAGACTTCTGCCTTAGGAAGGTAATTTTGGTAACTATAGAGAATAGTTTGGAGAGAGAGGAGACTGTAAGAGGCATATTATACTAGTCTAGGTGACTGATAATAATGTCTTTAGGGTAATGGCAGTATTATTAGAGAGAAGAAGACAAATGGAATTGGTGTTGTGGGGGTAGGCTTGACAAGACTGGCAATTTAGGGACTAGCACAGTGCTCTGTTTACAGTGTAGATGCTTAAGCAATATTTGTTGAATGCATGAATGAATGCTCAGCTCTGTGTTTGGTCCATGGGGTTCAAAAGAAAAAAACATATGGTAATTACCCTTATGATACTTGTGGACCTATGCCAAACAGATGTGAATATAGGAGACGAGAGAGGAATGAACTCAGGCTGACTCCAAGTTAACTTATATGAAAGGAAGTATGATGCACTTCCCCCAGAAATAATAAAGTGTGAATGTGATTATCCAATTGGTCACCTGCCTGCTTGATTCTCCCTCAATATCACCTTAGAACTGTGTTCCTTTATCTCTATTCCCAGTAAAATCATTCTATATAGCTTCTCATTATCACCTTCCCAGGTGATTTTAATTATCTTCTAACAATTATTCCCATCTAGACAAACTCCTTACTTCAAACCATTCTTCATACCATTGCCAGAATAACTTTTCTTATGTATATTAAGAAATCTGCACTTAAGTCCTTCCTAAGACATCAATTTAAGTTTCTAAGTTCCCAGGCAAATTTTTAAGATTATACCGATAAACAGCTGGTCTGTTTTGATGGAAAGAGTTTCCACTCATGGAGTTTCCTATTCTGATATAATCATAGCTCCTTATCCTTTCTACCCCTCCAATGCCTCCCCCATATAAATTATAGATTTGGTTATATTAATTTGGATTATGACCCTATCACCCACTGAATAAGGTTCAATCTCCTCTGCCTGGGATTTAAAGTCTCCCTGTCTTTCCAGCCATAATGTGTATCTCTCCTTTTCACACATTATACATTCAGATAGAACTGATATATTTTGCCCTTCAAATATAACTTTTGACTTCTCACTATGTCCTGGCTCATATTGTTTCTTATGTTTGGAATGTCCCCCTTTCATGTATTGAATTCTTATCCATTTTGTAAAGCTCAATTCAATTGTCACCTCATCCCTAGACTTCTTAATGATCGTCCTCCTTAAAGTCTTCATATCTCTTTATTTGGTATCTCTCTAAAGAGTTATCACATGGTACTATGTTTGTACATATGTATGTACATATCACATGGTACACATGGTTATCTGTGCTGGCGTCTTCTTTATTTACTAGACTATAAACTCACTGAGGCCAGGTCCCCTGTCTTATATAAACTTTGAATCTCACCTATTGTCTAGCACTGTGCTCTGTTCACAATGTAGACGCTTAAGAAATGTTTATTGAATACCTGTGTCACTTGGTCCACCGAGTCTGAAAGAATAAAATATACAGATATTACTCTAATGATATTGTTTGTGGATCTAAGACAAATATGTGAACCAGCATGGAAAACCATACAAGGCAGTGTATGTTTGAGGGACCAGATAAGTATCCATTCTCAAGGACAAAGCAGAATTAAGACTTTTGGGTAATCAAGTGAGGTTTGGAGACCCAAATGGCTCTCTGAAATCAAGGACAATGTGGAGGCTGGGAGTCCAAAATGCATTTAATTCTAGTCACTTGTGTGTGTCTTATCCCTTTTCTTACTGGAGAGTAAGTTTCATGAAGGCAGGGATTATGTCTAATAAACCTTTCTTTTCCCCAAAGGGCCCTGCATTACTTTTTGGGGCAGATAAATGGATGAGTTACTAGATAAATTATAGGACATAAAAAGAAAGAGACATACGTTCTCAAGGAACTTAAATTTCACATGAGAAATGCTCACTGATTAGTTCTGTGTGGGCAAAGCTGGGATCTTTAACCCCTTTGGGGATGGACTTTGGATATAACATGTTAAATTCCTGATCCCTGTTTTAACCTGATTGCCTTTCTTTTCAGGGGCTTGATGGCTTTATTGGGTTGGGAACTGTGGCTGCCTGCCCGCCATGATGTCTCTAAATGACACCAGCTTCCCATCCACATTTTTCCTGGCTGGTATACCGGGTCTGGCTTCTGCACACACTTGGATTTCACTTCCCTTCTTCTCCATGTTCTTCATGGCTGTGACTGGGAATTGCATCCTCCTCTTCCTCATCTTCACGGATCGTAATCTCCACCAGCCCATGTTCTTCTTTCTTTCCATGCTCTCCTTTGTTGACCTGGTCCTTTCTCTTTCCACCCTGCCCAAGATGCTCACCATCTTCTGGTTTGATGCCACAGCCATCAGCATCCATGCCTGCCTCATCCAAATGTTCTTCATCCATGCTTTCTCTGCTATGGAATCAGGGGTGCTGGTGGCGATGGCACTGGATCGCTACGTGGCCATCTGTAACCCACTGCGTTACTCTTCTATTCTCACCCCAGTGGTCATCGCCCAAATCGGTGGACTAGTGGTGTTTCGGGGCATCGGACTCACCGTCTCCTTCCCGAGCCTGGCTCGACGTCTGCCCTACTGTAGGTCACACGTCATTGCCTATACCTATTGTGAGCACATGGCGGTGGTGAAACTGGCCTGTGGGGACACCACCGTGGATAACATCAATGCCTTCGTTGTGGCACTCTTCCTGGGGATTGGTGATGTAGCTTTCATCGCTTACTCCTACGGCCGTATCCTACAGACAGTATTGAATTTCCCATCCCGTGAGGCACGGGCCAAGGCAGGGAGTACATGCACTGCCCACGTGATTGTTATTCTTTTCTTTTACATGCCAGGTTTCCTGTCTGTTATTATGCAGCGCTTTGGACCACCCACAGCCTCTGCAGCCAAAGTCATCTTTGCCAATCTCTACCTGCTCTTTCCACCTGCTCTCAACCCTATTATCTATGGGGTCAAGACAAAGCAGATCCGGGAGAGGTTGCTCATGATCCTGAATCCCAAGCAGATTGATCCCACCTAAGTTGTATCTTCCTTTTTCTGGGATTTAGCAGGAGTATTGTGGAGGTTCCATCCTGGTAGAATGGGACACCCAAAGAAGGAAAGAAGAATTATGGCATATTAGTATATCTGTGCCCTTTGGCAAAGAGAGGACTCAATGATGTTGCAATGAGAAAGACTCAGGTTACATATTGGGAATATTCTATAGATCAGTGGTTCCCAAACTTTTTTGGCCTACCACCCCCTTTACAGAAAAAATATTACTTAGCGCCCCCTGGAAATTATGAAACTATTTATTGAACTCAGAGTAGAATGTAATACAAAAACAGTGTGGCCATCACTGCTTCCCTGGATCACTGCAGCACCCACCAGGGGGCGGTGGTGCCCACTTTGGGAATCACTCTATAGAGGGTCAATGTAGTTAGGTATTAGAGAAAATGTCTGAGAGAGGCTAGGAATCTATTATCAATCAACCAATAAATCAATATTGAGAAGCTTCTATGTGTCTATCTCTATACTTGGTGCTCTTATGGAATAATATGATGTGGACCTTATAGCCAATCTGGGAGTAATGCACAGAAATCAATTAGGATATAGTCAAGTGATACTAATAGATAATACTAACTATGAATGCAATTGAGTTCAGGGATAGGAGTGCTAATAATTCTATATCTATTTTTATCTACAGTTTGTGAAAGGCTTTCTTTAAAACTACTCAGTGAGATATATAGTGCAAGTATTATCTTCCCTCTTTCATGATAAGGAAATTGCTTGCATTACTTGTCCATACAGTTAAATGTTAGAACAGTGATTTGAATCTAATTTCTCTCTGCTAATTTACTGTTGTTTCAAATATACCACATTGTATGGCATCTCACTTTAGGGATTTAAAAAATGATATCCTTCTCCTCCTCCTGTCTTAAGGACAGAATTTGTATAACAACTTCAGAACAGAAAGGGTAGACTTTATTACAAAGATAACTTGGGGTTAAGTCGATATAAACATAAAACTCCACCACTACAGGTCAAAACTGCACCTTTTCCTTTCTGTAATATATAAATATCCTAATCAAAGGACGAAATTCTTTGTAAACTCTATAATTTTCTTGATCTTGACTCCTGAAAGGGTTCTCCTCAATAATCCTCATTCATTCCAAACAATTCATCTCAACCTTCTTTATTATTCACCATCATCATCACTACAATCATCATATCCATCACTATCTTCAAGGAATCATATAATCTCACAATTGGAAGGGACTTCTGATGCTATTTAGTTAAAATTATATGTAAACAGAAATCCTTTCTAAAAAATATTCAGTAAGTGGTCACTTATCTTTTGCTTAAAGACTTCCAGTCATCAAAACAACCTGTTAGAGGCCACTAGGTGGCTCAGTGGATAGAAAGCCAGGCCTGGAGATGGGAGATAGATCCTGAGTTCAAATTTGACTTGAGACCTTTCCTAGCTGTGTATTCTTGGGGACGTCCCTTAACTCCATTTACCTAGCCTTTATTGCTCTTCTGCCTTGGAAATGGTACTTAGTATTGATTCTAAGAAAGAAGGTAAGGATTTTAAAAACAAACAAAAAAACAATCTGGTACTGGTTAAGAAATAGAGTAGAGGATCAGTGGAATAGATTAGACACTCAACACACATGAGTAAATGATCATACTCCAATATTTGATGAAACCAAAGATTAAAGCTTTTAGAAGAAGAGCTCACCATTCAACAAAAATTTCTGGGAAAACTGGAAAACAATATGGCAGAAATGAGGCACAGACCAACACCTCACACCATATACCTAGATAAAATAAAAATGGGTAGATAATTTAGAAATAAAGGATGATACCATAAATAAATTAGGAGGGGTGGGGAACTGTTTACCTGTTAACTTGGTGTATAAAGGAAGAATTTGTAACATTACAAGATATAAAATGGACAACTTTGGCTACATTAAATAAAATGGTTTTGTATAAACAAACTCAATGCAACCAAGATTAGAAGGGAAACAAAAAACTAAAAATTTTTTTTAGGAAATGTTTCTGACAAAAGTCTCATTTTTTTAAATTTAAAAACCCTTACCTTTGTCTTGGAGTCAATACTGTGTATTGGCTCTAAGGCAGAACATTGGTAAGGGCTAGGCAATGGGGCTCAAGTGACTTGCCCAGGGTCACACAGCTGTGAAGTGTCTGAGGCCAGATTTGAACCTAGGACCTCCCATCTCTAGGCCTGGCTCTCAATCCACTGTACTACCCAGCTGCCCCTTATTTTTCAAATATATAGAGAACCACAATAAATTTATGACGCAAAGCATTCACCAATTGACAAATGGTCAAAAGATATGAATAAGCAATTCTCAGATGAAATTCAAACTATTTTTAGTCACATAAAACACTACAAATCACTATTAATCAGAGGAATACAAATTAAAACAACTCTGAGGTACCACCTTACACCTATCAGACTGGTTAATATGACAAAAATGGAAATGATAAATGTTGGGGGGGGATGTGGTAAAAAATAGGTCACTACTATGCTGTTGTTGGAGCTGGGAACTAATCCAACCATTTTGAATAGCAATCTTGAACCATGCCCAAAGGACCATACAACTGGGCATATCCTTTTCCTAAGCAAAACCACTATTTATATATGGGATACTACTATATCTCAAAGCAACCAAAGATAGGGGAAAAGGACCTTCTTGTACAAAAATATTCATAGCAGGTCTTTTTATGGTGGCAAAGAACTAGAAACTGTAGGAATGCCCATCAGTTGGGGAATGGCTGAACAAATTGTAGTACATGATGTAATGGAATACTATTGTGCTATAAGAAATGATGAACAGGATGGGTTCAGAAAAACCTCGAAAGACTTCTCTGAAGTGATGCAATGTGAAGTAAGCAGAAACAGGGGAACAGTGTATCCAAAAACAGCAATAATGTAGAATGATCAACTATGAATGAATTAACTATTATTAGCAATGCAAGGATCCAGGACAACCTAAAGGAACTCATGACAAAAAACTCTATCTACTGCTAGAGAAGAGTTTGACAAAGTCTGAATTCAGATCGAAGCAGGCCATTCTTCACTTTATTTCCTCCATGAATATTTCTTTATGGTAAGCAATATGTGTCTTCTTTCACAACATGATGAATGTGGAAATATGTATTATGTGATAATACTTATACAACCTATATCATATTACCTGCTATCTTGGGAAGAGAGGAGCGGGGGAAAGGAGGCAGAGATTATGGATTGCAAAATGTCAGAAAAAAAGATTATTTAGAATTGTATTTACATGTAAAAAGCAAAATTAAATTAAAAAATAAAAATAAAAATGTTTAAAAAATATATCCAGTGAGGTGGAGAGGAGGGTGAGCTTGTTATTCTTTAAAACTAAATCTTTCATTTTTCATTGGTTATCTTTAGTCATATAAAAATGCTCCAAATTAATTAGAGGAATGCTGATTAAAACAACTCTGAGGTAGTACCTCACACCTATCAGACTGGTTAATATAAAAAAAAATGAAAATGATGAATGTTGGATGGAATGTGGTATTGTCCTTTATTCTTGAAGAGGACCAACATGACCTTACTGGGGTGATATTTTTTGACTCATGCATAAATTGGATTTAAGTGAAACTGTCATAAAGTTGTCAGCCTCATTCTCTCTTCCAGAGTCACTGAAGTCTAGTGGCAAGACAAAAGTCAAGATGATTGATGACTGCTCAGGATGCAATGGTTTCTTAGATGTTCCAGCAAACTCCGAGCACTCCACAGTGTCTGCTTCTGCCACCATCAGGGACATTGAAATAAACTGTTCTCATTTGCCCCTTCTGCCTGGGGAAGTCTTTATTCACCTGGAGTAGACATCCCTCCTTACTCATTGATGGATTTGAAGCTTACTTTCAACTGGTTTAGACCACCTGAGTTACTGAGGTGTGGCTGCTTTTACATGCTTCATGGAGCCATAGATGAGAGGTGGGTGATAGGTGGACATCAAAAAAACTAAGCACCCCATGAAAGGGGTTTGTCAAGCCTTCACACCATAGGCACTAGTCTTCCCTGAACATCCTATATGCTCAGTTTCGATTAGTTGCAAATGTTAGGAGGTTTTCCCTATACTGGGCCAAAGTTTGTCTCTTTACAATTTCTGCTCATTGCTCTTAATTCTGTCTTTTAAGGTCAATCAGAAAAAGGTTGATTCCTCTTCTGTGTGACAGTCTATAAATCCTTGAAGAAAATTATTAGCCTCCCCCCAGCTTCCCCTTCCCCAGGCTACACAACCTCAATTCCTTCGACTGATACTTTATGGCATCAGCTTGAGGCCCTTCAACACAATGGTTACCTGTCTCTAGACACTCACAAGATTAAAAATGTCTTTCCTAAAATGTGATTCCCAGTACTGTGATTCTCTCAGCTCTAGGCATTTCTGTACCATATTCTGTAATGCTTTTTTTCTTCATCTCCACTTTCTTAAAGTCCTAACCAAAATTCCATCTATAGGAAGCCTTTTCAAACCTCTCTTAGTTATAGTTCCTTCCATTGTTTATTTCCCATTTATCCCATATATAGTTTGTTTATATATATTTGCTTGTTTGTTGCCTCCCCCATTAGACTGTGAGCTCCTTGAGGACAGGGACCGTCTTTGGCTTCTTTTTGTATACCTAGCACATAGCATAGTATCTGATACAGAGTAGATGGTTAATAAATGCTTATTGCCTTACAGACTATTGCTATAGTACAGATGAGAGGTAATGAGGGCCTCTACAGTGGTGGTGGTGATCATCTGAGGGATAAGAAAGGGATGAATAAAAGAGAGGAACATTAAAACATAAATATCATTTGTTTGCTGTTGTTTGGTGTTTTCCATGCATAGCACCTCTGGATTACTTTCTTGAAGAAGGTATAATTAATGAATAGATGTGAAATTTCAGTGTAGATTTCTTTGATTTATAATGCTTATTTCTCCTGAACTATATTTTCCACCATATTGTTTATCATCCTCTCCTATGCCCATGTGTGCATTCTAGTCATTGGACATCAAGATACACATTGATTCAATTAGAAAACTTTATTTTAATTTGAAGGATTACTTAATGCCTTCTATTTCTGGTACCACTGATGAGAGTCCCAGGTATTATATAATTTTCACAAATACCAAGCTTATAAGACTGTTTTTGTGAATTCAGTGTCTAGAAATCAATATCATTCTGTTGTTTATGAAGCTTTTTAGTCAATTCAGAGTGAATTCCAGGAAGTCATAGTATAGTCAAATGAGTGGTTCTAGTCACAGAAAGGAAGCATTAAAAATTCCTGAAATGTTTAATACACAAACATGATATATTATTTCATTCTATGAACACATTAAAAAGTGAATTATGAAATAGGAACTTATATGTAGCATCCAGACACCCCCTTTATCCATGGACTATAATAAAATCTTCCCAGAGTATATATACAGCACTTTGTAGGTCAAAATACTCTTTAAAGCATAGCTCTCTAGTATTAAGGTAGAATAATAAAAAGATAAACTTTGATAACGATAGTGGATGCTGTCTCCAGAGCTACTACAATGAGCCCATTCCAAGAATCCTGGAAGAGATCTTGGGAGCTGGAGGAAGCTTGTTGAGGGAGCAACGGTTACTTCTTCCTGTCCTTGGCTGGGAGAGGAAGGTGACTTTTTCGAGTTTTCCTGCCTCAACCTGTTGTGGGAGAAGAAACCTGTAAACAGCTTTTGGAGATTCCTGTTTCACTGAAGAGAACATTGTTCATAAAATCTAGCTATGTCTACTGGTTTACCAACACTGCCTAAGAAGAAGTTTTACCTGTAGATCCTGCTTGGTGAACTCTGAGGGTTACCTCAGAGCTATATCCAGCTGAGTGAACTCTGGCATCTGAGTATCTTTGGAGACGACATCTAAGATAACTAATTAAACCAACAACTGAGGATTGTAGTCAGGTAGCTTAGAAAAGGTTTGGTGGGGAATTGGCTAGAATCAGGAAGGAAATAGTTTAGCCTGAAGACCAGAAGTATCTCTTGTGAGAGACTTAGATTGGCTGAGAAAAGTATAGCAATTAGAGTCAGGGCATCCTTGTGTTTCAATCCTCATAGTTTACCCTTGGTTTCTAAATAAACCAAATGACTTTTCTACAAATTTAAGACTTGTGTGTGCTGGCCCAGTGAAGGAAGGTTCACTTTGCCTTCCCTTCACCATAGGGAACTGAGATACTTATAGACAGCCCATTAAGTATCAAACTCAATTTCCTATAGTGGATAATGTCATCAATCCACATTAGTTTTTCACTAGTCTACAATAATGTGTTTGTTTTAACAGACAACCAGAGACATTCTTACTTCAAAGCAAAAGCATTTATTGAAATAGCATAGAAATCATAAAACAATATATTTCCTCTTTCCCATAAATCTTCCATTCACTCTTCCACAAGTACACTTAGTGAAAATGAAGGCATTAAGTCAATATCCTATGAGGGAGTGCTATAGATCTGTCCTGTCCATTCTTCCATCCTCCTATTGGGCTTTAGCAATAGCTATTGTTCAGTTGTCTGACTCTTCATGACCCCATTTGGGGTTTTCTTGGCAAAAATAGTGGAATGGTTTGCCATTTCCTTCTTCAACTAGGATAATAGAATGGTTTGCCATTTCCTTCTTCAACTAGGATAAGGAAACAGAGACAAAGAGGATTAAGTGACTTGAGCAAGGTCACACAGCTAGTTAATGTCTGAGGCTGAATTTGAACTCAGGTTTTCCTGACTCCAGGCTCAGAGCTCTGTCCACAGAATCACCTAACTATAGCTGACTTCAGAGGTCATCTACTCCACCCCTTTCATTTTACAGGTGGGGAAAATGGGATCTAGGAAGATCATGTGATTTACCCAAGGTCTCATGGCTATTAAGTGACTGAGGCAAGATTTGAATTCAAGTTTTTCTGACTCCAGAACTTTTATTTTATACTGTACAACAGTAATAGCAGTGGGTACTGGAAGTGGAGAGAAGAAACAAAGAAGGCCTTCACTATTTTTATGGAACCTATACCAGGAGAGTCTGTGAAATCCCAAGTTTTCCCTGCTCTTATTCTAAGTATGAGTGAAAGCTACATCCCTGGGCACCCTATGCCTTAGGGATGTTGGCGTTACCTGGGTTGGTTCAGTTCAGTTTACTCACAGGATTCTGAAATGGAACATAACTCACTGAATATATCTTTGTACTTCAGAGGCAGAGCACACATGGAAGGGATAGGGGTAACTTAGTAGTATCATAGAAACAGTCTTTGGCTCCTACCACGTTACGTGACTTTATTGTGTATGCCTCCTTAGAAACTAAGACATGATGGGTTCAGTGATTGGGCTAGATCACTGGACTTGGACTTGAATGAATGTGAAAGCACTGCCTTTCCCGGTGTCTCTGCTATGAATCTACGCTGCTTAGCCCATTGGGGGTGGGGTGGTGGTAGTAGTGAAAGGACCTCAGCTACAGGGACTTCTGTCTTTACCATGAGACAACCTCAGTTCCTTTAGGGGCATGACAGCCTCCAGCCTGGTTCTCCAGGGATTCAGACACAGGATTAATATCCTTTGTTGCCTGTGGCTGTTAGTGCTTTCCAGACCTGACTGTATGCTTCATTACATTGCATTCCCAGTACAGATGTTCTCTCCATAGTAAGTATGAGATGCAGTGAACTCCAGATTTTGATGAAGGGGCTTGAGTGATAGTGGGGTGATATTTTAAGATTCTTATTTTCCTTTCCATTCTCTGAGGCCTTGTGACTCTTTGAAGTTCAGTCATAGCCTCTCCTCTTCCACCCATCCATTCTCTCTCTTTCCATGTGTTTGTTGGTGAATAAGTTTTATTCAGGGCCCTCCTATCTACTTTGACATGAATGTCCAGCAGTAGCATTACCTCTGCCCACTGTCCAATGTTGAAAGTTGGAAGGTCTGACATGGAGCTGGTAGAATTCATGCTTCTACATGTCATTTATGTGGAAACAAATGTATAACATATTTCATTATGGGACCTTGGGAAAATGCATTTAACCTCTCTAGGCTTCAGTTTCTTCTTGTACAAAATTATGAGATTCAGTTAGTCAATCTCTAATTCCCATTCTATCTTTAACATTCTTTGTCTTCATGAATCTGTGATCTAACCCAGTGGTTCCCAAACTTTTTTGGCCTATCACCCCCTTTCCAGAAAAAATATTACTTAGCCCCCTGGAAATTAATTTTAAAAATTTAATAACAATTATTAGAAAAGATAAATGCTATCTGTGGCTATCACTGCTTTCCTGGATCGCTGCAGCATCCACCAGGGGGTGGTAGCGCCCTCTTTGGGAATCACTGATCTAACCTAATACATATGACTGTTAGGAAAAAAATGCTAAATATGGGACTCCACAGAAACACAGGTTATGGGAAGAGATACCCACTTTATGAACCTATCACCACATGTCTTAGTAATTCAGCTTGGCTATTTACCAGGTATATGACTTAATGTTGTTGTGTCTCTATATCTTACTCTATGAAAGAAGGAATTGAAAATGAGAATTCCAACATCCCTTCTAGCACTTCATCTTCTGGATCTTCCATCCCTCTCCTCCTTTTACTCTTCCCCCTTATCTCCATCATAACAACACTCAACATAACATGGTTCCGTGCCCCACTTTTCCTTCTTGAATTGACCCTGGTTTAGAAATAGAGGGAGCAAGCAAGTGCAGGGGAGGGCCATCTCTGAAGGAGAAGGCATAAAAGGGAGTGTTATACTTAATCAGCTTATCTAAGGAGAGGAAGAGGGTAGGAGAGGGGCTGGAGTAACACTCAGATGTCCTGATCCAAACCGAGTCTGCTGAAAGCCATACCCTTCCACCCCTATGGAGAAGAACCATTATTTTCACCTCCTGAGCTAGAGAGATTCTACTAGTATCCCACCCCCATTCTGGGAGTTGAAGGATGTCATGGTGCCTGACCAGGGGCTAAGTGGTGTCATGGAACCTGGACAGGAGTTGAAGGATGCCATGAACCCAGGGCTGAGAGCCAAAGGAGACTAGTACAGATGCTGAGAGGTGATTAATTAATAAACAACTTCTATACATTGCAGAATTTCTTCTTTTTTCCATCCTTGTGATACTGAAATTTCCCTACAGTTTGGCTGCATGGCTTCTGCAACTAATAAATAAGGCCCCTAAACAAGCAGCCTAGAGTATTAGAGCTTTTCTCTCTCCTCCCTGTTTCCTCTTTCCTCTTTCCCCCTCCTTTCTCTTCCCTCTTCTTCCTCTCTCTTCTCTCATCCTATCTCCTCCTTATCCTTCTCCCTCTCACCCCTTTTCTCCTTTCCTTGTGATGCCTAGACTCTGTGACTCACAAGAATCCCTGAAATTAGCTGACCCATGTATTTTGTGTCCAGTTCACCTCAGGGCAGAATGGTTTCCAGCACTCTAAATATGATAATGTGGATGATGATTCAGGGAAGGTCAAGGGAAGAGAATAAAAGGGCTAAATTCAAGATTTCAGGCAAAGGAAACTCACTTAGGTATTTGGATAGTTTCAGGAAACAGGGCTAGTAGGGAAATCAGCGTGTCTTTCATTACTCTTCTTTTGAGGTTTCCTCATAATGTCTATATTAGCTTACCTCTCTCCCCTAGTTTGTCTATCCATTTGCCTTCTCTCTTCTCTCTTCTCTCTGTCTCTCTCTGTGTCTCTGTGTCTCTGTCTCTGTCTCTCTCTCTGTCTCTCTCTCTCTCTGTCTCTCTCTCTGTCTCTCTCTCTGTCTCTCTCTCTCTCTCTCTCTCTCTCTGTCTCTCTGTCTCTCTCTCTCTCCTTCCTCCCCCTTTCCCCTTACACATTCTCCTACTCTCTATTTTTTTTGTTATGACATCCCTTCTTCTGTAGATGACATTTTTCCAGTCATCCAGGCTCAAAACTTTAAAATAATGATCAAAATCTCCTTTTCCTTCCTCCTCTCTGCTATATTCAATAAGTCACACAGTCATATTGATTGTACCTATACAATGTCTATCACACACTCATCCCTTTTTTCCATAACCTAGGTTTCCAGATTCTCACTAATCCATTCTTCACAAAATGATATTTGTAAAACACAGACGTGGCCTTGCCTTACCCCTACTCAAATTTTTTTAATGACTTCCTATTCCCTTCAGTATAACATGAAAAATTCTCAGCTTTGTCTTTACAACTAGAGTTCTACAATATAACTCTGACCTTTCTTTCTTTAAAAAAAAAACTGTCCTGCTTTTTATCTCACTAACAGCTCTAAGACAGAAGGGCAAGGTCTTAGCAAACAGGGTTAAGTGACTTTCCCAGGTCACATAGCTAGGAAGTGTGTGAAGGTAGATTTGAACCCAGGCCCTCCCAATTCTAGGTCTGGTGCTTTATTCACTGTGCTACCTTGCTGCCCCTTGACCTATCTTTCTAGTACTTTCATGTTATTCCTCTTTATTCACTTTCCACTTTAGTCAAAATAAGTCTCTAGTAGTCCCTTATTCACAACATTCTACCTCCCATTTCTATGATCTTACACAGGTCATTCCCCATATCTGGGATGAAATCCCTCTTTGTGTATGCCTCATTGAGACCCTAACTTTCTTCAAGCTTCAAATCATGTGCTACCTTCTCTATGAGATTTTTTTCTGATCCTTCTAGATTTTAGTAATGTCCTCAAATTATTTTCTTTGATTAGCACACATTTTGTATTAATTCATCTTTCTACAGGTTTCTTCTAGGTTGCATAGGATATGAATTTCTTGAAGTCAATGTCTGTTTCATTTTGTAGTTTGAATCTACTGCCCCTACTACAGGGCCTAGAACATAGTAGGTGCTTTAAAACGTTTATTGAACTAAATTACAATGAATGGCACAGTGGTTTCTGGCTTCTAGTCAATTCTTGTTGTCTCAGCTGTGAAATAAAGCAAACAGATTGTCTTTGAAGCCATATTCTCTTGTGGAAGGGAGATGTGGTAATAGTTTTGGGGCAGAAGTAAGTTAATATGAACATAGATAAGTAAGTACAAAGTAATTTGATGACTTTGAGAACATGAACAGTTGGGCAGGATGGGGAGAAGGACAGAAATAATAGATAATTCAAAGAAGAAGTGGCATATTTTCTGTGTCTCCAAGAAAGTAAGAATACTGAGAAGGGAAGATGAGAAGGGAGTTAATTCCAGGTATGGACCATGGCTTTTGCAAACAGATGAAAGAAGTATATGGAAAGTCAAATTTAAGAAACAATAGTCTACTTTGTCTGGAAGATTGTGTGAAAAAGAATGTTAGGAAATAAATCAACCCTGGAAAGGCATGTTGAAGACAAGATGTGGAGATCTTTAACTGTCAGGGACAAGTGTTTGTACTTTATTCTTAAGGGGAAAGTGAGTCACTGAGAGTTTAAAATTATTAACATCTTTTAATTTTATATCACTTTTATTTCCAAGTATATTCCTACTTCCCCTAAACAAAGAATAAAAAAGAAAAGGTAAAAATAGTTTAGTGAAACTAACATATCAATGGAGTCTGACATGTGGACATTTTCTGAATCCATAATTTCTCATCTTAGGCAAATAAGAGACAAATGAACTTTAATAACTATTCTTCAAGGCCAACATTGTTCATTTTTAATTACACAGCATTCAGGTTTGTTGTTGTCATTTCCATTTTCTTTGTCGTTGTAATTGTGTATATTGTTTTCCTGGTTCTTTTGCATTTCATTTTGCATCAGTTTATATAAAGCTTTTCATGCTTCTCTGTATTCTTCATATTCATAATTTCTTTCAGTATAGTAATATTCTATTACATTCATATACAGCTTGCTTCATCATTCCCCAGTTGATGGGCACATACTTTGCTTCCAGTTCTCTGCTTTGACAAAAGATGCTCTAAATTTGTTGAGCATTACAAATATTTTTTTCTGCTCAAGTTTTCTAAACTACACCTCACAGTTATGAACCCTCCCCTAAACTTAACTAAGGAAAGAGCCCATTCATTTGTGAGTTGATCACCCCCCCTTTATTGTCATGGCTAAGGATCCTCCCTATCTAAAGTGTTAATAACAGATTAGAATCCATTCACTTGTGAATCCATTCCCTTTTCTTTTTATCTCACAACCCTTGAGATAGTGCCTGTCCCTGAAAATTCTCTCCTTTATTCCAGTTCCTGAAGAAGAGTTGGTCTTCTTACTCACTCAAGGCATCATCTCCATATGTACCATTGATCCCAATTTCAAATTGCTCCCACAATCATTCCCCTTTTTATTTTTAATTGTCCTATCTACTGGTCCATTTTGTGCTGCCTCAAACATACCCAAGTCTTTCCCATCCCTCATTAGACTATATAATTACCAATAATTTTCTGTTTAGATTGCTCTTCTCTTTATCCATCAAATGTCCAGAAAAAAGGTTATCTACTTTAGCTACTTCCACTTTCTTTCCTCTTGCTTTTTAATTCTTTGCATCTTTGCTTCCAAAGTTTATTCAACTGAAACCTCTCTGACTCTCTCTGTCTTAGCAAAACAAATTCCTACATTATCCATGTTCAAAAACTTATGCCCTTTCTGAAGCTTAAATATTTCGATGATTTATGAGTGGGAAGCATGTTTCAAATGCAGACTTAATAGTTGACATTTAATGACTTCATGTTGATTGGCAGGTCTGAGACCTTTTTAACCTTTGGAGTATATGCCTAGAGATGGAATCTCTGTGTCACAGGGCATAGATATTTTAGTCACTTTCTTGATAGAGTTGTAAACTTTTTTAGAATGACTGGGCTTTGAAAAAAGTTTTAAGCAGGGAAGTGACATAGCCAGACCTGAGATTTAGAAAGATTATGTTGGCAGATTTTGGAGGATTGAATGGAGAATGGAGAGACTAGACCCAGGTAGGCCAACTTGGACATTTTTACAACCATCCAGGTAAGAGCGGATGAGGGCGTGAATCAAGATTGTGGCTGTGTGAATAGAGAGAGGGAGAAGGATGTAAAATGACAGAATTGACAAGACTAAGGAATTGATTCGATATAAGAGAGATAGAGAGAGAAGGAACAATCAGACTCCAAGGTTATGAACCTGGATGCCTGGAAGGATGATGGTGATCTCAATCTGAAGAAGAAATTCTGAAGAAGGGGGACAGTGAAGAAATTCTTTTTGTAAAGTAACCATAAAATGTTCTACTGCAGCTTTTGCCAGTTTCCTCTTGCTTTGTCCATTGGGGATCTGGAGAGCAGATGATCCTCATCTTCTTATAGTTCTGCAGAGGTAAGTCAACACATCCCATGGTTTCAGATCCACAGCTTCCAGACAAAACCACACCAATGTCATCATCCCAGACATAGAGATCTCTCTTTTAACAATTTCTAACAATATCCATGAAATGAAACTTTATTCTTTCTCAGCCCTCATTTTTGTGTCTCTCAGTCCTTGATGCCAATAAGTACTTCTTTGCCTTTGACTCCATCTTCTCTTGCAATTATTTGTTTTCTCTAAAAAAGATGGTGGCAGACAATTGTATGGACAGAATGACATCTATTCATAAATGGGGAAATTATAATGTAGTTCCTTCCCCTCTTCCTTCCCATCTTCAAACTGTCAAATATACACCTAGTATGACAAGTCTGGGAAACTCCAGCTGGGGATTATCTACTTTTTCCTTCTTTCTGGTGGGCATACCAGGGCTAGAAGAGAGTCAGCACTGGATCGCACTTCCTCTGGGGAGCCTGTATCTTCTTGCCCTTGTGGGCAATGTCACCATTCTCTTCATCATCCGGTCTGACACATCACTCCATCAACCAATGTACCTGTTCCTGGCCATGCTGGCTGCCATTGATCTCATCCTTGCTTCAGCCACAGCACCCAAGGCCCTTGCTGTGCTCGTGGCCCACTCCTGTGAGATATGGTACCCTACTTGCCTCACCCAGATGTTTTTTATCCATGCATTCTCTTCTATGGAGTCAGGTGTGCTGGTAGCCATGGCTCTGGATCGCTATGTGGCTATCTGCCACCCACTGCATCACACTACCATTCTCACTCCAGAAGTTATTGGGCGTATTGGATTGGTGGTGCTGGCACGGGGGCTGCTTCTCCTCACACCCTTCCCCATTTTGCTGCACCGCCTTATCTTCTGCCAGAGTGTGGTCATCGGCCATGCCTATTGTGAGCATATGGCCGTGGTGAAGCTGGCTTGCTCAGATGCCACTGTGAACCGTGCCTATGGGCTAGTGGTGGCATTGCTGGTGGTGGGATTTGATGTGTTTGCCATCGGTGTGTCTTATTCCCTCATTCTCTCTGCTGTCCTGAGGGTACCTGGGCGTGATGCCCGGCTCAAAGCATTTGGAACATGTGGTTCCCATATCTGTGTCATCCTAGTTTTCTATGTTCCTGGGATGTTTTCTTTCCTTACTCATCGCTTTGGTCACAATGTGCCCCACCATGTCCATGTCCTTCTGGCCACTCTCTACCTCCTGGTGCCACCAGCACTCAACCCCATTGTCTATGGGGTAAAGACCCAGCAGATCCGACAGCGTGTGCTCAGAGTTTTCTATGTTAATGTGTGTGCTTGATACCTATCTTCTTCCATCTATCTAAGCAGTCTCCTATCTGATATAATCTAGAACATCACTCAGATGGTGATGGAGTATGTTTCCTAAGGAAACTTGCCCTTGCAGATCTTTCCTGGTGGAGAAAGAGCAGCAGTGATGTGACTTCTAGAATGAATTCAGCCTTGTGGTCTGGTTTCATAAGAGTGCGCCATATTGCTCAGGGTGGGAGCATGACACCATGTGGAGGGGAAATGGAGTTGAGAGCAACTGAGATTGGTGGGAACTCTGGTGAACTTCACTCGAAGCAGGCAGCACACTTGCCATAGAAGGTAACACTTCAGATCTTTCATATGGGCAAATGAAGTCCTGGATTTTGACCGTTTCCCATAAATGGACAATTTCAGAAGTTTAAACCTAGTGGGATGGAGGCCTGAAGCATGAGCCTTAAATCAGTGGAGACATTAGAGTCTTAAAGGAGTGTGTTCTCTTTCCTCAGCAGCTGAGAGGTCCCCTTCCTATTTATATTTTCCTTAGAATGTGATCAATTTTTTAAAGGTATTGTTGATATTGAAAACTAGGATATACATTTTTAGATTCCCATTGAAAATCACTAAGGTCCAGTTTCTTACTTGTTTATCTTTCTGTTAGATTTGTTTCAATTATAGAGGCATACTGAAGTTGCACAAAATTATTATTTTATTATCTGGGCATTTTGACAAGTCAGTTAATTTTTTCCTCTAAGTACTTGAATGCCATACCATTCAGTCGCATATATACTTAAACTGATATTGTTCATTATTTGTGATGCTTTTAAATGTAATTTAGTTTCTTTGTTTATCTTTCATGCTAGTAATATTTTTACTGTTGCCATGTTTGAAAAAAATGATTGTAACTCTTTTTCTGAAGCTCAATAAATTGTACTCCAACTCCTCATTTTAACTTTCTGTGAATTTTTGGTTCTTGGTAGGGTTATTATATGAATCAAATCATGGGTTTACTTTTTTATTGAAAACCCTGTGGTAGCTATTTTGATGATTTGGGATAACAACAACTGGAACTTGAAAGAAAAATCAATTGCACAGCCGTGAATACAGTGGCTGAAGTTCCAAAAGGAAGAGAGAAAACAGCATCCTGAGAAAAATCTTTCCCTCCATCATTGCTATTCATCATCTTTAGATGGGTGTACATGCTTATTGTACAAGAACTTCAGCATCTCCGAGAAGAGAATTGGCCTACAGAAATAAATCTTTACAGATGTGTCCCCATCATATTCCTCAAGTTGAGAGGATTAACCTTCATGTCTAGACTATGACTCAAGTCTAGTATTCATTGTAACTGATATTAGCAAGCCAATGTTAAAATAAATTATAATCATCTGCCTCCATAATAATATGGGGGGAGGGATGGGAGGGCACTGTTCTGAGACAATAGATTTACCAATTTCCCTATGCCACAATGGACACTAGCCTGAGAGCATGAATGAATCTGCTGCAAATATTAGTAGTTTAGACTCTAGCCATAACAAAGATCATGCCAATAGAATGTAAGACCTTTTAGTTCAGGGCTTGTTTTCACTTTTGTTTGTTCACAATGTTGTTCACAATGCCTGTTGACTTGACTTGACAAGTATTTAGCTAAAACATATTTAACACAAATAAATTATCGCCCCCCCCCACTAAAATTCTATGCTGATGCCTCTGTGGAATTACTTTTTAATTCATTTTTCAATTCTCTTCTAATTTATTGGTAAACACCCTTTTAACAGTCACAATTATGACTGATAAGTTGTTCTTCTGTCAAATTTTATAATTTCTCATTTTTGTTATTAGAAAAGAGAAAGAAATAAGAATGAAGTAGCTCTGATTTTTAATGTTTTCTTACAATCAATTTACTCCTCAGCCCTTAATAATATAGTTTTCTTCCTCATCACATTATTGAAATTGTTGTCTCCAAGACTATTAATGGCTACCAAAGATCTTTTCTTAGTCTTCATCCTCTTTGAATCTTTTTGTAGTATTTCATACTATTGTCACCTCTTTTGATACTTGGTTGACTTTTATGATATTTCACTCATGTTCACCTATTATTTCATTTTGATCTCTTTTTCTATTTCATCATCCTCTGCCCCTCCATTTAATGACTCAGATTTTTTTCTTGATCTTATTCTCTTGCTATAATACTTCCAATGGTGTTGTCACTTTAATGGCTTTCACTAATTACTTTTATTCAAATGACTTCCAAATTTATATCTCTAACCTCTCTCCAGAGCTCCAATATCAACTTTTCCACTCCTCGTCATATATATAAATATGTGTATATACATTTATAAATGTATATATACGCATGCACAATATACATATATACATGTTTTTATGTGCACATGCATATACATATAGCTCATCTACACCTAAAAGTGAGTTTGTAATTTTCTCTTAAACCCTACTTCCTACATGTTCTGTATTTTTATTGATGGCCCAGCTCTTTTTATAATTATTAATTTTTAAAAATTTTGGAATTACTTTTGGCCCTTTTTTTCGTCACTCCCCCATACCTAATTGTTTGCTAAGCTGTATTGTTCCTTCCACTGCAATATATTTTAATAATAATAAAAACTATTATTTGATAGCAATTTAAGGTTTTCAAAGTGTTTTATATCTACTATCTAATTTGATCTTCACAGCCACCCTGGGATGTAGAAGGCCATTAACACCCCCATTTTATAGATAAGGAAATTGAGGCAGACTAAATGACTTGTCTAGAATCATATAACTAGTCTGAAGTGGGATTTGAACTCGTCACTTTGAATTTAGGTCTTTAATCTTTAAATAGTACTTTAATCACCACACTACCTAATTTCTTCTCTTGTATCTGCCTTCTCTTTTCAATTACCAGTCACCAACCTAGTTTAGGACTAGCTTATTCTTTTTCAAAGTATTTCAATAGTCTCCCTTTTCAACTCCCACCCAAGTAATTGACCTAATATACTGTGTTGGCTATACCCCTTTAAAATTCAAACATTTAAGTGCTTTTCCATTAAATTCAGTGCAAATTATAAACCTGCTTCTGATATGTGAGACCCATCACAATCTGACTACAAACTACTTTTCCATCCTTATCTGACAATATTTCTCTTCCTATACCTTCTGTTCCAAAAAAGTTGTTCTATTTTCTGTCATTATTTTCCTACCCTTCCACATCTCTCTGCCTTTGCTGATGCTTCTTCCTACATGACTGGAATGGATTCATCCTACTTTTTTTTGTCTTTTGAAGTGATTCTCTTCCTTCAAAGCCCAATTTAATAGTCACTTTCCTCATGAAACTTTCCCTTCCTTCCTCCTGGCTGTATTTAAATTATTTGCAGCACTTAGTCTGCATTTACTGTCCTCTCCCTTGCATCTTAGTTATTTGTATTCATGTCTCCTCTATTAGTAAATAAGCAAGCTCCATCTTACTCTCCTTGTGTCCCTAATTTTGAGCATAGGCCTTCACACACCGATGAAACCTTTGTTAAATGAATGAATGAACCACTGACTAAAATATTTTTATAAAAGATTAACAATCTTTTATAACAAGCAATGTGTAACCCCTGATTTTATCACTTTTGTCCTTAGAATCCCATAATTACTCAACTTTCTTCCAAAGACTTGTAGTGTCTTTCTTCCATCTGGCTTATACCCAGTGAATAGGAATTAAAAAGAGGGTAGATGGAATCAGGTTGGAAGAGAATAGTGATGCTTCAGACCTATTTAGCTTCTACGGAAATTATTTGTTAGACTTCCTGAAATGGTTTTGGGGGATGGGATACAGGATCCCATTAGGAGTAAGACTAAAATTAGAAGGACTTTATAATTCTATGTGAAAAAAAGGCTTAGGACATTAACATCGATTCCATTAGAAACAGGAATGAGTTTGAGAGAAAGACTTAATGGTTTTAGATTCCTGTTATCTGACTGCTTTGTGTTCCAAAAGACTTTGTTCCATGAAGGCTAATGTTCTAGGATCTTACAGGAGAGAGAGAGAGAGAGAGAGAGAGAGAGAGAGACACACACACACACACACACACACACACACACAGAGAGAGAGAGAGAGAGAGAGAGAGAGAGAGAGAGAGAGAGAGAGAGAGAGAGAGAGAGAGAGAATAAGTAGATTTTTTTTAACATTTGGGTTCTAAGCTAAAAAGAAGGAGAAAAGTCCAGAAAAAAGAGAGCTGGGGAAAAACTAAGACCATATACACTCACAAACTTGTGAAACATGTGACAAGCTCATAGAATGCTTGG
>NC_058132.1:86708111-86735249 GCF_016433145.1 Gracilinanus agilis
CACACACACACACACACAGAGAGAGAGAGAGAGAGAGAGAGAGAGAGAGAGAGAGAGAGAGAGAGAGAGAGAGAGAATAAGTAGATTTTTTTTAACATTTGGGTTCTAAGCTAAAAAGAAGGAGAAAAGTCCAGAAAAAAGAGAGCTGGGGAAAAACTAAGACCATATACACTCACAAACTTGTGAAACATGTGACAAGCTCATAGAATGCTTGGCATATAAATTTTCTATGCTGAAGAGAAGCTAGAGATCCTGCTTCTAGGAGCATCATGGAAGCTCCTTAGAGAGACTATGGAGCATATGTGGACATTCTGTAATTAATTATAGTCTGATAACCCTGTGGTTAGGAGAAGACTTTTTGATTGTGTAACCAGAACTAGAGAGATTTTCAAAGAGGTCTTAGTCGAAGTCTATCATTTTCTTCATTTCCTTGGGCTACACTCTGGTAGTCTGAGTCTGTGGACTATATCTGGCAAGAGACTATTCTTTAAAAGCCTTAAGGCTATTCCCAGGTGAGGCAGTGTAACTCTGAAAAATTGACCTAGATCCTTGGCCTCTCTTTTAAGTGAAGGAGATTAATCTGGAGTTTAGGAGAGTAAACCAAAGGAATCTAGGAGTTGGAAGGGACCTGAGATGTCATATAGTCCAACCCATATCTAAACAGTAATCTTGAAAATATCCCTAAAAACTATGTGCAAAGGGCTTTAAAAGACTGTCTGCCCTTTGATCCAGCCATAACACTGTTGGATTTGTACAAAGAGATAATAAGGAAAAATACTTGTACAAAAATATTTATAGCCATGTTCTTTGTGATGGCAAAAAATTGGAAAACGAGGGTATGTCCTTCAATTGAGGAATTGCTGAACAAATGGTGGTATATGCTGGTGATGGAATATTATTGTGCTGAAAGGAATAAGGAACTGGAGGAATTCCATGTGAACTGGAACAACATCCAGGAATTGATGCAGAGTGAAAGGAGCAGAACCAGAACATTGTACACAGAGACTGATGCACTGTGGCACAATCGAATGTAATAGACTTTTCTCCTAGCAGCAATGTGATGATCCAGAATAATCCAGAGGGGTTTAGGAGAAAGAATGCTGTCCATTTCCAGAGAAAGAACTGTGGGAGCAGAAACACAGAAGAAAAGCATATGATCAACCACATAGTTCAATAGAGATGTGATTAGGGTTTTGATGTTAACAGATAACTACTGCAAATATGAATAACATGCACATAGGTTTTGAACAATGATACATGTATAATGCAGTGGAACTGCTTGTCAGCTTCAGGAGGAGGGAGGGAAGAGGGTATGTGTGTGTGGAAAGCATGACTCATGTAACCATGGGAAAATATTCTAAATAAAAAAGAAAAAATATCCCCATAGTTTGTCATCCAGTTGATTCTTGAAATGTGATGGATAATCCACTATTTCCTAAGGTATTTTATTAAGGATTATGTCCTAAGCCTCTTACTTTTTTTTCATACTTTCTCATTTGGTGATATCAGTCTATATAGGTTTAATTATAATATCTATACAAATGGTTTTCAAGTCTATTTATTGAACCCTTATTTCTCTACTCATCTCTAGTGCCATATCATTAACTGCCTATTTGACATTTTTAACTGTATGTCTTATACTAATAAATATTGATAGTGATAACTGGCATTTATAGAGTACTTTGGAGTTTACAAATCACTTTATATACATATTATTTCATTTAATTCTCACAAGAAGAGAGACTGTGGTTATTTTTTCCCATTTTACTTATGAAGAAACTGAGGTAGTTATCAGGTAAGTGACTTGCCCAGGATCATACAACCAGTAATTATCTAAGACTGATTTTGAATCCTGCACTCAATCCATTGTGTCACCTTGTTACCCCTAAACAGGTAATATGCCCCTGGGGATAGTTGTTTTTCAGCACAGATAAGTTCCTATATGGAAAAATTAAATGCTGCCATAGATCTGAGTCTATGAAAGGGACGGGCTTATTTTCCCTTCAGAATCTTTCTCCTGGATCTTGGCCTTTGTGAGTAAGCCCCTTGAGTTTCTCTTGAGTTGGATACTTCCAGCTCCAATGGTTTCTATCTGGATATGAGGTTCTGAGTTCAGACTTGGAACAAAAGACAGAATAAATCCAGGCCATAAAGTAGAATCTCTACTCAATTATTCCTGGACTCTCTAGGAAGAAATACCCTGTCTATGATTATTCTTGGGTATTACTTTATTGTGAACTTGTGAGAAAGTTTAAAAGAAATCTCATCTTATGACAGGAGGTTAGCCAATTAATCTTTATTTGAGTGAAGCTTCCTATTGTCAGTGGGACCTAGTCATGAAGGTTCCACAGCTTTCTTTAATGTTGAATCATCAGATGTTGTGTTGAGGAGTTGGGATGAGTAGGGGAGGTAAAGGGTGGAGGGTGGTATAGCATTGGAGAGCCACTAAGGAGCAGAAAAAGCCAAATTTAGATGTAGTCAGAGTAGTACAGGAAAGTGGCAGGAAACCTTCTGTCAGAATAGCATGGGGACAGTTATTTGTCAGAGTTTACTGATCTATTTAAAAGGGAATGAAGTTATCTAGTACAATGCTTTCTCCTGAAATACAATAATACCATATTATCTTAAAAAAGAACTCTTACCTTTGTAAGAATCAGTATTGTATATTAGTTCCAAGGCAGAAGATTGGTAAGATCTAGGCAATGGGAATTAAGTGATTTGCCCAGAGTCACACAGCTAGGAAGTGTCTGAGGTCAGATGTGAACCCAGGACTTCCCATATTTAGACCTGGCTCTCAATCCTCTGAGCCACCTAGCTGTCCTCCATACGATCAAAAATGGTTAACATTTCATTCCATTTTCTAGCATAGTAGTTTGGGAAAAGCACTCCTCCAGTACTCTTAGAATTCTAGGCAAGGTCTTTATAATAATTTTTTATGTAAATGGATCATAAAGATAGATGCATACATATTTATCTATGTCCATATATGTATATACACACATATAAATATATATATACACATACATATATATAAATGTATAATTAGAAAATCTTGAACCCTTGGACTATATCTCCCAGCATCCCTTTCCTCCTTCATCCCCACCTTGCATGCTTACATTGTTTGTATATAGTTGTGTATAACTCTGCCTCTCGCTCTCTTCTTCCTGTTGAAAAAGCTGGCTTTTTACTCTAGCTTTTAATTTTAGTTATTACTATTAAACCTTATTAAATAAAATACTTGGAGTATTTGTATATTAAATTTTAATCTTTACATATATAAACATGTATATTTAGTGAAACAATGACACCTAGTGTTACAGAAGGATCAAAATAAGGCCCTCTATCTAATTTTAGAACTAGGGAGACATGAATATGATAGTAGATAGGAAGGAACTATCAGAGAGGTTGACATTACATGATATATATGAAGGAGAAGGAATGACCTCTTGAACTTGTTTCTATTTCTCTATTTGCTCTCTCTTCAGAATTAGAAGTAACACACACATTGAACCAGTCTTTGAGAGAGTAGAACATCCAATCTATTGGTCAGAATCTATTGGATTTAAACTAAAAAATGGTGAGATGGAAAGAGAATAAAAATTACACAAAAAAACTCAAGTTGTGTTAAATTAAAATGAATTTTAATCTTGAAAATGAGGCAAATAATGAAATTCACAAAATCACACAATTTGACAGTTGGGACTTCAGGGATCATTTTGTCCAATACACATTTGAAAGGAATTCTCACTAAAATATACCTAGCAAATGGTTATCCAGCCTTCACCTGAAGATCACCAAGAAGGGGGAACCCATCATTTCTTGCCCATTTCTGGACAGCTCTATTCACAGATAAGTATTCCCTGATACTGAGCCTATGTTTGCCTCCACAATTTGTACCCATTGTACCTAGTTCTGCCAGCTGGGGCCATATGAGCATATCCCTCCTCTTTCCCCCCCATCTAAAATGATCTCTTCTCCAGTTTTTTTCTTCTAAGTTCCTTCTTCCTGCCCTCAAGGACTTTATAATCTATTGTAGGGGTAAATTGTTGTTGTCCTCCAGTTATTTCCTGGTATGTCAACAGTTTGTGATGCCATCTTGGGTTTTCTTGGCAAAGATACTGGAGTGGTTTGTCATTTACTTTTCCAACTCACTTTACAGATGAGGAAATTGAGGCAAACAGGCTTAAATAACTTGCCCAGAGTCACATAGCTAGTAAATGTCAGAGGAAAGGTTTGAACTCAGGAAGATGAGTCTTTCTGACTCTAGGCCTGGCACTCTGTCACATAGCTTCCCTGTAGGGATCTCACATACACAAATCACATTAATCCGATTTGATCTTCAGCACAACTCTGTAAGAGTGGTGCTATTATTATCACTATTTTATAGTCAAGGAATCTGAGTCTCAGAATGGTGAAATGGTTTGCTTAGAATAAAATAGCTTATAAATGAGAGAGGTAAGGCTTGAACTTGGAGTCTTACTGACTCCAAGGACAACATGGGTCAGGCTACCTTTCCTAATGGATAAATTTTTGGTAGATTTAACTGAATTATGTGTCACATGAAATAACCATTCCCTTATTATTAGTAGTATAATGTTTCTTCTGATATCTGAACAGATTTCTAAATTTACAAGAAGAAGACTTTTGGCTGCTCCAAAGCTTGGGAGTCAACTTGCAAGTAATAACATTTTGAAAACAGCAAAAAATTGTATGTAGTTTACAATTAAACTGGGAATGATATGAAGGCTAACGGGAACAAAATGGTATTAAATTAGATCAGTCTGCAAATGGGCCAAAAGCAAATGCCTATGGAAAGAATCCCAATGATAGAACTTGTTGGCAGATAGTAGAAGGGAGCTTCAAATCTTCCCTTTATTCAAAATAAATTTATTGGAAGAGAAAGATTCCTGACCTTCAAATGCCCATCCATAGAAGGGATCTTCAAATCTTCCCTTTACTCAAAATAAATTTATTGGAAGAAAGAGACTCCTGGCCTTCAAATGCCCATCCATGAATTTTGCTATGTTACCACAAATTCCATGATAAAAGAGGTGACCTTTGTCCTTGGAAAAGGAGGCAAAATCATCATGAAATGGGTCTTTAAACCCCTAAAGTGATATTTTAAGTAAGGGTTTAAGGATTACTAAGCCTGATTTTCAGTCCTTGCCCATACCACCTATTTTGGGATCATATTAGATCTTGTTGGTGCTCTACCTAGAAATGAATGTCCATCTTATGTTCCTGGAAATTCTTGCATTTCTAAATCAAGTTGGAATTGAAAATATGTAAAGTTCATAGGGAAATATAACTGCCATGCTATATATCTTTTTTTTAAACCCTTGTACTTCGTTGTATTGTCTCATAGGTGGAAGATTGGTAAGGGTGGGCAATGGGGGTCAAGTGACTTGCCCAGGGTCACACAGCTGGGAAGTGGCTGAGGCCGGGTTTGAACCTAGGACCTCCTGTCTCTAGGCCTGACTCTCACTCCACTGAGCTACCCAGCTGCCCCCATGCTATATATCTTGAAGAAAGAAACAACTCGGGCAATTCTCTATACTAGCAGTGCTTTGAAGTAAGCTTTCTTGACATCATCCTAGGGTATACTTTTGATTTGCTGAAGATGAATAATTTTCTTTAAAAAATTCTGATCTTTGAGTGATTGTGCTAATCTATGAAGAAAATTTCTCAGTTTTTAAGCATCAGTTAAATTATTTCATAAATAAACCAACCTCTATGATAAAATGAATGTCCTGAGTCTATGTAAAATGTACAAACACTCTCATGTCTTGAATTTTTAGACCCCAAAATACCACTTGTAAGAGTCCGAGAAAAACAGGTAAAGGTTTTTAATCCTAGTTTACATTGCTTTAAAATCATATTTTTTAATGTCATCATATTTAGCCAAATTAGACCTGCAAGGGACATCCTTCTCTTTTTAATTTGAATGTGGAAACTTTAGTTGAAGGTATCTCCCTGTATTGCCATAAAGAGAATAGGATAGACAAAATTTAATTACGTAAAATTTTGTGCAAATAAAATCAATTCAGTTAAAATAAGGTGGGAAAATTAATTGGGAAAAACAATCTTTGTAATGAGTTTCTCCAACAAAAGTTTTATTTATAATATATATAACAAACCAGTTTAAATTTTATAAGACTGATGTCCATTTTCCCAAACTGAAAAAATGGTAGTTTTCAAAGAAGAAAATGCAACCTAACTACCATAATAGAGAAAGACAGATGTAAACAACTCTGGAGTTCTGTTTCATATTCACTGGCAAAAATGATGAAAAGGACAATAATAAATAGTAGAGGATGGGGAACACTGATTGGTGGTGCTATGAGTTGTTAAAGCTATTTTGTGGAGCAATTTGAAGTCGTGTCTCTGATGCTCCAAGAAACTGGTTGAAGTTTAGATAAAATGTCAATCCTTTACATTTGTGTGTATAACTTTCATGACTTCAAGCATTTGGGTAATTTTTTTACTTCATTTTCACCTTGGCCTTGCCAACAGCAACCATTCGAGGCTGTACACAGTAGAGAAAAAAAATGGAGGTGCTTTGGAGCAGCTGGTATCCTACTAAGGTATATAGTTTCAAGCTGATGCAATCTTCATGATCTACAATGCCATCACCAGCCATGAAGGGCAGAGTGTTAATTAGGTCAAGACCTTGTCAATCTCAGAGAAACTCTCTTCTGATAGCAGTAGCTAAAGTACCAGCATCCTCTCCCTTGGTTTTCAGAGGAGAGTTGAGGGTAGAGAGGTTTACAGCAGTATCGTATATAGTACAGTGCCCTCCTGCTGCCATCTGACACAGTGGAAGGTAAGATTTAGGTTTTAAAATGTTTTAGTTTTATGAATTTTATTTGCTGTAACAATATTTATGGTACTGTAGATTTTATGTTATAAAAAGTGAACATGGTCTGAAGTCAATGGTTTTTAATGGAGACTTTAGACAAAAGGTCACAGAATTATATAGATTTACTAGCAAGCAAAAATATTTTGTATGTTGCCAGTGGGTTATTTCATGGTTACTGTGTTAGGAAAAATACATTTCAGAATAAATGTTTTTGCTTGTAGAAGAATTGTACGTATTAAAAGGGTATTTTCAGCAATCTCTAGTGAAAGAGTAGAGTGGCTGTAGAAACCTAATCCTCTGTTAACCATAGGTTCAGTGTATCAACATTTGTATTTTTTTACTTTCCTACTTTAATAGGAATGTTATTACTACAAAAATTGAGCATTGACTGTATGAAAATCTAGGAACTTAATGACTATTATTTATAGAATTATATCTATATTTACTTTGAGAGTTGGGTTAACTTAAAAGATTTTATAGTAAAAGGTGTTTTTTTAAGC
This sequence comes from Gracilinanus agilis, assembly GCF_016433145.1. Taxonomy (NCBI): domain Eukaryota; kingdom Metazoa; phylum Chordata; class Mammalia; order Didelphimorphia; family Didelphidae; genus Gracilinanus; species Gracilinanus agilis. Next base: position 86,715,471 of record NC_058132.1, read on the forward strand.
ATGAGTAGATTACACCCTTCATCTCCCTCCCCCACACTTTTGGGACCTACTTGGCCTACGACTTTTTCTTTCATTCCAGGATAAACAAACACAGGGCTGGACAAAAATTCTTCCTATTAAAAGTTGAAATAGGAGAGAACATCTTGGTTGACTATAAGCAGGGGGTGGGGTATGGTATGATGGAGAGGGAATGTAAAATATGAATTCTTGATGATTCTAATTGAATTCCTCACCAATAATTATCAAGATAGACTATGTAGAGAGATAAACAGAGTCCAAGAAAAACTGAGAAAACTGAGAAAGAAGAGAGAATTAAAGAGGCCAAAGATAGCTTTTTTATATGACCCAAATTGCCCAGTCCCCAGTTTGCTGGCATCTAGTTCTAAGACCATACTTTTCTATTTAGAAGGATGGATTTTGGATGGGAAAATAGATCCTTCCAAACTCATCTGGTCCAAGACACAGAAACAAGAGAAAAAAGTGAAAGGAAACATCATATAAAGCAAATCGGAGACAGCTAAACAATGAGAACTCCAGTCCAAGATTCTGGGCTTCATTGTGTCTCCATTAACAGAAAAATTACTTAGAGAACAAAGTAACTTATGGGAGAGTGGAAGGAGGGATTGATTGAATCAGTCAAATCTCCCACCCCACTTAAGCATGCTCTTTCTTAATACTTCAAACTGGTGACAGCTCTTTTTTATTTAATCAATCTTAGACTGTAGACAGTGTGCAAAATTAATTTAGTGTTCATTAATTTAGATATCTGAAATTTAATGAAGTATAGTGATTTTGGAATTGGAAATCTATTTGGATTGGTTATGAAACCATGAGGCTTTTATAAAACCAATGAGCTGGCTTGGAATTAGAGAAAACCAAGCATCTGCCAGTGTAAAAGAGTCTTTAGCCATGTGGCTTTGAGAAAGAATCACTGAAAGGAGCAAGGGTGTAATCTGAGTCTTCTTTGTACTTTTCCTATCTCCTCAGGATTGGGAAGGGAACCTTATGAACTTTGGAAAGTCAGAGAATTTGAACTTTCTCATCAACATCCTTCCATCTCCCCTGTAACAAACTGATGATGGCAGTCTCTTCCTTTGGAGCTGAATATAAACCTGATGAAATAAGGAAAGACAGATTTAAGGTTGTACAATGAATCTAGCAGAAAAATTACAGCCTGTTTAAAGTAAATGGAGGGAACAGAGTCAAGATGGTAGCTTAGTAGCAACAAAAGAAGAAACTGCTCTGACTATCCTTCCATACACATTTTCTTTAAAAAGTGCTTCAAAAAGACAGGAAACCAAATCCAAAAAGAAGTTACAGGGGAGATGTCACTGTGCTCTCCCCCTGAACATGACTTGAAAGGTCAGCCTTCCAAAGAGTGCTGATTTTCACAGGATAAGGTGTGAAGTGGAAACAAAGCTACACACTGAAGTGCTGGCTGAAACATCCTTTCCCCCCTCTCTCCTTCCCCCCCTCCCCAAGGTTCTACAAATAGATATAAGCTGATTTTTGGATCCTGGGACAGTGGCTGGGAGGTGTGGAATATGATATCTGTAAGCCAAGGGAACTGGGTTTACAGCTAAGAATCACCTACTCACCAAAACTGACCATATTAGTTCAGGGGGAAGCATGGTCATTTAATAAAATAGATTTCCAAGCATTCCTAAAGAAAAGACCAGACTTAAACAGAAAATTTGATATCCAAATACAAAATTCAAGAGAAACATAAAAAGGTAAATAAGAAAGAAAAAATTTAAGGGCTTTAATAAGGTCAAATTGTTTGTATTCCTATATGGAAAGATGATATCTGTAACCTAAAAATTGTTATCATTATTGTAATAGTTAGAGGAAGTAAACATAGAGAGTGTGGTAGTGAGCTGTTTAAGATATATCAAAAAATAAAACTAGGGCTAAAAAAGAGGATAGTACTAAGAGAAATGGGAAGAGAATATCACATAAAGAAGAATAGGAGGATGGGAGAGAATACTACTGCAATGGAAGGGAGAAAGATGGTGGTGATGGGTAATACTTAAACTGTACTCTCATTGGAATTTGCTCAGAGATTGAAGAACAGTCAGATTTATTGGGGGGGGTATAAAATCCTAATTTATTCTATAGAGAAATAGAAGGGGATTAAGAAAGGGGGTGATGGAGAAGAGAGTAATATAAGGAAGAGAGAGGCTGGGGTATGATCAAAAGATCCTATTAGAGAAGTAGGAGGGGAATTTGAAGGTAGAGAGGTGGGAAGGAGAGTAATATAAGGGAGGAGGAGGGAGGGGACTGATTAAAAGCAAAACACTGGAATATAGGGAAAGAGTGAAAGGAGAAAGTTAAGAATTAAAAGAAGTCAAAATGGAGAGGAATACATAGATGGTAATCATAACTGTGAAAGTAAATGTTATTAACTCACCCATAAAACAGAAGAGGTTAGTGTAGTGGATTATAAACCAGAATCCCACATATATTGTTTACAAGAAACATATATGAGACAAGTAGACACACACATGGTCAAGGTAAGAGGCTGGAACAGAATCTATTGGGCTTCAACTGATACAAAAAAGGTGGAAGTAGCAATCATGCCCTCAGACAAAGCTAAAGCAAAAATAGGTTTTGAATGATAACGCATGTATAACAGAGTGTAATTTCTTGTCAACTCCACGGAAGAGGGGAGGGAGACAAGATGAATCATGTAACCATGGAAAACTTATGTGTAAACTTGTTAATAGAAAAAAATAAAGAAAAATTTAAGAAATGTAGTATCAGAATTAAAAACAATACTCTAGATTTGGGCCACACTACTGACTCACACATTAAACTTACAGCACACTAAAACTTCAAAGTCTTTTGAAAATATTAATGATTATCTGTATTGATGGTTCAAATTTAAGTTTTTGAATTTTGCAAGTAAATGTAATCTTTAAATTTAAATTAAATTATTGTGTATGTTAGCTTGTCTTTCAGAAAGATATGAACATAAAAGATACAATGTAAATTTGGGCTACAAAAGTAGAAGCATAATGTTGAGGAAATGACAGGAAGGGAAAAGCCAAACAGTAATGTGTAGAAGATGGAAATTCTTTCCTCACAGACTGCAGACAAGAGAGAGGGTACCAAGTAAAAGAAGGTGGCATGACTGACTAGGGCAGTGAAAAATTCTTCTGGACTATGGTATCTTCTCTGAACAAGTTACCTCTGGAGTACTGTACTGCACTCAGTTCTAATCACACGTTAGAGGGAATATTGACTATTAATATAATAGTTAGAATGTACCTGGAATATGACACAGCATAGTGAGGGGAATGGAAGCCATGGCACTGAAGGAAATTTAGACTGAAAGGTGAAGACATAAAGGGTACTTGAAAGGTTTGACCAGGGACTTGGAGAATTGTTATATTGAAGAGAGATGGCACTTTTAATTTTTTTCAGCCCCAAAAGGCAATCTAAGTCCAAGTACTTGGAAAGATGATTGACTTATAATCAGGAGACCTGGACACTGACTCGATGGTAATCATAAGCAAATGACTTAATTTCTCAGGATCTTAGTTTTCTGACCTTTAAAAAGGGAATAATAATCAGAATATCTTTTTCCCAGGGTTGCTGCAGAAAATATGTCTTATAAACTTTAAAGATATATATATATATATATATATTTATGTATATAATATACATATGCATGTTTATATGTGTGCAAATAAATAGCTTGTCTGATTATAGACAAGTCTCAATTTCATTGAGCTTCAATATTATGTTCTACAAATTGGAGATAATAAAACCCATAAAAAATCTCCCTCACAGGCTTTAATGGTATAAAATGTATACATATAAAAGTGTGAAAACCCTACAATACAATAAAACATTGGTTATTATTACATATTAATTATAAGTAGTACAATAATTAGAGTATAACATTTCAAACAATATGATTGTCCTTTTGCATTGCTACTTTGCTGCTTCTAAGAATAATTATTTATGAATTATTTAATGATATTTTTGTAGGTCTGTTTGTCTTTGAAGCAAATATGTCTGGTTTCATCCAATATATAGGTATCCCTTTTACATTGTGCCTATCTCCATCACAGTTTTTATATATTATGAGTCAGCATGAGAAATTAAATGGGAATTTTGTGAAAGCCACAGCAGACCTGCAGAGTCTCACAGTTGACACCAAAACTATTGGAAACTCAGAAATGCATAAAATACATGTAGCATATTGTATAACATCAACATCGTTTATCTTTTAATACTGTAAGTATACATAATTTCTTTTTTAAATTTAAAATAAGTAAAAAAAAAGTTTGCAAAAAGAATGTGAAGGCCAGAGGATGAAACACAATGGCTAGAAATATAGAGATAGCTTAAAAGTAACTCATAGATGCATATAAGTGTCAACTTGAAATCTGGATACCCCAAGTTTATCACTGCCCTTTGAGAAACCCCAGTACCAAGCACACCTGTTTTGTGCTGAACTAGAGACCTTAAACTGTTCCGGGGACCCTAGTTTGGGTGAGATTAGTAGATATAGTCAAATGCTGAGTGCCTTTATTTGTTTTAGAACCTTTTCTCATTGTAGTAAAGTCCTCTTTCAGGAAGCCCGGCTCTTGGTTTGATCCTTTCCTTGGCATTTGTTATAGCTGATCGCTTCCTGCTGCGACCTCTTTGGAGCCTGCTTGCAGTTTGTCTGTGCATGCTTGCTCTACCAAGTTGTCCAGAAGGTATGGAAGTTCCCCAAATTCTATTGTTCTTCGGAGGATAATCTAGCGCAGTTATCAGCTCAGAGACACTGGTGGCGGAGGAATAGGAATAGTGGACAACTATCTTTCTCCTGATTAAAGACTTCGTTTTTTTTTTTTTTTTAAATTTTATTTCTTTATTTTATAATTCGGTTTTTTCCCCCAAGTTAGCACATGGTGGCAGTAGTAGGATCCGAAGCTAGAACTGCCTAAGCCACCTGCTAACAGAATCCGGAGGTGCGTTGCCCACAGAACTCATTTAAAGTTCCAAGTCAGGAATTCGGTTATCAGGTGGGCTGGGTAAGTGACCACTCTGGGACAAAGAACTCAATCTCGTGTATTTGGAAATGTAACCTACGCTTTAATCAGGAGGTAACATGGGCAACCGTAGTTAGAGGGAGGCCCGCAGAGCCAGAGCCTCTTAGGGGGGCTGCTGCAGAGACCCAGAATCTCTTAGAGGGGTTGCAGCGGAGATCAAGAGCCTTTTAGTAAGGCTGCTGCGGATGGGCAACCGCAATTCTGCAGTGCTGGCTGAGGGCTTTCCTAGTCGAGCCGTTGCGGAATGGACAAGGTACCTGGGGGATTTTTTGGAATATAAATGTGCTCATGGTTGGCAAAAGTTGCCTAACTCGGACGCTGAGCATTTTTCTTTCTTGGCCAAAATGGAGTCCAGTTCAACCTGACTTGGCTAGGTTTTTGGTTTGGTGTGTGTGTTTGTGGATGAATCAGTAGAGAAGTAAGAGCGAAGACAGTGTAGAGTGTAGACAGATAAGAGAGGAAATAGCCTTGATAAAGTATCTGTGTGAATGGTTGTCTGAAAACTTTGAATGGGAAGCTGAGCTGGAGTGTTGGAGCCTAAGTTATGAAAACCTAAGCGTTCAAATGAAGTTCTGGGCAACTGCTTTGAATCAATGAAAATAGAGAAAGTTTCTTCATGACTTGAAATGCCATAGTCTAAGGTTTAATGCTTGTAAATTTTTGTTTTTAAGTTTAAAGTTTAAAGTTTAAGCTTCTTATAGAAGCTTAAGAACTTCAGTTCTGGATTTCTTCTCAGTTTTCTGTGGGATTTTGTCTTCATTGCATCTGGAATGTGTTTTTAGGTGGAGGCTTCTCTAATAATCTTAAATGCTTGCCCATTTAAATGTTACCCAAAACTATGACTGAAAATACAGGAACTGGAGATCTGGATATGGCAATATCCAGCAGGAGACAAAAGAAGGTCCAGGATTCATAATTTTAAATTCTGATCTTTTCTTCCCAGTTTTGGCATGGTTAACGTGAAAAACATTGCATATCAGCAGCAGCTGATTTTTAATGATTTTAGTAACAAGATGCATTTATTCTAGGTATTAACTTTTTGATTTGAGTGCTATAATTTTACATTTTTGTTAACTATTATTTATGTCTAAAGAACAAGATTTTTTTGATTAATGTGTATTTGTTCTGGAGTATAAGAAAGTTAATTTTAGTTTTGGTTAACTGTATACCTGACTAGTTATTGCGTTGTAATTGGACAAGAAATATTTTAGAAAAAGTTTTGCATTAAATGGAAAAAAAAAACCCTGAGCAATTTAAACTGAACAACCAAATTCCTCTTAGTAGCAGCTTTGGCCTTAGATGAAAAGAGAGTAAGGATGTAGCTGAGGAAATGTAATTTTTGGAGCCACAGGTGAAATTAGAATTAGAAGCAAAAAATGGAGATAGATAGCCATTGTAATTTAAGTACTATATTCTGATTTAAAGGTAATTTAAAAATTTTCCTTAATAATCCTAAATTTTATGTTCAAGGAATCTTTATGGATTTTACTTTTTGAGAAGTAAAAACCATGCACTGCAGCCTGATTTTTGAAGGTATTTTTTCAGGTAAATTTCCTGAGTGCAGTTATTACATAGATTAGTTTTTCTTTTTAAACTAGTAAAACTTGATGAATACTTTTTTTTTTTAATTTTAAACCCTTAACTTCTGTGTATTGACTTATAGGTGGAAGATTGGTAAGGGTAGGCAATGGGGGTCAAGTGACTTGCCCAGGGTCACACAGCTGGGAAGTGTCTGAGGCCGGATTTGAACCTAGGACCTCCTGTCTCTAGGCCTGGTTCTCAATCTACTGAGCTACCCAGCTGCCCCTTGATGAATACTTTTTTGCAGTAGATTGCCCTTATTCCCTTCCTTTTTAAGTAGGGAAGATTGGCCCGAATTACCATCTACTTTTGAGCATTATTTTTTTGCTAATAAATAACCATTGACACAGAATGCTATTAGGAAAGAATTTTCCTGCCAAGAAAGTTTCTAGTGACATCCAGCCTTTACCACTCCATTCCTGAAGTTAGAATTTTTTTAATGGTAATTTTGCTAGATTTCTTGTTGAAAGAGAATTCATTCAGAACCCCTGGAGTACTAACTATTATCTCAGCCACGTTTTTTGGGAACCAAAGCCTGGACAAGATGTTTCCTGCCACCTAGAACCTGAAGGAATTTAAAGAAGACATCTCTATGAGGAATCTGAAGGAGTCTTGTACTTCAAGACTTCAGGGACTATGGGACTGAGAAGTATTGATGTTTTCATTGCATTTCAGTTTTTCTGAAGCAGGTATATAATTTGCCATTTTATTTGCCCTGGGAATTCTAATAGTATTTTACCCTGAGTGAGGTTCCTTTTAAATAGAAAATCTAAAAAGAAAAGAACTAACTCCCATAAATAGTTAGAGTAGGAAAATTTCAACTCAGTAGCATTTTACTTTGTTAGGAGGTTTAAAGTCATATTTGAGTCTGAAATTTGCAACAAGAGATTCCAGAGTGCTTTTCTAAGTTAGCATAACATAGCTTCAGTATATATGAAGGATTGCAGAATGTAATTGTCCCAAAGTAATAGGAAAGAGGAATGGAGCCTGATAATTTTATGGAAATAATAGTTAACAACAGGAGATAGGTTATGTTTTGACCCTGTGCATGGTTAGAGAGAATTGCCATTTAAGGTTGAATTCTACGGGAAGATAATTTTTAAAAATGCTATGGAGAGAATTGGTTAATGATGCAACTCAGCTTCAGTTTTAGACTGGAGAAAAACTGAGAGGTCGCTCAGCTGGATTCCCTAGGAAGAAACTTCTGTGTTATACTTGTCAGGTTCTGCACCAATTTATACATGGCATTGATACTCCAAATTAGGGGAGCATTTTGCCCTCATTTTAGTTACTTCCCACTTTTCTCCTGTTACAACAAATTCTCTATAATTATGAAAAGTAGAAAGTCATAGATAGTGTAACATGCATGATCTTAAGTGGGGTGAACTGCCTCACAGAATTCCACAGTACCCCACCAGAACTCCAGGAGAGGGGGCAGTTAGGGCAGTCAAGAATGTGGGCATAAAAGCAGGACACCCAGTTTGACAAACTCACTCTTTGGGGAGCTGAGTGGCTGGCAAAGGGGTAGGAATGGCTTCTTCTCAGCTAGTTTATCTCTAACCTCAGGGAGCAAGGTGTTTCTTTGCTGAATACTCCATTTGACTATAATCAGGCTGTAAGCACTGTGAAAATACTTTATATACAGTATCCCAGTCAATCTCTAACAATATAGATCTACAGTCAAGATTACCTCCACCAAGTTAAACTTGATAATATTAGATTTAAGAGAAAGTTTAGTTTCTGAGGGAGTTAGGGGAATAAGTGTATTCAAGGCATCCCCCTCTGGAGGATTGCTATTTCTGTCAATATCCTGAAGATACTAGATAGTTTTACCTCACCCTCCTTCCTAGAAATTATCCCTCCTTCCCTGTTTCCCTGAATTAATAAATCCCTTCCTTGTTAAGTTTGTGGGGTGTGAGGAGTTATATTTTCAGGATTTACCAACCCAATTCATACATTATCAAAGCCAAATCTTCATCCAGGCAAACTCTGAGCATAGCTGTAATCCAGAGTGCAAGACAGCTGTTTGAGGTCTTCCTGAGCATTTAATCTATCTGGGGCTTTAGGAATAATCTTCCAACAGTGGAAGTTGCTAATTTCTGTAGGATTATTCCCTATCTGTCGGCCAATTTAGCCCTGAGATAGCCAAGTCTAAATAGCCTCCATTCTTAGTCAAAAAGGGATTCTGTTATAGCAGTTTACAGGGGTAGCAACTACCAGGGACAGGGAGAAGAAAGAATTCCATTCACTTACTCCCCTCCCCACTGCTAGTCATTCCTGCTTGATCTCTGCTGTGGCTCCATTGCTTAACCATTGCCAACTGGACACATCTATACAATAGTAATTGAAGAGACAGATAGGTAGAAGTTTTAGCCATTTCAAATAATTAAGCAGATAAAGACGTTCCTTTCCTTGAGATATTAGATAGAGGTATTATTAGGAAAAATTCAGGTCATAAGAAAAGTCTAGCACATATCAGTGTCAAAAAGGGGGATCTATGCAAAAAGTAAATTCTAAGCAACATTTTTGATATACAAGATTCAGATAAAATGCCAAATTGCTTCTCAGTGCTAGTAATGTTTATACATTTTGGGGCTGCAAGGCAGGAATTATGCCTAGGGATTATACAAAATCACTTATGTACTTGGCCTAAGCTCAGTGGTAAATGTAGCCCTTGTAAGAGTTTGGAATACATGTTGGAATTCACTGATGGAACTTTGAAGAGGGAGAGAATGACAGTTGGCCTCAGTGCAAAGACTTGTGGGAAGCAAAGTCTCAAGCTTTGGAGGGGCAGCAAGGAGACTGGTTGAATTTTGGGACTCCAGTACCTTGAGAAGCTAATCTGAAGAGTTTCCAAAGACCTTCAGCAAATACAACCCTTCAAATGGATTCTTAATCAGTTTCTGACCACCTTGGAAGATATATTAATAAAGTTTCTTTAGTTTGGCCAGGGGACCTGGACTTTGGTGGCGGAGCCGGCCCCTGGGGGGGCCACAAACTTGCCTTGAACATTTACCTAACCATACTTCTTCTATAGTTAGCCACAATTATATTTATTTGGGAGGGGAATTTAGGGATTCCCTGCACCCATTTTCCCTGGCACCCTCATCATTTATTCCTCATTAGTTGTTTCTGAAATAAATCCCTTTTAGTTTTGTTCTAGTCAGATCTGGATAACTGAGTGGGAGGGAGACAGAACTTGTGGGTTGAGGGAGGAAGGAAAGCAGCTCTCCATTTTAAATCAGATCTAGCTTTGGGGATTGGGGAGGCTTGTATGGGTGAAGCTTAGCACTAATAACTTACCAGGCTCCCACTGGGTTCCTTCAATAGAGAACATCTCCCTCTAATTTTCTAACCCTGGCACAACCATATTGGGGAACCCCAATTGTCAAGAATCCTCAAGTTGTCTCCCTAGTAAGGAGGGGTGGCTGTGGAGAATTGGCCCTTATACTTCAATCAAGGGGTTACCAAACCACACACCTTTCTCAAACCCCGCTTCTTACACCATTATTGAGAATTAATAGATACTCGGAAACTTGAAAATTATGCCCAAAATTAATTTAGTAATCTGAGGACTTTATTAACTTAGGATATACCCTTATACTGCCACAACAAGAGAATTATTTCCACAAAATTTTTATGTACAGACCTTTTGCTTTGGCTGTGATTCAGTTTGCAACATTATTTCTTTTATGGTATTTCATTCCTAATGTTTTTCTGGAAGTATACTAGAGATAAAGAAAATTTAAAAATAGTGTAATTGTTAAAAGGTCACCAAATTGTAATAATTAAAAGGTGGCCAAATTGTAATAATTAAAGTTCAATTTATGAGGCTGTTAGTAGCTTTAGTAGCTTTATTACATCAAAGTAGTGTTTAGTAAAGAGAGGGAAATGTAGGAAAGAGATAGAGAGCCGTTTAGCTAAATACCCAAACCCTAATTTCTATTCTAATGGAATGAAGCTCATCACTGACAAAGGCTCCTTCAGGTCCAATCTCTAGTCAGAAGTCTGTGAGAGTATCTTCAGCAAGAGCCACCAGTGCAGTAGAGTTCCTAATGCAAGAATATCTGTTCAGACCTCTGGTCATGCCTTTATAAGCCGTTTTCTCCACCCACTAGCTCTCCCACATCACATATCAGGAACCAATCATAGTTCCTGTAAATATTTTTGCAAGAAGCCATATTGGGCCAGGTTAGTTGCCAGTTACTGAGGTTGGAATGAAGAATGCAGGGGTGGCATGAGCTGGCATGGGACCAAAATATCTGTTAAGAGCACCCTATAAATTGAGGCTGATTCATGTTCTCAGGGTCTCAGTCTGGAGAATGGTGGGAGGGTAGGCATTTCAAAATTGTCTCTAAGCTAAGGTTAACATACCTCATAAGAATAGTTACCTAGGCTCATTGCTCATCCAGTACTATCAGCATTCATTCCTATACATTATCAATAATATACAACTTTCTAAACACCAACAAGAAGATAAATATTGAAGAGCAACTCTGTTAAGTCAAGCCAACTTGAATTGAGCTAGAAATCCAACAACTGAAGTCAAGCCTTTAGCCTGGCAAGCTAAGTGAATCAGCTTCACCTGAAAACTACTGAAGATTTATTATAGGCTTAGTTAGTTAAACAAGGTTCAAGGAGTCATTCCCAATCCCTCTTTTCTCTTTATTTCAACCCATCCTTTTCCTATCTTTGTTTACATTCATTAAACTAGTTTAAAAGAGAGGAGCTTGTACTGACCTGATCAGTGTTGAAGATTCTTAGGGGAAGGGTGTCAGTTGAAACTTTTCTTTTCCTTCATCAAGCTCATTCAAGTGATAATTCATTTTCTATCATCAGGATCAACACCACAACCAACCAATTGCAGTCAGTTATAAATATCTTTAATAGTTTGAGTTTACTAATACTCATTACATCTAAAAAACTGAGGCATAGTGATAAAGTCAATTTTGTAAATACTCAAAAGGTGTGTAAGCCAGACGACACCCACCAAAAGTTTTGCCACAAAAAGCATGTTGATTGTATGCCTGGCAAGTTGGACAGGCTGCACACACTTTAGAGGCTATGGTCATTATACCAGGGGCTATCCATACTTTTTTGACAGAGTATACAATACCCTGGGTGCCATAGTGATCATTTTTGTGAACGGATAAGCATATTTGGTGATAAAAACTTCTAGGGAGTAGGGGTTTACTTTCAGAAGACACTCGTACCCAATTGATCTGTTTTGCTTTAATTTTTTCTTTCCACTTTTCCACTTCCTGTTCTTTTTAAGAGAGAGAAGAATTTGAGTAATTACTAGTTGTCAAAGTTAACATCAATTCAGGTCCTTTTAAGGCAGCAAGCTTTGCTGCAGTATCTGCCTGGTGGTTCCCTCTAGAGATAGGGTCAATTCCACCTGTATGGGAAGAGCAATGAACTACAGATAGGGCTTCAGATAGTTGGAGAGGAGAAAGCACTTCATTAATAATCTCTGCATTTGCGATACACTTTCCAGTATAGGTTTAAAAAAAGCCCTTGGGAGCCAAAGTATATCCACTACATGACATATTCCAAAGGCATATCTACAGTCTGTATAAATTGTTTCTTTCTTGGCAATCACACAGGCGTATTTTAGAGCTATCAGTTCTATACCTTGAACACTTATATTTGAGGGCATTGAAGAGTAATGTGTGAGGAAAGATAATGAGTTCTGTTTTGGACATGTTGAGTTAGAGATGCTTATGGAAAATTAAGTGGAAGATATCCAACTGGCATTTGGTAATGTGAGCCTGGGAATTCAGGAGAGAAGTTACAGATTGATAAATAGATGAGAATTATATGCATAGAGATTATAATTGAACCTATGGGAGTTGATGACATTACAAAGCAAAATAGTATTCAGGGAGAAGAGAAGAATGCTCAGGTCAGAGCCCTGGGGCACAAATGGGTATATTATAATCTGAACAAAGTTCCAGTGAAGGAGACTGGGAAAGATTAATTGAGTGCTGTATGTCTGTGTCCATTCCAAGTTCTATCTCTTTTCTTTCAGTTACCATATGCAGGCGATATTCTATAATATGCTTAGTGTTGTAGAGTTTCCCTTCTAATGAATTCAACTGAATTAAAGTGTCTATTATGGTCCAGGCCCTGTATTAATCATTAAAAAATTATAATCAACTTCGTGCCACAGAGATATGGGCAGAAAGGAATATGAACTTCTGAGGGCTCTCTATCCTTGAAGAATTTTCAGAATGATACAGAGTGGCTTCTTTTGTAAGAGCCAGAGGAGTAGAAGAGCAATCCTTCCTAGAGGTAGAAGAATAGACTAAATGAATAAAGGGGAAAGGACTTTTCCTGTCTGATATATTAGTAGTGAAGAAAGAGAAACTTCTCTGGTAAATCTAGTCCTGGAATACCTGCCCACTTCTCTCCATTCTTCTCTTTTCAGTACAAGACTGGTACATGCCAACAGAAGTCCAGGTATCAGGATGATGGCATGGCTCCCAGAGAATTCAGAACCTGCCTGCTGCCCTGGAAACATTAACCTTGAGGGAATAAGCTTCATCATAAAGAAACTTTTCCAGCCACTCTAGCTCAGAGAGGACTGCTTTGTTGACTCAAGAATCAGCTACTGTTAGATTTGGTGAGTAACTGTTCAGGAGAATACATTGAACTTGTCAGGGCTTATGTGTTCCTAGATGAAAATACAATGGAACCAACAGGAGAAAAAGCCACAATAATAAGGGTATGTATCTAGTGATCAGCATGGAGAAATAACCCAAAAAGTAAGCAGTCATGTCAGAGACAAGGATTGGAATGGAACAGAATGGCTGGGGTTTTAAATTTTGGAAAGAATATTAAAAATCATCTTATCCAATCTCCTCTTTTTTCAGTTGATAAAGTTGAGGCTTAGAAAAGTGTCTTAACTAGTCTTATATAGTAAATTAGGAGATGCTTTGCAATAGAATTCATGTTTCTACACTCCAGTTTAGAGCTCTTTCTTTTGATTCAAGTTTCTTTGTTTTTTTTTTTTCTCAAGTGAGCCTAGAGCAAGGCTCTGAGTTCAGGAGATCAGATTCTGGACAGAGTATAAGCTGATTCAGAGATTTGGATTCAGGAATTCAGCAGTTACTGAGAAGGATGTGAATACTGAAGCTTATCCTCTACCACTGACTGTTGTAGGGGGCTGGAGATTAATCCTTGGTCCTGGGAGTTTGCCCTTTCAAGAATGATAGACTCCGGTGGAAACCCTTTAAAGACAGAGGGATATATTTAGGTTGAATGGCTGGGAGACAGCATACAGAACCAACTAAACAGAGAAAAGTTCAGGATTTTATATCTTAAAGGAATGGTGTCTAAGTGACTTGGAAGGAAAGGATGGGGAAGAGGATTAACAATGAGAACAAACAAGTGGGGCAATCAGGGGAGAATAGGTAACAGAATAGATGCCTTTGGGTCTGGGATCTTAAACATAAGCATACATCATTTATGGCATCCTGATCATGTTACCCATCTCGAGAAACCAGGGGATGTTTGGGATCATAAGTGATGTCTGAGATGTAGGGATAATAAAAGTGGGTAAGTTGTCTGAAGGAAACTAATGTGTTTGAGATGTAAATACGAGGTATCCCTTCATGCTCAGACCCTTATCTTAAGGCAAGTGTAAATACATCCAAAGTTTAGAGGTGGAGGATCCTATGTTTGTTCAGCTACCAGTCCTGCAAGGTGAATTCCTCACGTAATCTCCGAATGTGGTGTTTCTAGGAATTTGGGGTGTACTGGGGGATCCTGAGGTTCACCACATGACCACTCTGTTCAAAGAATCAGAAGCTTATTTTAAGCACAGTAGACCCTGTATGTGGTTTCAGTGCTTTAGCTAGAGAGTGTGAGGGGAAGGTACTCTTGGGAAATCAGTCAATAATGACAGACTCCACTCAGGATGTTTTATCATTATAATCATCATCATCATTATTGTTATTGTTATCAGTAGTTAGCATTTCAGTGGTACCATGGATAGAGTGCTGGTTTGGGGATTAGAAAGACTTGAGTTCAAATCAAGCCTCAGACACTTACTAGCAGTGTGACCCTGGGCAAGTCAATTAACCCTTTTTGCCTCAGTTTTCTCATCTATAAAGTGAGCTGGAGAAAGAAATTGCAAATCACTCAAAAAGAACCTGAATGAGACCATGAAGTATCTGATAACACTAATCAATTAAACAACAAATATAGCACTTTAAGATTTGCAAAGCCCTTTGTAGATATTATTTCATTTTATTCTCACAATAACCTCTGGAGATAAGTATATTATTATTCCAATTTTTCAACTAAGGAAAGTTAAACAGAGGTAAAGTGATTTGACTGGGAATACATAGCTAGTAAGCATGTGGGACTAAATTTGAAATCATTTCTTCTTGGCTCTGGGTCCAGCATTCTACCCATTTGGGCACTTAGCTGCACAAAATAACATTTCTCTATAAGACACTATAAGGAGAGAGTGTATTATTTCTCTTATGCTGTGTGTGTGTATTTTTTTTCAGAAAAAGAGTATAAATAAGAGTTGTTTAAGAAGTGATATATAGGAAGAGAGATTTGGGAAAGGACTGTGGTCAATATGTGTGAAATAGGAAAAGGCTCAGAAAACTATCATATCAAATCAGATTCATTTAACATTTACTGAGCCTCCTTTATGCAAATAGATTTGTTTTGGTCAGTGTTTGCTCTCCTGAGATGAATGAGATATCCTCCTTGTCTTCAAGGAGTTAAATTCTAGTAGGGGAAATAAGACATAAATATGTCATCAGCCATATAATTCACTATTTGCATAGCAGTCCAAACAAAAGGGGAGATGTACCATGGCAACATGTGGACAAGTATCAAGTGAATTGTACAATTAAATAATTGTAACAGAACTTTGGAATAAGAACAAATCATTTTTGAGGATGGGAGTCATCAAGGAAGGTTTCATGGACCAGGTGGAATCTTAGCTTGTCCTTGAAGTGTGAGAGGATAGAGATATGAGAAAAAGTGCAATTTCCTATAATGAGATTAGCATGAGCAAAAACACAGGAAGAGGAAAATACATGATAGAGACATTCAGAATTAAAAAAAAACCTTTAGATGTTAGAAAATTCAAATAATATATTTCCATAATGTATTTGAAAAAATAAATGTCCTCCCATGCAAATATAAATGCATTTTTCTAGTATCTTTTTTAAAACATTTATTATTATTCATTTTTAACATGGTTACATGATTCATGCTCCTACTTTCCCCTTCACCCCCCGCACTCCCCCTACCCATGGCCGATGCACATTTCCATTGGTTTTAACGTGTGTCTTTGATCAAGATCTATTTCCAAATTGTTGTTAGTTGCATTGGTGTGGTAGTTTTGAGTCTACATCCCCAATCATGTCCTCCTCAACCCATGCTTTCAAGCAGTTGTTTTTCTTCTATGTTTTTTAAAGGCAGAAGAGGCAGGGGAGAACACAGACATACTCCAGAAATATTGTGGATTAGGTTCCATCATAACAACAAAGAAAATATCATAATAAAGTATTAGGAGAGTCCTTGATAAACTAGCTAATATACAAATAAATAAGTCCAATAAAGTGAGAGTCTAAAAACTCTTCCAGTGGGGAATGGTTAATGTAATTTGGGATGTTTAATTTGGAGCAGAAAAGATCTAAGGTAGCTTTGGCAATCCTTTTAAGAGATCACATGCCCAAACTGCACCTTCAAGCTGCCTGTGCTGCCTGCATTACCTCAGACAAAAGAGGGAGGAAGTGCTGGCACTTGATTGCCTGGTAGAGGGGTGGAGTATGTGAAAATTATCCTTAGGCATAATGGAGAGAGGGAATGGAGCAGCCTCCTCGCACATGCCAAGGCACCCGTGCCACACCTTTGCCAACGTGGATAAGGATGCCATTTATTAATTGATTCAAAAATATTTTCCTAGCAACAGCTATGTGCCAAAGGAACATCATGTCAAGTAGGGAGGAGAAAAAGGTGAACAGACACAAAAAAAAAAAAAGAGGTAATATGATGTGACCTAAGATAGACCAGGTAAATGGATTTCAGAGGAGAGAGGATTCTCTTCCATTTTACAGTTGGCTAAAGATAGGATAAATTCCAGAAGGCTTAACTGAGGATAAGAGATTTTAGTTGCATCTTGAACAAAAGATAAATCAATGTTAATGCTCATGGAGCTACCTAATTAAGATTGGGTTTGACTTGAAACTGCCTCAGAACTCCAATTTTAATTCTTTTCTCATCTCTTCCTCATTCTCTTTCCTCTAGCCTAACCACATCACTCAGGACTAGGGATAATATTATTAATTTTGACTCACTCCAAGTTCTTTTTGAACTCAAATTCCAATATATTAGCCATATTTCCTCATCAGAATAAATAGAACAGGACAGAAGAAAGAGAAAAAAGACAGAGAGAGACAGTCTGACAAAAGTAGAGATGAAGAGAATATGGAGGAGAAATAATAGTAGAGAGGAACATAGGGAGAGAGAGAGGGAGAAAAAGAGATTCCGTTTAATTCAGTAGATTAGTGGAGTCATGCTCCTTATTCTTCATGGAAGGAGAGAGATAGAATAAATCACTACTAGAGGAAAAAATAGTTTTTAAAATATAGAAAGTATACCCTATGTAAGAAATTAAATTAAGGGTTTTATTAAAATATGTGAGAATTCTAAAATACTATTGTGGTCACCAGTTTAAAGTATTATAGCTCAAGTCAAAATGACTTTTAATAGCTTTTATTTACAAAATGATGGAAAGAATGAAAGTAGAGAAATACAAAAAGAGGATAGAGAAAATGTCTACCTTATCACACTAAATATTGCTCTGGTGCCCGAATCAGTCTAGCAGGGCTTGTTAACTCTCGACTGCACAATCTCCTCCAAGAAGGGAAGGACTCTCTGAAACTAATCTCTTTTCAGACACCAGGAAAGGAAGGCCAGATACTCAAGAGGCAGTCCAAGTCCCAAGTTACCTCCCACTTTAGCAAATGACTTGTGAACACTCTTACTTAGTGTTAAGTGGGGATGCTTTGAGTTCTGGAATTTTCACTCATTTTAGCAAGTGACTTGGGAATTCACTTACTTCTTTAAGCAAGTGACTTGTGTAATAGGCAAATTTATAGATTAAGATTTAGGCATTTAGGGTAAGGTAACAACCAGACTTAATCAGGCAAGGCTGGAGGGTTCCAACCATGGAATGGTGAGAAGGAAGTTTTTTCCTGGAGTGACTCTGTGTGTGGCTGAGGCAGTTAGAGGCTGGTTTATCTGTCCCAGTGAAGGCCCAGGAAAAAGTGGATTTGTCTCTCAGAAGAAACATTTACCCATGGAAATTCAGGTTGAGCAAGAAGACCAGACTTGGGTAGTGGACATACCAAACTAGTTCAGCTTCCTGTCTTTACCTTTTGAGGATTAATTGCTGAGGATCCTGGAAAGCTGTGAACATCGCTGGAGTTGAAGTGGACCCAGTTGTGAGACCATCACATCCCTTTCTAACCTCCAAAAGCTAGATCTGATAGTCTGTGTTAGCTCAGTGTAGATCTTGACCCATTTCCAGTCCCTGAAGTCTGTCCATAGTTATCTAGTGTAGTGTGACCTTTTCACCATTTGTCTAACCCTAAACCTCTTAATAAACTGTTTTAATTTACTTCCTATTATCTTCCTCAAACACCAATAAGGACCCATAGAGATAAAGCATCCAACCCTTGTATTTTCCCCAGCTGGTTGATGACTAGTAAACTGTCAACTGTCATCTTGCCAACTCTAGAGTGGTTTCATCTAACACTCACGTCCCTTGTGAGAGGTCCTTCTTTATCCTGTGAAATCCTGTTACATGGGGTGTGTGGGTGTGTCCTGGTTGTGTGTGTCACCTCTGTATTACCCCAGTTAGACAGTGACATATTTCACTTGTGAATTCTCTTACTTGATGGCTAACAAAGTGTTAACTCAAAATAGACAAAGAGAATAAACAATTCCCTTTCACACCTAGGAATTTCTTATTAGAGAGAGACAAACTAATGTGATCACACATGCAACTACATGAGGACAGATGGAAAACATCATAGAGTTGATCAATCAGTATTTTTGAGACTTCTCATTTTTATGACGTAGAAACAGACTCCAAGAGGATAAATGACTTAATCAAGGCTACTCAGTAAGATAAGACTAGCATCAGAACTCTAGGCTTCCACAGAAAACTTCATAACCTCTCAGCATCAAAGTGTGAATGGATCAGCAGGCATTTGTAGGTTTGGAGGCAGTGAGTCTGGTGTAGGAGAAAGCATAATGGACCCAAAGTCAGGGATTTACTGCATGTTTGAATATTCTCCCTTAACATTTTTAAATCTTAATTTTCTCATCTATAAAAGAGGAAAAACAATGCCTATAATATCCACCTCACAAGGTGAGGATCAAATGAATCACTTCCATTTATTATTATCATTACATTTATTTATTATTTATTAAATGTGTTTATTTAAAAGTATTTATTTATTTGTTTGTTTGTTTGTTTATAATATCATGTTCTCATTTGGGGAAGAACATTTCTGGGACTTGGTATGATGAGTGGGGAAAGAATTCTACCATAGAAGTCGGTAATGCTGCTGTTAGTCCTGCCTTTTGCTACTGCCATTGAACAGTCTTGAAACAATCACTTGTTTTTTCTGTATTTGTTTAACGACCATCAAAATAAGGGATTTTCAGTCATAATCCAGCCATTTCACAGGGAAATATAGAGGGACATGTCTTTGAAAAAAGAAAAACTCCCAACAAAATGGAAGATACAATTATCACTATAATTAGACTAGGGTTGAGGGGTGGATACGTGTAGTTAAAGGGCATGGAACTTTGGCTCAGTGGGAAAAACAGTCAGAGACTTACTAGTCTTCAGACCATTCCATAAATTCATTGCCATTTGACTTCTTTGTTTCTTTTTTCAGCATGGGATCTCTATGAATCATAACACACGATCCTTCCAGGTGCGACCATGGTGGGCAATGCCACTATCCCCAACTTCTCATCCTTTTTCTTGGTTGGTATTCCTGGTCTTGAAGTCTTCCACTGTTGGTTCAGCATCCCTGTCTGCC
The DNA here is from genome assembly GCF_016433145.1 of Gracilinanus agilis. Lineage (NCBI taxonomy): Eukaryota > Metazoa > Chordata > Mammalia > Didelphimorphia > Didelphidae > Gracilinanus > Gracilinanus agilis. The sequence goes on from NC_058132.1 coordinate 86,735,191, forward strand.
TTTTGTATGTCATGACTCTAATGGGGAATGGCCTCATTGTCCTTGTGATAAAAGAAGAA
>NC_058132.1:86740108-86761544 GCF_016433145.1 Gracilinanus agilis
AGGGGATGTGGCAAAATTGGGACATGAATGCATTGCTGGTGGAGCTGTGAACTGATCCAACCATTCTGGCTGGCAATTTGGAATCATGCTCAAAGGGCTATAAAAGATTGCCTGCCCTTTGATCCAGCCATACCATTGTTGGGTTTGTACCCCAAAGAGATCATAGATAAACAGACTTGTACGAAAATATTATAGCCATGCTTTTTGTGGTGGCAAAGACCTGGAAAAGGAGGGTATGTCCTTAAATTGGGGAATGGCTGAACAAACTGTGGTATATGCTGGTGATGGAATACTATTGTGCTAAAAGGAATAATAAACTGGAGGAGTTCCAGGTGAACTGGAGAGACCTCCAGGAACTGATGCAGAGTGAAAGGAGCAGAGCCAGAAGAACATTGTACACAGAGACTGATATACTGTGGTAAAATCGAATGTAATGGACTTCTGTACCAGCAGCAATGCAATGACACAAGACAGCTCTGAGGGATTTATGGTAAAGAACGCTACCCACATTCAGAGGAAGGACTGCAGGAGAGGAAACATAGAAGATAAACAATTGCTTGAATGCATGGGTTGAGGCTGACATGACTAGGGATGTAGACTCGAAACTACCACATCAATGCAACTAACAACAATTTGGAAATAGGCCCTGAACAAGGACACAAATTACAACCAGTGGAAATGTGGGTCAGCCATGGGTGGGGGGAGAGCAGGGGGTGAAGGGGAAAGTAGGGGCATGAAGCATGTAACCATGTTAAAAATGAATATTAATAAATGTTAAAAAATAATCTGTGGTTCTCTAATATCTCCAGTATAAAATATAGACTCATGTGGGTTTTTAAGACCTTTTTACAATCTATCTCCAATTTGTCTTTCCAGCCTATTGCACCATTACTAACCTTCATACACTATACTTCCTAGCCAAACCAGACTAGTAATTTCCCCCTGAAAATAATATCACATCTTATTTCTCTGTGACTTTGTAGATACGTTATAAAAGAATAGGTGGAAGAGATGCCATCTTCTTGTCCTACATATCTGAAGGTCCTCTTTTCCTCACCTTAGATCCCTTCAAGACTCCAGTCAGGTTCCACTTAATCACAGAAAATCTTTCCTTTCTCGCTTGTTAGAGTTTTTTTTCTTTTGGGGGGCTTTTACTTATTTTCAAAAATGCTCTTCACCCTTGTAGGGTGTCAGCACCTGGAGGGTGGAGATTGTTTTCCATTTTGTCTTTGTATTCTCAGCACCTAGCACAATGATTTGAACAAAGTAGACAAATTGAGTGATACTGACCAAAGCAGATAATGGCAATAGCCAATATTAATTATGTAGTGTCAGTCCTAGATAGTAACTATACCGAGAAAGCCTGCCCTTGCTTTAGCACAGAGTTCACCAGAGTTTATTACCAGAAAGCTAGAGATATGTAGGGTAGGTCTGCTCTCCTCCCCCTCTCCACATGTCTCTGAGGACATCACCCACACCTCTAAAAGGTTCACCATCACTGGCCTAATCCATACCACTCTTCTGCCTTGGAATCAATACACAGTATTAACTCTAAGATGGAAGGTAAAGAATTTTTTAAAGTAATAATTGAAAGGAAAAAAGAATGCTTGACTCTTAGTTAACTAGAAAGTTCTTTGATCATTGGAATTAGTTGAGTTTCAAAGAAATAACAATGCAAGTATAACCTTGAAATTACTATCTAACTCAGCCATGATGCCTTAAGTAGGTAAGAACATATTTCAGTTTTTCTCTATGTGAATAAAGACTGGATATCTACTTAGATGGTACAGGAAGTCTGAGCAGTAGCTGAAAGTCTTGCTCCTGACTTCTGGGACTTGAATAAAATCATTGAATTTGTTGGAATTGGAGATTCCTTTCAGTGCTGAGCCAGGAGAGATCGTTCTAGCCAAATACATGAGAAGGAAGAATTTGGGTAGGGAGAGGAGAGAACCTTAACTTTAGTCTCTTCTCCATCCCCATCTTTAGTTAGAGGAGGACCTTGGGAGTTTCAAAGTGTCAGTAGCATTTTAATTTGCTATCTTTTATCAGCCTTCTTGTAGTGTCCCGGGAATAGCTGATGGCCAAGGCTACACTGGGAGCTAAGGACAGACGGAATACAGATTTAATGCTACACAAAGAGGCAAGCAGAGTAATGGGTGGGAATTATACCATATGTAAAGAGAATATCCTAATGGCTATAGCAAAAGAATTTACCTCTTTGCATATGGGCTTTTTAACTTGGAGTGTACTCTCTCCCAGATTTGGTATGTACCTTGTGGAAGTGTGTATCACAGACTTTTGGGATAATGTTTGTCCCAATTATTCTTTACTTAATACTATTTCTTGAATGAATGTGGAAAAATTGAGACACTAATGTGCCGTTGGTGGAGTTCTGAACTGATCCAACCATTCTGAAGAACAGTTTGGAACTATATTCAAAAGGTTATAAAAACTATGCATATCTTTTCATCCAGAAATATTACTATTAGATCTGATTCCCAAAGAGATCAAAGAAAAAGAAAACAAACCTATTTTTACAAAAACATTTGTGACAGCTCTTTCATTGTGGCAAAGAATTTTGGAAATTGAGGTGATTCCCATCAATTGGAGAATGGTTGAAGAGTTTGTGGTATATGACTGTGGCAGGATACTACTGGACTGTAAGAAATAATGAGCAGAATGGCTTCAGAACAACCTGAGAAGACTTATGTAATGCAAAGTGAAGTGATCAGAAGCAGGAGAACATTTTCCATGGGAACAATATTGGAAGCATGATCAGCTGTGAAAGACTGAGACAATTCCAAAGGACACATAATGAAAAATGCTCTCCATCTCCAGAGAGACAACTGATGAACCATGTAATTGATTGAAGCATACTTCTAAAAACTTTATTTATTTTTATCATCTTATTTGTGTTTTCTTTGGTAACATAGCTAATTGGGGAATATGTTTTACATTAGTTCTCATGTAGAATCATCAATTTGCCTTCTCAGGATAAGGGGAATACAGAAGAGAGGGAGAAATTTTGGAACTCAAAACAATTTTTTAAAAAACCCTTAACTTCCATCTTGGAATCAATACTCTGTATTGGCTCCAAGGCAGAAGAGTGGTAAGAGCTAGGCAATGGGGGATAAGTGACTTCCCCAGGGTCACACAGTTGGGAAGTGTCTGAGGCCAGATTTGAACCTAGGACCTCCTGTTTCTAGGCCTATCTCTCCATCTACTGAGCCACCCAGCTGCCCCCTGGAACTCAAAAATTTTAAAAATAATTGTTAAAAAAATTTACATTCAATTGGGAAATATTAGTGAAATAATTAAAATATTTTTTCTAAAGGCAATTAAAGTGTTTGCATTTATGCCATTGTTCATTTTTTGGTCACAAATTGTACAAATCCTGATAACTATATATCTTCATCAACATATTTTAGCTGTTTTGATTAAATCAAAGGGTTTTTTTTTGCCTTACTTCTTTCAGGTATCAAACAGCTTACTGCAAGTCATACCCATTTCCAAGAGATCAGGCTAAAGAGCTTTGCTAAGGGACTGTTGACCTTTTGCATGTTGAAAGGGCTCAAAGTACACAGCGTTCTCAAAACTGCTCACTGAAATTGCTCACTCTCCTCTGATCATCAAAGAGAAAGGTGAAGCTTTCACTGGTTCTTTGTGTAAATAACATTGCAATTTAATACAACAAGGGTTTATTAGGTGTCTACTGTGTACAAGGCATTATGCTTGATCCTGGGGGTGCAAAACCAAATGAAAAATAGTCCTTGCTTTGGGTCAGTTTTATTAGTTTCTCTTTTTGGTCAAATTTTCTCTTAGTCTTGTCTCAGTCACTCCACTTGTCTCCTCCCACATGTATTGCATTGGAAATTTCCTTCCTGTGAAGTTTCACCTTACATTAATATTGAATGAGTTTGGAACTATGCTCAAGGCTATAAAAGAATGCCTGTCCTTTGATCCAGCCATACCATTGTTGGGTTTGTACCCCAAAAATATCATGGATAAACAGACTTGTATGAAAATATTTATAGCCACGCTTTTTGTGGTGGCAAAAAGCTAGAAAAAGAGGGTATGTCCTTCAATGGGGAATGGCTGAACAAATTGTGGTATATGCTGGTGATGGAATACTATTGTGCTCAAAGGAATAATAAACTGGAAGGAATTCCAGGTGAACTGGAAAGACCTTCAGGAATTGATTCAGAGTGAAAAGAGCAGAGCCAGAAGAACTTTGTACACAGAGACCAATACACTGTGGTAAAATAGAATGTAATGGACTTCTGTTCTAGCAGCAATGCAATGACACAGGACAGTTCTGAGGGACTTATGGAAAAGAATGCTACCCACATTCAGAGGAAGAACTACAGGAGTGGAAACAGAAGAAAAACAACAGCTTGAACACATGGGTTGAGGTGGACATGATTGGGGATGTAGACTTGAAGCTACCACTTGCAACTATCAACAATTTGGAAATAGGTCTTGATCAATGACACATATTAAAACCAGTGGAAATGTGCATTGGCCATGGGTTGGGGGATCTCGGGGGTGAAGGGGAAAGTAAGAGCATGAATTATGTAACCATGTTAACTTTTCTAAAAAATAAATATTAATAAATGTTTAAAAAATTAAAAAAAAAATAAAATTAAAAAAATATTGAATGAGTTACGAAGCATTTAAATATAGGCATCTAGGTGTCATAATGGACATTGTGCCAGAATTGCAGCAGAAAGGACTGAGTTGAGGCTCTGTCTTAGATAATTAGTGTTATGGGGATAATTTGAGGAAAGGTGTGTGGGATAAGGAACTTGAAAGGAAGTTGTCAGAGACTTGCTAAATGGGTAATCTAGGTTACAGGTAGGCTGGGATTAAGGAGATTCAGGATATAATAGGGCTGAAGTCAGGAGTATAACACAGAAGGGAAACAGAGATCTTCAGGGAGAGGAGAAATTAAACTAAACAGACAAAACAGCAGGCTTTACAGACTGGGACTTAGACTCAAACACAAGCTGAGGGAAATAGACTAAACTGAAATTAACAAACAGGGTTTAGTTAATTTCACAGGAAGGGATTTGTTTTGAAGTTACACCTTCCTCCAAGATGGATACCCGGCTTCCCTTTAAGCCCAGAGTATGTTGGTTCTTTCCCTCTTCTTCCCTCTCTTAATAACTAACTGACAAATTATACTAATAGGTCTGTTGAAACACAAAAGGGTTATTATCTTTAAAGGATGATTTGTCAGGAAAGTGGATTGACATTTGTCTCAGGAACCTCAGGTGGGGGAAGGGAGGCAGAGATGGAGTCTGAGTAAGGACCAGCCTTTAACTCAACTTACAAAATAAATGATGACTGACTAGTTTCTTTATATCTAATATTGTCCAATAACAATTAACCCTTCACAGATTTTGAACTCCTCTCTAATTACTCTCCTTATTAACTCCACAGACATATAAGGTAAGGGAGGGAAGGTAGAAAATAATATTAGGGAAGGAAGATATAAAGGGTTTATCCAAAATAATAATTTCTTAAGTAAATATATCAAAGCTAGGCTAAATTTCAATACTACAGCTAGGTAAGGAGGCAGCTCGGCTGATCACACAATCTCCCTCCACGGGAGACCCTAATCAACTGTCTTTTCCTCAAGATTCCAAACTCCTAACAGCTTTTGGAACTCAGCCAAAGCTTGAAAAAACTATATGACCCCTTCTCTATACTACATTAGTTATCTGTGTAACCCTGTGCATGTCACTGAACCTCTTTCATCTGCAAAATTGGGATGATAATAGCACATCCCTCACAAAGTTGTTCTTGGGTTGTGAGGGCCAAAGAAGATAACATAAGTAATGTGCTTTGCAAAACTTACAGTATAAATGTTTGCCAAATAAATAAATGAATAAGTATTATTTTATTAAGTATACACTACATACTGAGCATTATTCTAGGTAGATATAAAGTAAAAAAAAGGCATCTGATCTTTAAAATCTTCACATTCCATGATTTTATTTTCATGTTGTTTTTTTTTTTTAAATCCCAGTCACCCTGGTTCTCCCCTCCTCCTAGTGGCCTCTCCCATGAATCCCTCTAGGGCCTGGTGGATCTCAAGACTCATTCATCTTCTTCTCCCTGTTGGCACTGGGCGACAAATGAGAACAGAACTTGAAACCATAAAAACTGCTCTGTGATTTCAGCCACAATCCAGAACCTAGGGAGCAGTCCTTGATTTTGCCTAATGGACTCTGTTGCATGCAGCAAAACCCTAACCCAGATTTTTTGTGAATAGAAGGAGAGATTAGGATAAACAGACAATAGCATCTTTCCTCTCCTATAGGAATTAATATAGGGGTGACCCAGATAAAGATAATAGATGGGATGAAGAAACCCTTTGTGCTCTAATCCACAGCAGAGGCAGTCAGTTTCTCAGAGTTAATAGCAGAAGTAGGCACTGTGAGCTGCTCTGAGTCCCTAGCCTCACAGAGAGCTCAGAAACCCACTCATCCTGATTATTTATTACATAGAATCTTGTCAGAAATTCTTCGCAAGGGATTTTCAATTGTGATGAGTAGTTAGACGAATTAACTTCTAAGGTCTCTACTAATAGTAGGTTATCATAAAAAGAACCAGAGAAATTTCTTAGAATCAGAAATTTGTAATAAAGTGACTTTGGAGATCACCTAATTTTCCCTAGGATGGAACTGATACCCAGATATCTTTAGTGACTTTCCCAAGGAAACAGGCATTAAATAGAACTAGCATTTGGTTTGAAGCCATATTTGCTTCCAAAACCAGGATTGCTTTTCTTGACATATTGCCTGTGACTACTACTTGGTAATCATCACTTTCGTCAAAAATATAAAGGGCTATTGAGTTAAAAAAAAAGATTTTACTTGTTCTATATAGTTCCATATGTCAAAATTAGATCCAGTGGTTAGAAATTACAGGTATATTTTGGTTCAATATAAGGATAATCTTTAAAAATATTGGAACTGTCTAACAATGGATACTAGAAGTTCTCAAGAAGGCGCTGGATGACCACCTATCAGAAATGTTGTAGAGGGAAAATCTGCTTCAGGTAGGTAGTGAAATATATGACTTCTGAAGTCTTTTACATCTTGAAGATTCTTGGAAAGTTGTGATTAGATGAGGAATGGCAGTGGTCTGGCAATAGTACTAATTATCATGTCTACATGTCCCATTCGTGGATGAGGTTTGCTGAACCATAACTTAGGAGTATAAGAGTATAAACTTGATGTGTAGTTGAAACAAGAATCTAAGCCTAAAGAACCAGTCATCTAGTTTTGATTTAGCAGCTCCTTCCAAAGCTTTCAACATAGTACTAGGTGATCTAATCTCTTGAACTATAGGATTTAAAATCCTACCACATATAAGTTTTCATAGAACAAAAAAAAGTTATGCACATATGACTCATGACACAAAAGTGATTATCTAGCTTTGGTACATGAATTTAAGTGGCAAAATGAAGTGCTGATCTTGGAAGGCATTTTTCTTTTACAACGTAGCTTCATTTTTTAAGGCTTAGTGCAACTGGATGACATTTTATACTCTCCAATACATTCATTTAAAACTTATTGCTGATTTTTTTACATCATCTACATTTTTCACTGTATCCCTCCTCCATTTTAAAGATCAACTTTATATCTTTAACTCCTTAGGAAGGTTAAAGAAGAGATTTTTCATTTTTGAAATTTGAGATTTTTGCAAAGAAGTTCTTTAATGATCTCTCATTATTGTTTTTAATCTCTAGGTCAGTCAAATTCTTCCCTGCTCTTTCTCTCAATAACCTCTAAGCATAGAGTATTCATTTCATTACTTATTGTTTCTTTGCTAATTGGGTTATTTTCCTATCTTGTATTTTTTTTTTGGTTTGGATGTGTTTGCAAATTCTTAACCTTCCTCTCCTTCACTACCCTCAACTGGCTGAAAAGAATCAATGACTACTATTTGTTGCAGGTTGGGGTTCCGGCAGGGAATGAGGTATGTTGGAAAAGCCTCAGAAGTAAGAGGAAATCCCAATATGAGCTTTAGGCAAAAACCCCTGGGTTAGTGTGTGTATTCCTAACAGGAAGTAGTGGCTAGAGCCAGGGAAGAGCAGAGTAAGTACTTTTAAGAATTAGGGGTTAGTGTTCTCTGGTATTAAAAAGTATTTGACTTTTTAGAGGTTCTATTATTATTTTCTTATGTATTTGCCTATAATTATTCTAAATTAGCACATAATTTTGTTTTTGCTGTTGGAGTAGAGTCAGGGGAAAAGTGTCTAGTTTATCATTTTTTTGGCTCTTGATCAACTTTCACATTCTAGTTAATAGTGTGTATATATATATATATGCATATATATATACATATATACATGTGTTATTTCCACAGAGGATAATATCTTCTTTTTTTTTTTAAACCCTTGTACTTCGGTGTATTGTCTCATAGGTGGAAGATTGGTAAGGGTGGGCAATGTAGGTCAAGTGACTTGCCCAGGGTCACACAGCTGGGAAGTGTCTGAGCCCGGACTTGAACCTAGGACCTCCTGTCTCTAGGCCTGACTCTCACTCCACTGAGCTACCCAGCTGCCCCAATATCTTCTTCCAGTATTATTCCATTACTATTTGTGTGGAGTGAGTTGGCGTAAATTGTATTACAATCTCAGCAGGGTCTCCGTTCTTAAGTAGGTGATTTCATAAAAAAAAAAAAAAGAAAGAAAAGACCTCTATTATTCTTTTCCTAACTGACTCTGGTCTTGAAGCCAGAGTAATAGCCACTAAATGGAGACACTGATCACTGAACCTTTCTTTGCCTCTTATCCACAGAATGCTATCTGATAGGACAGAAGCCATTTCTTGCCTAATTACATCTTAGATAAGGCCTTCCTCCCTATTATGTGCTCAGAGTTCAGGCTTTTGTGATAGATGGGGAAGATATTTAATGGAACAAGGGATTGGATACTCCTAATAATATCTTACCAGATCCAATCTCAAAAGGGAGTGCTCACACTATTTCTCTTCCATTTTGTGAAGCTTTCTAATACAGGTTTTGCCCTGCTCAATGACATTCCATATCCTTCTAGAATCTAGGATGAACATATAACTAGAGAACTAATGACTGTTCCTGTTTTTGGAAGGAATCCATAGAGGAAACCAGCCCAACTCAGGACCTGCTTCATGGCACTCATCAGCAATAGCTCCTCTCCTCTGCCTTCTGAGTTCCTCCTCATCTGCTTCCCTGGCTACCAGAGCTGGCAGCACTGGCTCTCTCTACCTCTGAGCCTCCTGTTCCTCTTGGCCATGGGGGCCAATGCCACCCTCCTCCTCACCATAAGGCTAGAAGCTTCTTTACATGAACCCATGTACTATCTGCTTAGCATACTATCTCTGCTGGATATTGTTCTCTGTGTCACTGTCATCCCCAAGGTCCTTGCCATCTTCTGGTTTGATCTCAGACCTATCAGCTTCCCTGCTTGCTTCCTCCAAATGTACATAATGAACAGCTTTCTGACCATGGAGTCCTGCACCTTCACCATCATGGCCTATGATCGCTATGTGGCCATCTGTAAACCACTGCGTTATCCAACTATCATCACTAATCAATTCGTGCTCAAGGCTACCGTGTTCATTGTGGCTAGAAATGCTCTCCTTACTGCCCCTGTTCCAATCCTTTCTGCCCAGCTCCATTACTGTGGAGACAACATAATCAAGAATTGCATCTGCACTAACTTGTCTGCCTCTATACTTTCCTGTGATGACATCACTTTAAACCAAGTCTACCAGTTTGTGATTGGCTGGACTTTATTGGGCTCTGACCTCATTCTCATCATCCTTTCTTATTCCTTTATTCTTCGGGCTGTTCTGCGGATTAAGGCAGAGGGGGCTGCAGCCAAAGCTCTGAGCACATGTGGCTCCCACTTCATCCTCATCCTCTTCTTCAGCACCATCCTGCTGGTACTAGTCATCACCAATGTAGCCAGGAAAAAAATCCCTCATGATGTCCCCATCCTGCTCAATATACTGCATCACCTCATTCCCCCAGCCATGAATCCTATTGTCTATGGAGTCCGGACAAAGGAGATTAAGCAGGGGATCCAGAAGCTGTTGAGAAGGTTGTGAGGATCATTGAGGAGAGGAGCAGATGCTACTTCTTTGGATGCACTAACTTTTTGAATGAAAGGAATCATTATGTGGGTTACAGAATTTATTTTTACTCTGTGACTAAATTCCATTCTGAATCCAGAGCTAGTCTTCCTTATTTTCCTAATATAAGTCAATTCAAATCTATTTCATAAAAACAACTCCTGAGATTTACACTGCAACTTTGTGTTTGCTGGTTGCCTTACAGGTATCTTCTCCTTTGGTCTTCATATTAACCCTGAAGGCAGGCACTACAGATATCATCTCTCATTTACAGATGGGTTCACTGAGAATAAGAGAGAATAAATGATTCCCGTGGTCACTAAACCAGTAAATATTAGATGAAGGATTTGAATTTAGGTCATTCTTGGCTTCATATACAATAATCTTATTGCTCTGTCTTTCATTGCTTTGAAACTACTCATTTGATATTTATAGTTATTAGGCAAATCCATGTCTGGAAAGTTAACTTTAAAATAATGGAGTTATAACATGGGCAACAAAAAATGTAAAGAAAAGTAATGAGAAAAAAGACTCAGTTACTACTTTCTGGGAAGTGTTTATAGAAGAACCTACTTTGCTTTCCTGGATCATCAGGGCCCATCATGCACTTTATAATGTTTGGGTTATTTTCCCCCTTGTATGTAACATCATATTTATACCTATAATACAGGTTCACCTTATATTATTGTGTTATATTTTAACTCTAGTGCAGATTGTTTTCTTGAAGTTTGTATATGTAAGTCTTATAAACAGAACATGTGTCTTATATGAGATTGTAGTACTATGAGAGGAGGAACTGTACCTCATGTTTCTCTTCATCCTTTATAAAACACAGTAAGCATCAATAAATTTTTGTCATCTAGTCACTAACTTATTTCTTTGCTTACTCCCACATACTTGGGAGATCTCTGATTATTCAACCTGGAAAATATCTTTTACTCCTTTTGATTATATAAGAAAATGTAAAATAATAATCCTTGAATTATGGAGTTGGAAGAGATATTAGGGGTTATCTTGTCTGACTTCTACCTGAAAAATAAAACTATTATCTAGATTATGTATAGAAAGAAGATAAAGATCTCAGAGGCCAAACTTCCAAATTCACAACTGAGTAAAATGAGGCTGAAAAGAGAGGAGGTGACTTGTCTAAAGTAACTTAGTCAGGCAACAGGCATTTATTGCATACTTACTGAATACTGTGCTAAGTGCATGTAATATAAATACAAGGAGAAAGAAAGACAATTCCTGCCTTCAAGGTACTTACATTTTAATAATAGAAGACACCATATTAAAGGGAGCTAAAAAGTGACTGGAAAAAATGATACCCAGTTGGAAGTATAACAGAGGAATCTTGTGGAGATGAATCAATAGGCTAGTCCGGAGAAGAATGAAGCTATAGTAGTCCTGGGGCTCCTCCTTAAATTGGAAATTCTAAGAATAACCAGCCAATGAGAGAGAGATGCCCCAGGAACAGACACTACTTCCACTGTCAGAAGCAGGCCAGGTGTGGAGTTAGCTTCCAGGATGAAGAGGTTTCTATGGCATGGTAGAGAGAGTCCTGTGAAGATGAGATAACCATACAACCTGGAGAGGAATGAAGAACACAGCTTCATATGTATCGGGTCTGGAACTTTGGAACCAAATCTTCTGGTTGCAAATACAATGTTCTTCACATAATAACCATAGAATTCCTTCTATAATATCTCTGACAAGTCGACCACAATATTCACTTGAATTCTACTGATGAGGAACTCATTACTTCATGAGGTAGACTGTTTTCCATTTAGAAAGTTCTAATTGTTGAGAAGTTTTCCCTCTCCTCTTATATAAGCACTAAATTTACTTCTCTGCAATCTCCATTTAGAATTTTCATTTCTGCCTTATGGGGCAAATTTTTAAAAATCTGTTTCTTCTTCTTCATAGTCCTTCAGACACTTGAAGGCAGATGATCAAGCCCCACTTTACTCTTCTCTGCTTCAAGCTAAACCATTTCAGTTCCTGTAATTGCTCTCTTTCTGCCCTCTTTCCATCCCCAGGAACCCCTAAAACAGTGGCTCAAACTAAATGTCCTCTGCTCCCAGAAGAGATAAGAGACTCCGGAAAGGGAAGGAAATGGAAAATATTTGAGGGATGAAGGTGGTAGTGGATAATATGAACTATATTCAGAAGCAGAAGATAAAAGATAAAAATTATTAAGTTGGAATAAGGGTAGCATAAATTTGTCCAGGGCCAGTCCTCTCACTCCATAATTTATTTAGGACAGGGACCTTGGCTGAACTGAACTCCATTTACTCAATGAGAAGAGACTGAAGGCACCAAATAACCCAGCTCTGGAGGAATCTGTGCAGCAGTGGAAAGGGTGAGATAGGAATCCAAAATCAAATTATGGGGAATACAAATAAAAACCAAACTTTTATCTGAAAGACTAAAATTTTAGGAGATAAAACACTTTGCTGCTTTCATTATATCAAATAAAAATAGTCCTAATACTTGTACCATGTAGAAATGGAGCAAATAAGGAAAACTTTAAACCAATACCTTTAATTAATATGAACATGAAACATTTTAAAGAAAATCCCAATATTGAAAATTAGATCAACATATCAAAAAAATGACTCACTGTGTCAGTAATGGATACCATGGGAAAAAAAACATTTAAATTTAGGAAAACAATATAATTAATTATTGAAAATAACTGCCATTGGTTTTTGCCTTCAACTTGAACTTGAAGGAACTCTGGCTTGGGACCTTGGACTGCTCTTGGATTTTTCCTTTAGAACTACTACATTGGTGAGTGAAAAAGACTGGCTCCTTTTCCTAGCTTTTCTGAGAGGTACTAGTCTCCAGAGAATCCCCTCATCTTGGCGGAGGCCTTGTGGCAAAAACCCTTGTGTAATTTATCTCTGGGACCCCTTTGCTGGGGTCTCTGAAGCCTTGCCTGGTTTAGACCAGGCCAGAGTAATTATATTCACTCTCTGATTTCCTTACTTTCACTCTTTCCCTCTATTTTATAAATAAATTGTTTAAAAAAGTCATTCTGACTTGAGTAATAATTAAGGCAACCACATTTCTTATCAATTTATTCCAACCATTAATTTTTAACCCTTACAATCTGGCAACCATGAAGGGATTATGATGAGTACCCTCAATCTTCCTCAATTTTCTCAACTTTTCTTTCACTCTGAAAAAATCCAAGAGCAGCCCGAGGTTCCAAACCAGAACCAAAAGACCTAGTCACAGGAAGTTATTGCACCTTTTAAAGACCATTCCTTTCATCACTTCCTGTGCCTTCCTTCCACTTTTAGATGGATCAATTACAGCTAAAACTTTGCTTAGGACTGCTTAGGGGGGCAGTCATTCGATTTTGATTCATCACCCACTATGGCACATGTGGATCACAGATCTCCCCATAATTAAGGAAAAGTGGAGTGTATATGCTTCTGGCGATTAAATCTAAAAATGAGCTGGGGAATGTTAATCCCATCTTCACAATCCCTGTCGTGATCATTTGGGAGACTAGTCTCCCCAGTTGATCATTTGACATAATCATCTTGTACTACTAAAAATCTTCTAACTACAGGTGCATACAATATTGCACCTTCTAAGAGGAAATTATAATAGTTTGAGATAAGGGGGAAATAGAAGAGAAAGAAAGAGAGCAAAAGCAATGTTTGCTAGGGACATTGACAAAAAGCCAATTAGAGGGCAGTCCCTTTTGGCATAAAAGTGCACATTCAAAATAAATGTGTTCAACCCCCTTCAGTTCAATCAATTGCACCCCAGAGTTCATTCTGGATCTTCTTGATGCAATGTAGGTTTCTGCAGGCATCTTTATCCAAACCGTTCACTTTCTGGATTCAAGGATTTAGCAAACTTTTTTCCCTGAAATTTTTCTAGAATAAAATTTTAAATCTTGGATTTTATGAAAATATATACATCGAAAGGCTAGATGAGTAGACTCCATTCCGAATTATAGGTGCTCCAGACAAACCTGACAAGTTCCATACAAAACTATAAGAAAAAGTAAAAGAAAACTCCCCGATGTCTGAACATAGAAAACAAAGAGTTTACTTGAGATCACTTTCAGAAAACAAAACAAAACCCTAAACTGCAAACTCCAAAATGCATGGTGTTTAAGTTTAAACAACTCCAATGACAATCTCTAAGTGATCAGGAACAAGACCTTCAAGTGTAAAGGAAAGGCTATTAGAAGAGCAAATGAATATTTGACATGCAGTGGAAACCACAAAGTGGAATTGAATAATCAATTTCGAGGAGCAAAGGAACACAAGATGTAACCCAATATGACATACTGCACAAAGATGAACTTATAAATAAAAAATGAATATTCAATGAAAAGAAGTGTTTATATCATTCATATAAAAATGTTAGACCTGAACATTTTCTGAACACTCAATCTAACAGAAGTATAAGAAAGTGAAACAAATATAGCAAACAAGGAACAAGAGCAACAATAAAAAAAACAACATAGAGACATTATAAAGACATAGAGATAAAAGCAAAATTATTTGATTTTTTTTCTCTAAATGCACAAAAGGAGATATGGTTGATAAAGGAAATAAAGTAGATGCGTTGGAGAAACAATCCTGAAACATCACAGATTATACCTTACAACACCTGATGTTATAAAGGGGGTGAGGGCAAAGGGACCTTGTGCTGATAACAGGCTAGCAGGAGGTTGGTGTTGGTTGTTATGCTGGAGTGGGCAACCTCAGTTTGGTATGAGACTTGCTTATGGAAGTACAAGGATCCAAACCCTGAAAGCTGAGTGCCCAGTGAAACCTCACTGCTTCCACTAGGCTCCTTTGAGGTATCAGGCAGCCAGTCCCTCCCTGTTAAGGAAACAACCTCCTATTGGTTATGGCAGACTGGCAGGAAGTGGATGTAGAACTTCCTGCCCTTCAAATATGGAGTTTTTTTGAACTTTTAACAGCTCAGAATTCCCTTCTTGTTGGCTGTCCTCCTTAGCCTTTGATAATAAGGGAATAACCACAGTATTCTCTGGTTAAAGGCTATAGGATTTATTGGTCACTGGGGAAGGAACAAGGCAATGGTAAGAGGGCTTGGTAACACTAATTTGTTCCTATGAAATCACTGTCTAAAGCTGGTAGAAGGTCCTTGGAAGGTTTTGGCTGTAACCCTCGGTCAGAACAAAGCGGTCTCTGGCTAGGAAAGTGAGTAGATCAATTGGCTAACCTTGTAAATGATGACAATAGATAATATTGGGTTGCTCTTGGAAATATGTCCTAAAACCCTACTCTATCCTAAGGCTTAATTCCCACTTTCCTCCTCCCTCTACCCAGGGCGTTAGGGGTAAGTGAGTGCTGAGGGTGTAGTCAGGGGGAAACAGAACCCAGCCTTGGGTTTCCAGGGCCTTTTATACTCTCAGTTCAACTGCCAGTAGGTATCTGCCACATGGCGCATGCCACCCTCAACATTCCATCCAGGGCAACTGACAGGTTTGATCTAAGCCAAACATGGCAATGCTAAAACCTGTATTACACTGACCTACAGGTGAAACTGTTTTTGTGGGATTAAATTGCAGTTTGGGATGGTGTTTAAATGGGGAGAGAAGAGAAAGAAAATAGAGGGGAACATTTTATATATCTTAATCCAGTCTAAAGGAAGGAATTGAAATGGAAAAAAGAGAGGAAAATCTTGTTTGAAAGTTGGGATGAACACCACTGAAAAATTTCTCCATATGAAGTGTGTTTTGCATGACAATAAAAAAGGAAAAAAATTCCTCCACATGAGAAAAGAGATATTTTGTTTTATTTCTAGCTTTAAAAAATTTAAATAGTATTTTATTTTTGTTTATAATAATATTTAATTTTTACTATTTACTTTTTATAGCATATATGATTATACTTCTCATAATAATTAATTAAATTAATAATAATATTTAACTTTCAGAATATTTTATTCCCCCCCTCTATTACATGTAAAAATAATTTTTAAACAAAATATTGGAAACAAGTTCTTCTTTTCTTCCTTCCTGATTCCCCTCTTTGAGACAGCAAGCAATCTGAAATGGATTTTACATGTACTATAATGTAAAGCTTTTTCATATTAGGTATTTTATAAAAGGGAATGAAAGCCTTATAATGGGTATAATCTGATGGGATCTGGTGTTTAGAGGAACTATTCATTTTGATTTAGGAGAAAGAGAACAGCAGTCTGGTCCCAGTGACAACTGAAAGCTAGGAGAGTGGAAGGGCATGGACCCAAAGAATTCATGGCAAATAGAGGAAAAAATGACTTAGGCAGAGGTTAATTATATGCTGCACAATTATTGCCATAGGAAAATTCCTACAATAGTGCACTATTCTCTCTATCATCTATAGGAATTTGTATTTCTAATTGAGGCATGACATAAAAATAAAGAATTGGGGTATAAGATCTATAATGCAATAACCAAAGCTGTTTAGAAGACAGAACTCCAAACAGGTATTTTAGAACTTTTATGCCATGAGGAAAAAAGAAAAAAAGAGAGACTAAACATGAATCAAAGAATAAAAGTCTCAACAGAAATAAAATAAAGGGAAGAGAAGATATAGCGTGAAGAAATTGAATAAATACTTTTTAGTAAGTCTCTTGGGGTAATCCTTTGAAAGAATTATTTTTCCCCTGAAGGAAAATTGCCAATTGAGGTGGCGGATAATCAGAATGAACACCATATTTTTAAAAAACCCAATTTAATTTTTTCCAATTATGCATAAAAGTTTCCAATATTTTAAAAAGAATTTTGAGCCTCAAATTCTCTCCTTCCCTCCTCCTAACCCCCCCTCCCACATGGTAAGCAGTCTTATACAGATCTTACATGTGCAATCATGTAAAAAAATTGTCCATATTAATCCTGTTGTGGAAGAAAACTAAAACAAAAAATTTAGAAAGTGAAGAAAGTTTGCTTTTGTCTGGATTCAGACTCCCTCAGGTCCTTCTCTGGAAGTAGATGGTGTTTTTTTTTTTTTTTATCATGAGTCCTTTGTGATTGTTTTGTATCATTTTATTGTGGAGATTACCTAAGTAATTCACAGTTGTTCATAAAATAGTATTCCTGTCACTGTGTACATTTTTCTGTTGGTTCTTCTCAGTTCACTCTACATCAGTTCATGTTAAGTTTTTCCATTTCCATGTTTTTCTAGCTTCTCTTGCCTGTTATCTTATAATACAATAGTATTTCATGACAATCATGTTCTATAACTTAATCAGCCATTCCTCAGTTGATGGGTATTTTCTTACTTTCCAGTTCTTTGCCTCCACAAAAAGAGCTGTTTGAAATATTTTTGCACAATGTAGGTCCTTCTTCTCCTTTTTTATTTCTTTGGAATACAAATGTAATAATGGTATTGCTGAATCAAAGGGTACGTGCTGTTTTATAGTCCTTTGGACATAGGACCAGATTGTTCCAGAATGGTTGAATCAGTTTACAACTCAATCAACAATGCACCAGTGTCTCAACTTTCCCATATCCCCAACAAGTTTTGTCATTCTCCTTTTCTATCATAATAGCCAGTCTGATTAGTATGGGGTGAGACCTCAGAGTTGGTTTAATTTGTAATTCTCTAATTAAAAGTGATTTAAAAGTGGGCATCTGGGTAGCTCAGTGGATTGAGAGGCAGGCCTAGAGATGGGAGGTCCTAGGTTCAAATCTGGACTCAGACACTTCCCAGCTGTGTGACTCTGGGCAAGTCACTTGACCCCCATTGCCCACCCTTACCACTCTTCAACCTAGGAGCCAATACACAGAAGTTAAGGGTTTTAAAAAAGTGATTTAAAGCATTTTTTGCATGATTAAAGAGAGTTTTAGTTACTTTGTCTGAAAACTGTTTCTTTATATCCTTTGACCATTTATCAATTGGAGAATGACTTACATTCTTAAATATTTAACTCATTTTTCTGTTTATTTAAGAAATGTGTCCTTATTAAAGAGAATTATAAAATTTTTTCCACTATTATGATTGCTATGTATTACTCTCTGTCCTTTTCCCCCCTATTTAGTTTCCAAACACCACCTCTACCCAATTTGTCCCTTTTTCTATCAGCCCACCACTTTCTCTTATCCTCTTTTCTTCCTTTCTTGTAGGGCAAGTTAGATTTCTAGGCCCTATTAACTGTATATGGCATATGTTCTTCTGTCATTGAGCCAATTCTGATGAGAATAAGGTTCACATGCTTCCCTCCCCTCATTCTCTATCTTCCCCTCCACTGTGTAAGAATATAAATTTGGGTTTTATGTTAAATATGGAGAATTCTACAGTGATATTGTGTCCACCAATTTAAAGATGTTATAACTTAAGTCAAAAATTACTTTAGTAGTTTTATTTACAGAGAGGTAGAAAGAGTGAAAAATAGAAAAAAGGTAGCTAAAGAGACAGGTTTTAACAAGCCTACTAGCTCTTCTCTGGTGAAGTGAGGCTCAGCCCTGCAGGGGCTTTCCCTTGTCTAGTGGTGTCTTCAGCTAGAGTTCCACTAATTCCGCCTCCTCCAAAGCCAAGGCAGGAATCTCCAGAATCAGTCTCTCCAGAAACCAGGAAAGGAAGGCCAGCTACTCACCCACCCAAGACAAACTCCAAAGGAGAAGACCAAAGGCCAAGTCCCAAGGCAAACTGAAGTCCAAGGAGAAGATCCAGTAGCAGTCCTTCAAGAAGCAGTCCAAGAGTCAAGGTCCTTGGACAGGAAGTTCAGGACTTTTCATAGTCCTTTTTATACATCCCTTACTGTTCCTTTTTCCCGCTTTATGGGAACCAATTGCAGTTTTTCAATTTGCCTAGCACTGCCCAGGGGCAGGGCAGTGGCCTTTGGAGTTGTTACCCACTTTAGTAAATGATTTGTGAACTCTCTTACTTAGTGTTAAGTAGAGGTGTTTAAGTTTTTGATTGATTAATTTAAAAGTTGCTGACTGATAGACAAAGAAAGTTTGATTCACTCTTCACAACTGTAAAATCTCTTTCATATGAGATAATTTATGCCATTCTATTTTCCCTTTATCTCTCCCCTCAATGCATTCCTCTTTCTCATGTATTAGTTTTATTTTTTTATATCCTTCCATCATGTTCAGCTAACATCCTTGCCCTCTGCCTATGTATATATGTATATTCCTTCTAATTGTCCTAATAATGATAAAGTTCTTAGGAGTTACAAGAATCATCTTCCCATATAGGAATATCAAGTTTGACTTTATTGTATATCTTTTGATTTCTCTTTCCTGTTTACCTTATGCTTTTCTTGAGTCTTGCATTTGAGAGTCAGATTTTCCATTCAAGCTCTGGTCTTTTCATCAGGAATGTTTTAAAAATCCTCTGATTCACTGAATCCATATATCCCGTATGAAGGATTATACTGTTTTCCTGAGTAAGTGATTCTTGGCTGAAGTCCTAGTTCCTTTGTCTTTTGGACTATCCTATTCCTGACCCTCCAGTCTTTTAATGTAGAAGCTGCTAAATCTTGTGCTCTTCTGATTGTGGTTCCATGATATTTGAATTGTTTCTTTTTGGCTGCTTGCAATATTTTCTCTTTACCAGGGAGTCTCAAATTTGGCTATAATATTCCTGGAAGTTATGCTTTTGAGATTTCTTTCAGGTGTGTAAATAGAATTAACTCGAGCCCATTCCTAGTTAAACTCGTACTTAACCTAGGCATAGAAATGACGTCACCCTAAACCTTCCTTAGTGGGGAGGGGAGACGAGTTACCCACACGTGACAATAAGTAACAAATCAAGAACAAGGGACTGCCCTTTGGGCAGTCCAAAATCAGTGTAGAGACGGCCATTTGTCCACTTGAATTAGAGGTGGACCCACGGGAAGTGACGTAAGACACTATCTCTTTAAGTGTGTTGGTTACTTCCTGTGGAGGTAGTTCCCGCTCTGAACATGGTGCTGATGGATCTCAGAGGAGACCTCAGGCAGCTTCTACTCTGAATGGTCATGTGGGTAAGTTAGGCTGACTTCCTTGGCCTACCTAGGCCGCCTTCTAAACTCTGCTTTAAGTAGGCTCTAGCCTATCTGGTTGCTGGGCCTTGTGGCTCGTAGCTTCATTTATTTAGCCTTTTAACCTTCTCTCTCGTCCAGGCCTAACCAGGCCTGGACTAGCCTCTCCCTTTCTTTTTATTCCTATACTTTTACCTTCCTGATTGTAAATAAAGTGCCTTAAACCGATGCTGACTTAGGTCTGATTTAATTACGGAATCAACCTGAATTGTTGATTCCTGGCGGCCACACTTTAAATACATATCTATAAAAGACCTAAATTTCCCTCTTACACAGGAAGTGTTAGGTGGGTTCTTTCAATTTCTATATTTTTGCTGTTTGTCAACCTCTACATTATCTGAGTAGTTTGTGATCAAAGTTGCCATATTTATCATCTGAAATTTAGTCACAGTGCCCACCCCAGTCCTAGCTGCCTGAATGGACTATTATGTAGGGAATGTATTAGAAAGCTGCATCTGTGCCAACATCTCTGTAGCTCATCTCTTGTGGGGATATCCATCTCAACAAATTGCTGGGCTGTGACCTGGTGCTAACTTCCTTCTCTTATTACCTAATTTTGAAGGCTCTACTGAAGTTACATGCTGCAGCAGCAGACACAAAGGCTCTGTACACTTGAGGATCCAATTTCATCCTTATCCTCTTCTACACACTTCTTGTAGTCCTGGTCATTGCTAATGTGGCCAGAAAGCAAATCCTTCTAGATGTCTCCATCCTTCTCAATGTTTTGCACCACCTCATTCCACCAGCCACCAACCCCATTGTCTATGGGGTTTAAATTTAGGAAATCAAGCATGGTATTTTGAAATTGCTCAAAGTTAAGAAGTGAAGGGCCACACCATATGGTTAATTTCTCTCAAGCCTTGTGGAAGTCTACATATTGTTTTGACGCATGGTCTTACCTTGGAACTTTTGAACCCCGTTCGCTGTTTCTTGACCCCCAAATTCCTACTTCCTTCCCAATCTTCTTTCTTACTCTCACACTACTGATTTTCAGTCACTATATGAATAATCCTGTGCCAAAATCCCATATCAAACCTCACAATGACTCTGTTTAAAGCAATCTTTGCCTATTATGTATTTTTTCCTTTACATTCTATGGTCAGGAGATTTGTATAGTGTAGGTGTTTGCAGATATTGTCTGCTAAAGGGAATGTTGTCAGTCAGGAAATTGAATCATTTAAACGTTGTATGAAATTTCAGGCAAAACTAATCAATGAGAAAAGATGTGTGTGTGTGTGTGTGTGTGTGTGTGAGAGAGAGAGAGAGAGAGAGAGAGAGAGAGAGAGAGAGAGAGA
>NC_058132.1:86761926-86792274 GCF_016433145.1 Gracilinanus agilis
GGAGAGAGAGAGAGAGACAGAGAGAGAGACAGAGAGAGAGACAGAGAGAGAGACAGAGAGAGAGAGAGAGGGAGAGAGAGAGAGAGAGGGAGAGGGAGAGAGAGAGAGAGAGAGAGAGAGAGAGAGAGAGAGAGAGAGAGAGCTAAATGGGAGTTTGAAATGAGAATTCAAATTTAATTCCATTCAGTAAACATATTGAGTATCAGTTTATGCACAGAAATCTATAACTACTGACCTACTTATTATACTTCACTCAAATTAATGCCCTTGTATTTGTTGTTCTCCATTCCTAGAATATACTCTCTTGTCACTTTTGTTTACTGGAATCCTTGGGTTCTTTCAAGGCTCAGCTTAGTTGTCACCTTCCTTATGAAGCCTCTTCTGACTTCCCCAGCTATTAATATATTTCATGCCCATAAAATCTCATTTTCAGTTTGAATATTTTATTTGTGTACTGGAGTGTGTATCTTCTGTCAATCCTAATAGCATGTAAATACATTGAGGACAGGGATTATTCTCACTTCTGTTTTTTTTCATCCTAGAGTTTTGTACAATGCCTGGGACATAGTAGGCACCAAATGTTCATCAATAGATTGTTTTGGTATTTTTCTAATTGATCAAAGGAAGGCCTAACATTACAATTAAGTACTTAGAGGGTCTGTTGAATTGTGTCTCATATTAATTCTGGAAACTCCACTGTGCTTAACACATCCAGAGCTCATGAAATTGTGGAGAACATTCATCAAAAGGAGCAAAAACAAGTGATGGGTTCAAAATGTGGGTCTTTGTGAGGAGTGTGGATGGTCACATATAAAAGTTGTCCACTAGTTAGCACTAGTTTTTTAGGAGGTAATTTTTCAACAGGAATGTATTAAGATTATAATGGAAGTCAATAGGAAAATAAAATTTCATATAGAAATGTTTGTTTTATTTATAACATAGAACTGGTCAATGAAAGCTGTATAAATGGAGATTTTGAACCTTTGACTACATGCCCCATAAGTCCCTTAGTATTTCCCCGAATTCCTTTTAATCTCTCCTGTGCCTCCATGTTTACATGGTCATGTTTGTACATAGTTTGCTGTAACTCCTCCCTCTTCCTCTTTTGCTCTTGGGAGCAGGCTGGTTTGAACCTTTTATTTAGTTTTCTTTGTTAGTTTATTATTAATAAAAATTTATGAATAGAATATTTAATATTTTGTATATTAATTTTAATCTCCACAGTAGCACATGAATGACTGCTGAGCCTGATTCTGGAATTCCTAATATATACACAAAACCACAACCATGTTGTATCACAATACATATGGTAATCCTAGTGCCTAAACTCTGTGCTTGGCACAACGGTAGGTGCTTAAAAATGCTTATTCAGTTGATTTGATATGTTCAGTAATGTACCAATTGCCACAAGTGTTGTTTACTCGTGCTAATTTTAATGAATCTTTTTTCTGTCCCAGAAGGATCACCAAAACACATTACCACAAGCCTGTCTGCAACAGGAAAAATCCGCCTGAGGTTTCAGTAACTGTTACATACTCCAGAGGAAACTCTATGTCTCTCACTTCTTGTTTCCTTTATAATGGGTACTGGTTTAGGTCCTTAGACAACTCTTTATAGGAAATAATTTGAGTATGTATTTTAAGGAACTGGATGCCCTTGAGAGATGGCAGGCCCCAAATGACTCTGCTACCTAAGATCCTCAGGGGTGAGTTTAGATTAATAAAGTCCTTCATAGAATACATCTGCCAGCCAAAGCCTAGCAAACAGATGCAAAGCTGGACAGCCATTATAGTTGCCTATATTTCTGTGAGTGTTGTGTGTGTGTGTGTGTGTGTGTGTGTGTTTGAAATTTTCTTGCTTAGGATTATGTGAGATTGAAGATGCACCCTGGGCTATACTGGTGTCAATTTACCTACTTGTTATAGAGAATGATCCCTTCTTAACTAATATCATTCATGTGCTCCCCACACATCAATGAGATTGATAATAGCATCAAAAGATGGTATTATTCATAATATTACAATTATAATTATTATTTTTTCTAAAATTAGTCATATGCATAAGCAGTTTACAATAATTCTCTTTAGGATCATCAAGTGGTAGTATTTGGTAGCCTAGAGTTCTTCTTCAGATAGAAGGCAGACCCTTTCTGAATAGGAAAGAGAATTAAAACTGAGATGTCAGACTATGAATTCAGCAAGAGCAAATGACAAAAAAATGTCTTAGCTGGGGACCTTGTGCCTGAAGGATTTTCTTCAGAGGGAATGGGCTTTCTTCATAGAGGTTAGACATTTTCCTGAAGAATCTGCCAATTTGCCTCTAATGAAGAATGGAGTTTAGCATGTAGACATACTGAGATAGTTATTTTTCAGATTCAAATGTTGAAGGAACTAGAAAATGCAGTCATCTACATGATCCCAAATACAGTCTTTTGAGGAAAGATGAAGAGTGGAATGAAAAGACTTTTAGACTTCAAGTAACAGCATGATTTAATGGAAAAGGTCCTGGAATGAGAATCAGAACATCTGGGATCTATTCCTTATTTTTCCAATAACTTCAAAGTCCCTAAGAGTCCCTAGGCCTTGATTTCATCTTCTGCATAATGGAGGTAATGATTCATTATGTCCCTCATAGGATTCTTATATGGGTCAGGTAAGATGAGACATGGGAAGATATTTTAAATATTTTAAAATTAATTGCTTTTAATTATCAAACATTTATTTTCTTTTCCTCCTCTAACCCCTCTCTTTGAAAATAATACACCAGAAAATAGAGAATAAAACACTTTTAATAAATATGCACAAACAAAACTGTCATATTGGCAATATCCAAAAATGTGTCTTAGTTTGCATATTTAGTCTATAACTTTTCTAAGAGAAGGTGAGTGGCATTTTTACTCCTTAGTACCTAGCAATAATGGTTGGTCATTGTATTGATCAGAATTCTTAAGCCTCCCAAAACTGTTTTTTTCATAATGTGATTATTATAGCGTAAATCGCTCTCTTGGCTCAACTCATTTTCTGATAGGTTCACACAAATTTTGTCAGGTTTCTTTGAAACTAACAAAAGCACTTTGTCTAAATCTCTGTACACATGATTTTTTTTCTGATGGTTGTTATCTCTTCATATTTTGCTTTTTGTCATTATCCAAAGAAAGGGCTTTAAAAAGAATGAAGGGGGGCAGCTGGGTAGCTCAGTGGAGTGAGAGTCAGGCCTAGAGACAGGAGGTCCTGGGTTCAAACCGGGCCTCAGCCACTTCCCAGCTGTGTGACCCTGGGCAAGTCACTTGACCCCCATTGCCCACCCTTACCAATCTTCCACCTATGAGACAATACACTGAAGTACAAGGGTTAAACAAAACAAAACAAAACAAAAAGAATGAAGGCACTCTTTATAAGACAAAAATATCCAGAAGTTATAACTTGAGAAGTTCATCTAAAAAAATTAAAGGAGTCAATTGAGCTTAAAAAAGTGGTCCTAACCTGAAAAGAAATATATCTATAGACACATCCCACTTGCATGAAATGTTTGGGGAACTTTCATGTCATCAAGTCACAAAATGGGACATCCACAAATACAGGAAGCCACTTATATTTTTCCTTATTAAGTCAAATCTCTGAAAGTTCAGTCTCTGTACTGTGTACTGAAGAGACCATTGTCCCAGTAATTGAATGGCATCCTTAAAGACAAGGAATTTTCCTTGTGTTTACATAGCAGCTAGATTAGCATGGATCTGCTATGTGTGTGCATGTGTTTTAAGGTGAGAAAACTGTGTGATGGTGTATGAAATAGACATTTCCCAATAGCCATATTATTATCCCTAAAAAATGGGGCCATTTGATAAGAAAATTTGTGACTTGTACAAAAGTTACCTTTATTTTAGTAATGAGATGAAACCTCTCTGGTGACCCACATTGCATGCGCTTCTCAAAGGGATACTTGGAGTACAATCCCAATCGTGGCCATACTGCATGAGGCAACACTGAAGCACTAGAATCTGAACAAGGTAAGGAATGCAGAAACTCCCAATCTTTCCCCTAGCTAGCCTTTACCTAATACCCAAAGAAAGTCAATCTTACACTCCCATGAGCAGGCAATGACTAGCTTTACTTCTGCATATCCCCATTTTCAACCTGGACCTCTGCCATTGATCTTTGTTGCATCCAGGACCCAATTAGGGGTTCTCGTAGATCACATCTCCAGTCTTTTGTCTCAAGAGTTTTATGGCCACTTCTTTATGAGGTGTACCATCCTTTGCTTCAAAGCAGAAGGTGGGGGGCCACTATGCTCTTCATGAGGATCTGAAAGTGCCCTACTCTATAGAATTCTAACTGGAAGAGGCCATTAAGTCATATCTCCTTATTGTAGAAAAGAACTTGGTGCTGAAATATTAAATGACTTTCCCAGAGTCAAATAGCTACTAAGTATATAAGTAAATATCCAGAGTCAGGTCTTTTTGACTCCACGACAAACACTATCTACAATGTTTCCTTCCTTTAAAGAAAGACTAAAAAGGTCTGATGGGGTTGGGAATGGGGACAGCAAACCATCCTTATACTTCTTAACAAAGACTACTTTAGACTTCAAACACTAGAGATCACTTACCTTTGGGAAGAACAAAGAGTATTTATCTATCTGTAGAATGGGAGGAAAAGTGTCTATCGATCAGTGTTCTCTGATTGGCCCCCTCTTGAGTTTGTCCAACTCAGGATCTTAGAGAGAGGGTCTCAGGTCCTTAGAAGGTCAGGGGTGTGGTAGAATCCTTAGGAAGAATGAAGGTGGGGGATGTGGTGGAGAAGTTTTCAGCTAGTTCTGCAATAATTTACGAACAGGCTTCCTCATTCTTTCCTCTGGCCATGGTTTTAGACACTCTTCTTCCCTTTACTTTCATCCCTTTCTGGTCATTCCAGTCTTAACCTTGAATCACAGTTATTGCTTTACCCTTGGTAGGTGCTCTTTTCACATTTCCCCCCAAGTTGATTCCAAGGTGTGTTGAGAAAAGTGGATGGGGGGATAGGATGCTTTGTTCTTTTTGTTTTGTTTCATTTTTTTAATAAACCCTTACCTTCCATCTTAGAATCAATACGGTGTATTGGTTCCAAGGCAGAAGAGTGGTAAGGGCTAGGCAATGGGGTTTAAGTGACTTGCCCAGGTGTGATAATAAAGAAGGCTGAAAATGAATGTTTGATAGAGTGGGAGATAGAGAAAGTCTGTGTGGTGAGTCTCTTCCAGCTCTCCCCTGGGGGAGATACACTGGGAGATTTTAAGGGGGTGTCACCCCAAAACTGGGTGACCTGGATGGTCATGCTGCCCCACAGGAGCTGGGGCAAGGCTTCCCTATAAGACAAGGTATGTGGTACCCCCAATATGATTCTGAATAAGGACAGGGTTCACATAAACCTCCCCCTGTATCAGTTAATTTCACAGTGGGTGGTCTGGTTTCAAGATGGAGGCAGCCAGACCAAGCTGTGTTTCCCCTCTCCCTTGTTGTCTCTCAGGCACTCTGGGACACTATCTGACTGATGAATGGCTTTTATTATTCACAATCCAGGGATTGAGGAAAGGGGTGAAGGACAGAGGGACTTTGGGGTGCCCTCTTCTCTATTTCTATGGGGTCTGTCGCTTAGGAGGGAACCTTTGAGGTTCCCACTCCTAAGCTTGTTTCCCCCTCTTCTCCTGTTTCTATTTCTATCCTTTTCTCTTTCTATCCTTTTCTATAATTATAAGTTTTGACTGAAAGGGGGCCTCTCAGCAAGGTTTGGGAATGGGTGAAGGAGACTAAGAGATCGCTCCCAAAATGGAGTCCAAAAACTTAGCTGAAGTGATGTTTGAAATCTTGATGCATGAGATGAGATGGAATGGCTTTGATCATGGAATCAGGGTTTCAATTTCCAAAGAAAGATCCTCAGGAAGCCCTCAGGACTGAATCTGAACTGGGATGTCCTCCTCTCTTCTCCCAGTCCTTCACCCGAAGACCTCTCCTCTCTCTCTCCTCTCTGGATAATCTCCCAGAATCCTCTCCTTGGTCTCAACTGTGGGCAACATCCTTACTTCCTGGCATGGGATTGGTCTTGAATTGGACCAAGAGAGACCCCTGGGCATTCTGGGGGATGCAGTTTCCCTGGGCCAAAATATTTTAAAACACACATTACTTAGACCCTAATTGAATAACAATAGTGAAAAAGAGCTTGATAACCTCTGAGGTAGCACATTGCTTTATGTAAGAACTCTTAAGTATATGAGTTGAAGAAAGGAAAGAAGCAAGAATTTTGTGCTTGTTCATATTCCAGGCATAGCAAGGGAAGAGGAGAATAAACACTTATATAGCTCTTACTATGTGCCAGACATTATGCTAAGCATCTTACAGATATTATCTCATTTGAGCTCTGCAACAACATAGGTAATTATTATTATATTATATATTACATATATTATATGTTATAAATATTATATATGATAATATATTATAACTATTATACCTGTGGTGTAGGTCATTATTATTACCCTCATTTTACATTTGAGGGAACTGAGGGAAACAAAGGTTAGGTAATTTGCCCAAGGCCACACAATTAGTATGTATGCAAATTTGAATTCAGATGTTTCTGACTCCAGGCATCACTTAGCTGCCTAGGCAAACTGACTACATGAACTTCTTTACCTTTTGAACCAGGTCCCAATCCATGCACCAGCCATGGCCTTGCTATTCAACAGCTCTTCATCCCAGGTGACTGAATTTCTGATGATCTGCTTCCCAGGCATGCAGGACACACAACACTGGCTGTCAGTGCCTCTCACCCCTCTATTCGTGCTGGCTCTGGGGGCCAATGTGGTGCTATTGCTGGCTATCCAGCGGGAGGCTTCTCTGCATGAACCTATGTATTATCTGTTGGCCATGCTCTCCCTCTTGGATGTTCTACTCTGCCTAACTGTTATCCCTAAGGTAAGGTCTTTCGTCTATGAGCTGCTCCATGACATGTGAACATACCTAGCCTAGACTTTTATCATCAAGATTCTGCAGTATTACTGAAATTCCCAGAGTCACTCAGTCACCATCCTCCCCAAAGTAATTTAGTTATTGTCTTCCCTATGGTTACTTGTTTTTTTTTACTGTCAGTTCACTATTGTAATCCATTACTGACAGTATCACCATCATACCTAGAATTAGCCCATCAGTGTTATATCTATATTTATAGATTACATACGTGGACATTACCATTCCCAGAGTTATCACCTCAGCATCATTTCTAAGCACACTCTTTTTGAATTAGTCCCAAATCCAAATATGTATTCAATACATTACCATTCCTTATTTCTTAAGTTTTTCTTGATGTCTTGTTTTTTATATTACCTGTTTTTTCTCATTATTCTCCCAACTTGCCATCACAGAGAACAATACCATATAGGATAGACTATTTTTAAGAGACAAAAAATAAAGGAAGTAAAAAAAATCAAGTATAATTTGATATTAGCTCATGGACTTAAAAAAACTCAATACAATTTCAATTCTTCCTGTCTTCCAAAGCAGTTCATTATACTCTGATGTTGCTGTATTTGCCAGGTACTTTTCCTTTACATCAAATCTAAATTTGCCTCTTCTGAACTTTGATATTACTCCTATTTCTGCCCTTTGTGGTCAATGAAAAGCCTCTTCCCCCATGCATAACCATTTTCATTGCTTAAATGAAATTAATCTTTACCCTTCTTCCTCCTTTCCCACTATGTCAAACCCCATCTCCAATTTACTATTTTCTAGGAAAGAGATAAGATAGTGATTTCAGCAAATAGATCAATATTATTACACTATTAACAATAATGTTGGGTAGAATGGAGGAAATAATGCTTTATTTGGAGTTAGTAGGCAAAGTTTCAAATCCTTTAAAGCATCTTCATTAAAACATATAATCTTACAGAACTTCCCAGAACACTTAGAGGATATTACCTACTTAGAGTCATATTTATGATAGAATTTATATGATAGGCAATTTATGATAGGAATGAGACTTGGACTCAAACCTGTCTGACTTTTAGGCCAGTTCTCTATCTACTGCCATACTCTCTCTAATACTACCATAACACATCTCATAATACCATTATGTCCTTGAGCAAGTTCCCATAACTGTTGATTTCTTTCTGGATAAAATGTTGGGATTGGAGTTGGGTAATCTTGAATGACTTTTGCAGAATCTAAAATTATGAAACCATAGCACAGCACAAACTAAAATAATAAAACCTAAAAAGATACAGGATAATGGAGGTATTCAGACTGGTATAACTTCCCAGTAAAGAAAAATCAGGATTTGGATTTTGAAAGGGGGTAATGGATATAGATAAGAATAGAAAATAAGGGAGGAAATTGCAGAGAGACAATGACTAAAGTCACAAGGATGGGGATTTGCAAGTCATATGAAAGGTAGGGAGAGAAGACTATACTGGATGGGATTAAGGAATCATATCAGGGAGAATGGTGAGGTAAAATTAGAAAACATTTATGTAAGTGTTGAATTAATCTAATGGTCAATCGGGAGCTACTCTGGCTTCCTGCTCTGTTGTTGGTGTCAAAATATAAGAAATGAATATGAATATATGTGAAATATGAATTATATATGAAAATGGTTCTGTCAGGTCCTGCTCATCTTCTGGTTCAACATAAAGACTATTAGTTTTACTGGCTGCTTCCTGCAGATGTTTGTCATGAATACTTTCTTGCCCTTGGAGTCATCCACCTTTCTGATTATGGCTTATGATCGCTACGTTGCTATCTGTCATCCCCTGCACTACCCATCCATCATCACCGAGCAGTTTGTAGTCAAGGCTGCCATATTCATTATCTTCCGTGACTTACTGGCCACACTGCCTACTCCAGTCTTGGCAGCTCGGCTGAACTATTGTGCAGAGAATGTAATAGAAAACTGCATCTGTGCCAACATCTCTGTGGCTCGACTCTCCTGTGGGGATATCCGTCTCAACAAACTCTACCAGTTTGTGAGCGTCTGGTGCATAATGGGCTCTGACTTGGTGCTCATTTTGCTTTCTTACTGCTTCATCTTGAGGGCTGTGCTGAGGCTACAGTCTGGAGGGGCAGCCACAAAGGCTCTGAGCACCTGTGGTTCCCACCTGATCCTCATCCTTTTCTTCTATACAATTTTACTGGTCTTCATCTTTACCAATAAGGCTGGCAAAAAGGTGCCTGCTGATGTGCCCATCCTTCTCAATGTCCTGCACCACCTCATCCCACCAGCCCTCAACCCTATTGTCTATGGAGTTCGCACTCAGGAGATCAAGCATGGCATCTTGAAATTGCTGAAGTACCAAAAGTGAAGGGCTGGAGTTCATGTTCCCTAGGAATCAGGAAAATCTTGGAATAATTCAGAGACCATTTTCCATTCTCAAAATCACTCCTCATCAGTCCAAACTCCTTTACATTCTTAGTCACTTCCTCAATCAGTATTGAGTAACAACCATATGCATTACAATGTGCTCAAATTCTAATTCAGACCCACACAGAACCTGTGATTGATTGTCATTTTCTCCTCGATTATTATTTCTCTGGGCACTTTTTGGACAAGTTTGTTGTTTAGTCATTTCAGTAGTATCTGATTCTTTGTGACTTCATTTGGGGTTTTCTTGGCAAAATATTGGAGGTGTTTGCCATTTCCTTCTATACTATATGTAATTTAGGTATATGTAAATATTTAGTAATATTAGGGAAATGAGCAGGCAGGAAGTTGAATGGAAACTAAATAGTTTGAAAGACAGCTTCAAACACTTCGGGGATAGAGGGTGCTATAGTGGTGAAAGCTTCTACCCCTATTGAAATAATCTTTTCCTTTTCCTCAAGGGAAGAGTGAGTATCAACATGCTATTTTAACTTAGAGAATAATAATAAAAGATCAATGGGAGGAAGATCGAAGACAGAGAAAAAAATTTTGATGATATGGATTGGTCATGTGAATCAGAATAAAGAGCTCTGGTTCTGGAATTAGATGGCCTGGCTTCACATGCTCTCTTCCTACTTCTTCAGTAACTAGGACATCTTAAGAAGAGATTTCTAAAGAGTAGAGGAAAAATAGCAATACAAAGAAGAAAAAAGACGTGATTCAGGAAGAGACTAGATTCAGGAAATGTCTGGGACAGGATTATTTAGAGACAAGAACTGTCCAATTAAGACACATACTGAAGTTTCAAAAACAAAAACTGTAAGCACACTTTGTCCTATATACAATTTGTGTTGAGATTTCTTACAATATAGTAGCAGTTTTTTTCCACATTGAAATCTAATACATTATACAACTCTTGAATGCCTACTATGTGCATGACACTGTTCTAAAAGTACAAGAATACAAAGATAAATTGAAAAATTCTAGCTTTCATTTTATATAATGAGCTAGATATGAAGTCATTGATTCATGATATAGGAATACTTAATTCATAGATGAGAAGAAATTGGGGACAAACACTGTGGTCCTCAGTTTACAATCCTGTAAGGAAATAGTTCAAGGCCTTGGTACTGACCAAGAACCTCTGCATTTTTTTTGTTTTTGATTTTTTTTTTATTTTAAACCCTTAACTTCTGTGTATTGACTTATAGGTGGAAGAGCGGTAAGGGGGGGCAATTGGGGTCAAGTGACTTGCCCAGGGTCACACAGTTGGGAAGTGTCTGAGGCCAGATTTGAACCTAGGACCTCCCGTCTCTAGGCCTGGCTCTCAATCCACTGAGATACCCAGCTGCCCCCTTAACCTCTGCATTTTTTAAATTGCAGGAGTCATATTTTAGAGAAACCACACACATTTCATATCCTTTCTTTTAAATTAAATAAATATAGATTTTAAAGAATACAGACAGCTTCCTCCTTTTATCATGGAGATTTTTCTTAGGAAGTTCATTAATAATGTGTTCAATTGCCTTACCTAAAATGTGGTTATTAGAATATTCAGTTTACTCTTATGTTAGTTTGGGTAATTAATTTTTAAAAAACATTCAGTCATTTCAATTAGATTGTTAAGTTTATTGGCATACAACAGGCAAAATAGCTCCTAATAATTGTTTTAATTTCCTCTTCATTGTTGGGGAATTCATCTTTTTCATTTTTGATGTTAGTCATTTGGTTTTCTTTTTTTAAAAATCAAATTAACCAATGATTCATTCTTAAAAATAAAACCAGTTCCTATTTTTATTTTAGGTTATTTTACTTTAAATTTTATTAACCTCTCTTTTGATTTTCATTGGGAGTTTTTATTTTTTCTAGTATTTTCTAAAGTTGTATGTTCCATTCATTAATATTCTTTCCTTCTATTTTACCTCTCTAAGCATTTAGAGGTATAAAATTTCCTCTAAAATTGCAGATGAAAGCATACACTTTTTCCCTTATATATTTGGGTTTATGTTATGGGGTTTGAGTTTTATAAGATTGGTCACTTACAAAAATGAATAATATGGAAATATATTTTGAGTGATAACTGCATTTGAATTGCTTGCCAGCTCTGAGAGGAGAGAGGAAAAATATTTGGTTCATATAATTTCAGAAAGCTTATGTAGAAATTTATTACATGAAATTGATTAAAAAAAAGAATCGGGTTTCAGTACCATTTGGTGCCCATATATTTAGTATTAAAATCACTTCATTGTCTATGGTACCTTTTATTTTTATTATTTTTTCACTATCTACTACTTTTTATTTTTTATTACATTATATATTATTTATTTTTTATTCAGTTCCTCCCTCTTCCCTCCTCCCATTATTGAAGGCATAATCTGGCAAAATATATAGAGTATATCTTTCATATTTCCACTTCTTGGTTCATTCTCAGGAGGTNCAAAATATATAGAGTATATCTTTCATATTTCCACTTCTTGGTTCATTCTCAGGAGGTGATTGTAAATAATTTTTCAAATATTAAATCTGTAACTGTGTATAATGTTCCCTTGTTTCTTCCAAGTTATGTTCTGAAAAATTATTCTGCTCATTGTTTCCCATCATGCAGTAACAATCCATTACAATAATGTATCACAACTTGTTTATCTATCCCCAATCTTTGGTTCTATGCCACCACGAAGAGAGTTGCTACACATTTTGGAACATATAGGTTCTTTTCCTTTTTCCTTGATCTCATTGGGAAATAGATCCAGTGATGCTCTTGCTAAGGATATACAGTTTTAAAGCTTTGTGGGTACAATTCCAAAATGATCTCCAAAATGGTTGGATCAGTTCACAGTTCAACAGTGCATTTTTTCCCATTTTTTCCACATCCTTTCTAATATTTATCATTTTTTCTTTTTGTCATTTTAGCCAATAAGATATGTGTGAGATGATACTTAGAATTATTTTGGTTTGCATTTCCATGATCAGTAATGATTTATACCATTTTTTCATCTGAAAACTGTTCCAGTCATTTTTCCACTTATCAGTTAGGTCTGGCTCTTATCCCCATAAATTTGAGGAAATTCTCTCTATATTTTCCATATGAGAAGACTGCTTATGGAGATTCTATGGTATATTTTAAATAAAATTTAGTTTACCTGCTTATCCTTTTTAATTAGATCAATTTTTGTTTTTGTTTTGTTTGAGATCTTGATTGCTCCCTTTGCTTTCTTTTTTTAAATTCACCCGAAACATAATAGATTTTGCTCCATCCACTTACCTTTATTCTGTGTGTCTCTATACCTCAAGTTTGTTTCTTATAAACAACATATTATAGGCTTCTAGATTTAATCAACTTTACTATTCACTTCTAATTCATGGATAAATTTATTCCATTCACATTCACGGTTATGATTATTAACTGAATTCTCTTCAATCATGCTTTGCCCCATTCTTCTTTCTCTATCCTTCCTTTTGCCCTGTCCTTCCTCATAAATGTTTTGCTTCTGACCAGCATATCTCCATTCCACCCTCCCTTATATCAGCCCACTCATGCTTTTATCCCCCTCCTTTCCTATTTCCAGGCATATGGATTTCTTAACTCAACTCTCTATGTATGTTATTTTCTCTTTGAGTCAATTCTGATAAGAGTAATGTTCTGTGTGAAGGAAATTTACACTTCTGGGGTTGCACACTTGACCTCATCTCCTGCTGACCATTTGACCTGGAAGCCAGGACTGTGTGAGGGAAATCATTGGGTAAATTAGGTCATGAGGATAGAATTGCAGGCAGAAAAAGATCTTTTTGCTTTATTGTCTTATTCTGCATTTGTATCTTGACCTTCTTTGTCATTATAGTAAATTTCTACATTCAAGCTATTTTTTGTTATTACTTTGCCTACTTCCACAGACTTGTGAGATCTCTGATCTATTAAACTGGAAACATCTTTCACTCATTTTGAACATATAATAAAATGTAAAATAATAATCCCTGAATTATGGTATTGGAAGAGCTACCAGGAACTACCTTGTCTGATCTCTAAGTGAAAAAGAAGCCCATTTTCTAAATTATGTAATGGAAAAGAAGTTAAAGATCATAGGCCAAATCTCTAAATTTACATATGAGTAAAATGAGGATGACAAGAGAGATGACTCACTTAAAGTAAAATAGTCAGTCAGTAGGATTTTATCATCTTCTTATTGAGCACTGTGCTAAATTCCAGGGACATAAAGACAAACAGAAAAGATAATTCCTGCCTTTGAGGAACTTAAGTTTTAGTAGTGGAAGATAATACATAAAATTGAGCTAAAAAGTGACTAGAAGAAAAATGATACCCAGGTAGAAGAATGATAGAGAAGTGTCTTCTGGAAATTAACCAACCTGGACAGGAAGAAAGACATAGTTGGCCTGGGGTTCCTCCTTAAAATGGAAGTTCTGGGAGAAATTAGCTACGAGAGAGGGGCAGACAGTATTTCCAATGTGAGAAGTAGACCAGGGGCAGAGCCAGCTTACAGGAAAAAAAACCCATTTCTCTGGCATGGTAGAGAAAGTCTTATGAAGATGGGTCAACTATGTAGCCTAGGAAGGAATGAAGAACATAGTTTTGTATGAGTCAGGTTCAGGACTTGAAACCAAATTCTTTTATTTCAATTCAATGGTCTTCACACTGTACATGGAATCCCTTCTATAAAAACCATGACACATGGACTATCAACATCTATTTGAAGAATTTTAGTGATGAAGAAATCATTATTTCATTAGGCAGTCCATTTTCCTTTAAAACAGCTCAAATCGTTGTAAGGTTTTCTCTTTCTCTTTATATGGACACTTAAATCTACCTTTCTAAAACCTCCATTCAGCACATCTAGTTCTGCCTTATGGTCCAATTTTTAAAAAAGCTTATTTCTTCTTTTGCATAGCCATTCATAGGGTAGGTAATCCAATTCCATCTCAGTCTTATTTACTACAAGCTAAACAATTTCATTTTATGCCACTGTCCCTTTTCTGCCTTCTTCTAGCTATTGAAACTCCTTAAAACAGTGATAACCTAAATGTCCTCTGCTTCAAGAAGAGATGAGACTAATTTTGCTTAGCTCAGGGAAGAAAATGGAAAATTTTTTTAGGGGTGGAAGAGGTAGTGGATAATATAATGTATATTCAGAGACACAAAATAAAGGAGGAAAAAAAGTATTAAGCTGGAATGAAAGGGTGACATAAACTTGTCTAGGATTAGTCCTCTCTCTCCAGAGTTTATTCAGAGAAGGAACCTGAGCTGAATTGTGCTCCATATACTCAGTGGCAGGAGATTGACAGCACCAAGCAGCTCAACTCTTCAGGATCTGTGCAGTAGTGGAAAGGAGAAGGGTCAAAGAATGAGGTGGGAACACAAAATAAAATGATGGAGAATACAAGTGGAAGATTAAATTTTTAATTGAAAGATTAAAAGTTCAGAAGAGAAAAGGCTTTGCCACACTGATTTTGTGAAATATAGTCCTATGCCAAGGATAGAGAAAATAAAGAGAATTTTAGACCAATATCTATAATGCATAGCAATAAAAATGTTTTAGAGGCAACTAGGTGGCTCATAAATTTGCCTATACCAGGACTGAGAACCAGGTCTAGAGATGGGAGGTCCTGGGTTCAAATTTGGCCTCAGACACTTCCTAGCTGTGTGACCCTGGGCAAGTCACTTAACCTCCATTGCCTAGTCCTTACTGTTCTTCTGTCTTAGAACCAATGCCCAGTAGTGATTCTAAGACAGTAGGTAAGGGTTAATAAAAATTTTTTGAAAAGAAAATCATAATAATAAAAATTATACCAACATTTCAAAAAATGACTCATTGTGACAATGTTGTAATTATACCAGAGACAAAAGTATAGTTTAAATTTAGGAAAATGACTAACATAATTAATTATCATTAAAAAATAATGATTATATGATTACATCAATAGATAGAAAAAGAACCTTGGACAAAAGAAAAAATAATTTATGAAAAGAATGCTACAAACCACAGAATTATGAGGGATATTTGTTGATATGATAATAAAGAAATATCATTAAAAGAAAACGGTATATCCACATAAGCAAAATATATTGATCTCAAAGCCTAAATAAATAGAAATAACGAAAGATTTTAAATGATTCAGAAGAACCTGACAAGTTCCATAAGATACTACAAGAAGTAATTTTAAAAAGTGCCCTACATGTTTGAACATAGGAAACAAAGAGTTTACCTCTGATTACCTCCAGAAAACAAAACAAAATAAAACAAAACCCTACACTGGAAACTCCAAGATACATAGACTCAATTTAAAAATTTCAGTGACGAACTCTCCAAGTAATCAAGAACAAGATCTTCAAATGTAAAGGAAACAAAAATAAAATAGTAAACAATCTTTTGGAAAGCCACCAGAAACCACAAGAAAGAATTGAATGATGTATTCTGAAGAGCAAAGGGACTTAAGATGTAACCCAATATGACATACTTCCCAAAATTATACCTACTCAGGAAAAGGCAAATATTCAATAAAAAATATTCATGTCATTCTTACAAAAATATTAGATCTGAACAAATGATAATTTAAATAATACTCAAAGTAACAAAAGTACAAGAAAGCTAAATAAATATAGCAGATAAGGAAACAATAATAAAACAACTACATAGAGACATAGAAACATAACCAACATTATGTGATTTTTTTTCTAAAGTTATCAAGGAGACAGATGAAAGAGCAAATAAAATAGATATGATAAATAGTCTTGAAACATCATGATGGGGTTATTTTCTCAAGAATAAGATGTGGCTGCAACTTTGCTCAGGAGAGATGCTGACCCTACTTGATGAATCCTGGGACAATTATCACTTCTGATGAATTGACTCCTGCTTCTACATTTGCTGTTCTTCAGGTAAAGTCCAAACAATCCATGTCCCATTTCATGGCACCTGACAACAACAGCTTACCTGTTGCTCTCTCTGAGTTCCTCCTCATCTGCTTCCCTGGCTACCAGAGCTGGCAGCACTGGCTCTCCCTGCCTCTGAGCCTGCTCTTCCTCTTGGCCATGGCGGCCAATGCTATGCTTCTGCTCACCATCTGGTTAGAAGCTTCTCTGCATGAGCCCATGTACTACCTGCTCAGCCTGCTCTCCCTGCTGGATATTGTGCTCTGCCTCATGGTCATCCCCAAAGTGCTGGTGATATTTTGGTTTGATCTCAGAGCCATCAGCTTTTCTGCCTGCTTCCTACAAATGTTCATTATGAACAGTTTCCTTCCCATGGAGTCCTGCACCTTTATGGTCATGGCGTATGATCGCTATGTGGCCATTTGCCACCACCTGCGCTACCCCTCCATCATCACTGATCAATTTGTGGTGAAGGCTATTGTATTCATTGTGGCCATAAATACTCTTATTTTTGCACCCATTCCAACCCTATCTTCTTGACTTCATTACTGTGGAAAAAATATAATTGAGAACTGCATCTGTGCCAATTTATCTGTGTCCCGATTCTCCTGTGACAATTTTACTCTCAACTGAATTTATCAATTTGTGGCTGGCTGGGCTATACTTGGTTCTGACCTAATAGTCATCATCATTTCTTATACCTTTATCTTTCTGGCTGTGCTAAAGATCAAGGCTGAAGGGATTGCAGCCGAGGCCCTGAGCACATTGTGGCTCCCACTTTATTCTCATCCTCTTCTTTAGCACCATTTTGCTGGTTGTTGTTCTGACAAATGTGGCCAGGAAGAGAGTTCCCATGGACGTCCTTATCCTCCTCAATGTCCTTCATCATCTTATCCCCCCAGCCCTGAATCCCATTGTCTATGGTATAAGGACCAAAGAGATTAAACAAGGGATCCAGAAGTTACAGAAAAGAAGAGTATGAGGACATGGGAGTCATTTCCAACTCAGGGCTGTGAACTGAAGGTGGAGCAGGATAGGGAAGATCATAGTATCTCTTCCTCCAAAATATCATAACCAGAAATTTGTATCTATTTGTGTGTAACTGGGTTACTAGCCTATATTTCTTCTCTGAGTCTTTGTCTGCTCCTGTTAAAAATAAAATGTCCATTGTCTATTTAAAGAAAAGTAGTCTAGACTCAGTTTTAGAGAGGGGAACTTGGTATTTTCCCATTTCATTCTTTTCTGAAACCCACTCTGTAACACCCCTGATGAATAGTCCTCTAGTCTTTGCTTCAAGTCTAGTGCAGAGCAGGCAGCTGTCTACCTGGAGCCCAGAATAGCTGTTCTCAGGGCACATTTCCAACATTTCTTCTCCTTAATATATTTGACTGCACCTCTCCCTAGATGTTTATGTGCTTTATTGTTTTCTCTGTGTGAGTGTATGTATTTGTCTGATTTGGTGATTCTGGATAATTATTCTCAACTTATATTTTCACATTGGCACCTGAAGGTTGATATTGAAAACCCTCCATCATCTGTTCCTTGTTCTCACATTACCCCCACAACCTCTGTTTTGCTCAAACTGGCCTCTAATATTGCTTTTGTGTGTTGTCTTCCCTTAGTAGAATGAATGGAAGCTGGCTCATTTTCACAAGACTTTCTCCACTATGCCATAGTAACCTCTTAGAATTGGAAGTTCATTGTACTCTTAGACCTCTTTTCACATTGGAAGTGAACTCTTCCTATATAGCAAGACAACTACAAAACCTTTCCCTCTTTTTCTTCTTTTCTCACTAGAATCAAAGCGTATAGCAAAAAAGCAATATATCTTTTAGTGCATTTATCTCTCTTAAGCTCCAGGTGGTATCAAAAATCTACAGCTAGAATTAAAGCTATTTTCTGATGTGATTCTTGTTTTACATAGTCAGTCAGGAACTATTGGCCTACTATTTCTTGCCAGCTTAGTGATTTTGCTAGGGTTCCTTTAAACAACTCCCACGAAGCTGTTTTTGCACCCCATATCATCTTCCTTCTCTTGCTAACTTCTTCAGTCTCTTCCCCAAACTCCTGCATGTATGTATACTTAGTGCAGTTCCTGGCACATAATAGGTGCTTAGAAAAATACTTTCTAACTAATTTATAGATAACTTTAATGGATTAACTCATAACTTCCTGGCACCAATGTGGTAACAACTTTTACTTAGGGGATAACAATTCACCAAATTTCTTCTATTAAGCTGACATTCCTTATTTAAATATCTTATTGTCCAAAGAGCTATATTTCATTGTTTTAAACTTCTCATCCTCATATGTTTCAAAACAGTTACATGCAAATGAACTGAAGTACTGGAACTCAAACTTTTAATCATTTTGCAAAATGGCCTTCTATCCCATTCAGGGGTTCTTGAAAACTGTTGCTTTAAAATCAGTTTTTTTTAAATTAATAATCCTTCTCTTGCTCTTTACACAAATAAAGTATTTGCATAAAATAAGATCTCACCCTCCATCCATTAAATGTGATTTAAGTCTTTAAGTTTATGCTATTCATTTTCTGCTACGAATTGCTCAAATTCTGTTGGACAGATGCATTTTTTACACACATATTTTAGCAGTTCTGAATAAATGAAAGTTCTGTTCCTATTTATTTCATGTACCAAACTGCTTAATGCAATTATACCCATTATTATATACCCAATATTATGTAATGCAATTATACCCATTTCTAAGAGGTCAGGCCAGGATGCTTTGCCAGGAATACTCTTGAACTTTCCAATGCAGAAAGGGCCCAAAGTACAGCAGCATCCCCAAGTCTGCTCATTAAAATTGAATCCTCTCCTCTGAATATCAAAACAAGGATGAACACATAGCCGGTCCTTCCTATAAATAGCTCTATGCACTTTAATCCAACAAGCTTTTATTAAGTTCCTACTCTGTACAGGGCACTATGCTTGGTCCCTGAGGGTACAAAAACAAATCAAAAATAGTCCCTGCTTTTAACCCATTCTCTTTACTTTCTCCCATATTTTAGACATTCTTGCTCTTAGATTTGTTCCATTTCATTTACCTTCTGCCACATGTATTGCATTAGAAGTTTTCTTCCTGTGAAGTCTCACCAAACTTCAATATTGAATTAATTATAAAGCATATATAGATGTCTAGGTG
Organism: Gracilinanus agilis; assembly: GCF_016433145.1. Classification (NCBI taxonomy): domain Eukaryota; kingdom Metazoa; phylum Chordata; class Mammalia; order Didelphimorphia; family Didelphidae; genus Gracilinanus; species Gracilinanus agilis. The sequence continues at coordinate 86,781,349 of NC_058132.1, forward strand.
GCATAATGGATATTGTGCTAAATTGAAGTCAGAAAGAGCTGTTCTGAAACTGAGATTCAGATAATTACTATCTATACAACCCTGTGTATGTCACTTAAACTATTTTAACATCAGTTTCCTCATCTGCAAAATAAGGATGATAATAGCATCTCCATCATAAAGCTATTGTTGGGTTTTGAAGGCCAAATGAGATAACACATGCAAAGTGCTTTGAAAACCTTAATGTACAGTCCAAAAATGTCAGCTATTATTATTTTATTAACTATTTACTTTGTACAAGACATTATTCTAGGCACTGGAACATAAAATCAAAAAGCAAAATAGTTCCTTGATCTTTAAAATCTGTTCCCTTCACATTTTATGTTTTTATTTTAGTGATTTTTTAATCCCAGAGTCTCTCTGGTACTCTCCTCCTCTAGGTGACCTCTCCCATGAATTCCCATGGGACTTAGTGGATCTAAAGTCTCACTTGCTCAGATTCTTCTCCCTATTGGTAGGTACTGGGAAACAAAAGGGAACAGAACTCAAAAGCCATAAAAACTCCTCTGTGATGTCAGTTGCAGTCCAGAAACCCAGAAGCAGCCCCAGATATTGGCTGAAGGTGTCTGGTTCATGCAGCAAGACCCTCGCCCAGATCTTTTTCTGTGAGTCAAAAAGAACAAAAGAGATGAGTGTGAAGAGACAATAATAGCATTTCCCCCTCTTCTATGGGAAGTATTGGGGTGAGAGAGAGGAAAATAATAAGTAAAGAGATGAAGCCCTTTGTGCCCTGACCCACAAGCAGAGGCAGTCATATTCCCATAGTTAATAGCAGAACTAGGCAGTGTGGACTACTTTGAGTCACCAGCATCAGAGTGAGCTCAGCAATCCATCCATCCTAATTGCTTGACCTTGTCAGGGATTGCTTAGGAGGGATTTTTATTTGGAGAGAGTGGTTCGACAAATTAATTGATAAGGTTCCTACTAAATACTAGATTGTCACATTAGAGAAGTGGGGAGATTCATAGAATTAGAAATCTGAAATAAAGTGACTTTGGAGATCATCTAATCTAACCCCTTTATTTTCCTTAAGAGTGAACCCAGATATGTTTAGTGATTTTTCTCAAGGTCACTTGGGCATTAAATAGCAGAACCAGCATTTAGTTTGAATTCAAGTCTGCTTCCAAATTCAGGAATCTTTTGCTGTGGCACGCTATCTGGAGAAGGCTGGGATTTATAGCTTTCTTCAAATATTTAAAAGGACAATTGAGTTGAAAATAGATCACACTTATTCTATCTACCTAGTTCCAGAAATCAAAATTAAATACAATAGGTAGAAATCAGGTATATTTTGGTTCAATATAAGGATAATTTTTAACATATCAGAGTTAATAAAGGATATTGGAAGCTTTCAAGGACATGGTAGATGACCACCTGTCAGGAATATTGTAGGGGGGAATCTATAATTCATTTAGGGAGTGAAGATTCTTGGGAGGCTCAGTGATTGGATGAGAAACAATGGTGGGCAAGAAATAGTACTGAAGATCAAGCTTGCATGTCTTCCCCCTGGGTGAGTTTCACTGTACCACCAATTAGGACTTGATGTATGGCTGGAACATGGATCTTAGCTTATGTGAGCAAGAATCAGTCATCTACTTTTAATTTAGGAACCTCTTCTTATATTCTTAGTATGAGACTAGGTGATCTAGACTTTTGAACTACAGGATTTTGAATCCTACCACACACAAGATCTGATAGAAACAAAATAGTATATGTGTAGGACCCATGACACAGATGTGAATTATCTAGCTCTGGTACATGTATTTATGTGGAGGAATGAAGTACTTACTTTGAATGGTATTTTTCACAAACCTAGCTTCATTCTTCAAGTCTTAGTGCAACTGTTTGCTCTCATGGCATTCTATAATCTCTAATGCATTCTTTTAAAAAGTTATTGATAGCTTTGGTTTTAAAATCAACTGCATTTCCCCCTGTATCTCTCTTCCTCCCATTTCTTTAAATTCAATTTGGTATCTTTACTTCCTTGGGTGGGGTAAAGAAGAAATTTGAATTTGAGAATTAAAAAAAATCTCTTCATAATCTCTTTGTTGTTTTTATCCCATTGGTCATCCAATCTCTTCCTTATTATTTCTCTCAATGACCTCTAAGCATTGAGTAAATAATTTCAATACTTAACAGTGCTTATTTGCCTTTCTTGTATTTCTTTTGTTTGGAGGAATTTTCAAATGAATTATTGATGAATTCTGGTGAGACTGTTCTCCTCCCTATTCTCCACTCCCCTCAATTGAGCAGAATTAGTTTCTACTGCTTGTTGCAGTGTGGGGGTCAGACGGGGAATGAGGTATGTTGAAAAAAGTAAGAAAAAAAGTATGCTCAAAAGTAAGAGGGAATCTCAGTATCAGCTCTAGGCAAAGGTCCCTGAATTAGTTTGTGTATTCTTTTGAGAAGAGGTAAAGGTTAGTGGGACAGAAGGGCTGATTGAGTACTTTAATAATTAGGGATTAGTGTTCTCTGCTATCAATGAGGATTTTAGCTTTTACATGTTCTGTTATTATTGTCTTTTGGATTCACTTATAATTATTACAAATTAGTTAATAATTTTGTTTTTGGTATGGGGATAGAGTAGGAAGGAAAGTATTGTTTATCTTCTTTTTGGTCTTCAATCAATTTTCATTTTCTACTTCATAGTATGTTTATTTTGGCACTTGTGTTATTTCCACAGAGGATAATAGCATATTTCATTATTATTCCATCACTATTTGCTATGACAGCTATGAGATGAAGTGAACCTTGTTTCAATCTCAGTAGGGCTTCACCTCTTAGGTAGGTGATTTTCTCAAACGAGACCTCCATTATTCTTTTCCTAATTTCCTAATTGACTCTTGCTTTTGAAGGCTGAGTGATGGCTACTAAATGAAGACACTCATCACTGAGCTTCTTTTTCACTTGCTTATCCTTAGAATACTATCTAATGGAAGAGAAGGAATTTCTTGCCCAGTTCCGTCTTGGATTAGGTTCTTGTCCCTATTATAAACTCAGAGTTCAGACTTTTGAGAGAAACACCTTACCAGATCCACTCTCAAGTGGGGAGTGCTCACACTATTTCTCTTTCATTTTGTGAAGCTTTCTAATATAGGTTTTGCCCTGCTCAATGACATTCCATATCCTTCTAGAATCTAGGATGAACATATAACTAGAGAACTAATGACTGTTCCTGTTTTTGGAAGGAATCCATAGAGGAAACCAGCCCAACTCAGGACCTGCTTCATGGCACTCATCAGCAATAGCTCCTCTCCTTTGCCTTCTGATTTCCTCCTTATCTGTTTCCCTGGCTACCAGAGCTGGCAGCACTGGCTCTCTCTACCTCTGAGCCTCCTGTTTCTCTTGGCCATGGGGGCCAATGCCACCCTCCTCCTCACCATAAGGCTAGAAGCTTCTTTACATGAACCCATGTACTATCTGCTTAGCATACTATCTCTGCTGGATATTGTTCTCTGTGCCACTGTCATCCCCAAGGTCCTTGCCATCTTCTGGTTTGATCTCAGGCCTATCAGCTTCCCTGCTTGCTTTCTCCAAATGTACATAATGAACAGCTTTCTGACCATGGAGTCCTGCACCTTCACCATCATGGCCTATGATCGCTATGTGGCCATCTGTAAACCACTGCGTTATCCAACTATCATCACTAATCAATTTGTGGTCAAAGCCACCATATTCATTGTAGCTAGGAATGCTCTCCTTACTGCCCCTATTCCAATCCTTTCTGCCCGGCTCCATTACTGTGGAGACAACATAATCAAGAATTGCATTTGTACTAACTTGTCTGTCTCTATACTTTCCTGTGATGACATCACTTTCAACCGGATCTACCAGTTTGTGACTGGCTGGACCCTGCTGGGCTCTGACCTCATCCTCATCATCTTCTCCTATGCCTTTATTCTTCGGGCTGTACTGCGGATAAAGTCAGAGGGGGCTGCAGCCAAAGCTCTGAGCACATGTGGCTCCCACTTCATCCTCATCCTCTTCTTCAGCACCATCCTGCTGGTACTAGTCATCACCAATGTAGCCAGAAAAAAAATCCCTCGTGATGTCCCCATCCTGCTCAACATATTGCATCACCTCATTCCCCCAGCCATGAACCCCATTGTGTATGGAGTCCGGACAAAAGAGATTAAGCAGGGGATCCAGAAGCTGTTGAGGAGGTTATGAGCAATGGGGGTAGGTTCCTAACTCATTTTTGATGGATCTGATTTTTGAATGAAAGACATTATAATACAAATTAAAATTTTTATTTTTTACTCTGTGACTGGATTCCATGCCTATTCCTCTAGGATGTTATAAATGACTAGGAAGATTCTCTCTCTGTTCCTCCTATTGAAAGTTTCAATTTCCTTTATTTCTAATAGGTCCCCAATTGAAGGGGGTTGGAAATTGGGCAAAAGTTCAGCATGAATGTGGTTGAAGATGAATTGACTGAGATCTGTTGCTCAAGATCTGTGATGTGATGAGGGTGTTGTTCCTGAGAAAAACAGAATGATAGATCATTAGCAATCATTTTGAAAGACTCATTTGATAGGATATAACATACAGTGATGCAAGACAAATGATCATAGATTGCATTTCTATAGTATGGCAGGATTTAAAAACTCTTTCCCCCCTAACAACTCCATGAGGTAGGTCATAAGATCATAAATATAGAATTGGAAGGAATCTCCAAAACCAACTAGTCCAAACTCCCCTCATCCCATTTTATAGATGAGGAAACTGATACTCAGGGAAAGGAAGTGACTTGCCCAAAACATCAGAGGCAAATATTCATAAGAGATAGGTTTTGAAATCAGGGTTGTGACTCCAGAGTTATTCCTCATTCTTCTCCTAGTGTTAGTAGACAATGTTGGATTTATACCAGGGATAATAGTATAGTTTACATTTAGAAACAAAATTAACATAATGAATTATAATTTTAAAATGATGATCATATAATTATATCAATAGATATAAAAGGAACCTTTGACAAACGAAAATCATTTGTTACAAGAGTTCTATAGAGTAGAATTATGAGAGATATTTGTTGATATGATAATAGAGAAATGTCATTAAAAGAAAACATGATATTCACAGAAGCAAAATGTTGATCTCATAGACTGAATGTGTAGAGATAATTTTAGGATTATTTCTATATGTAATTGGGAAAAACAATGTAATATTACTGTAGGAAAAATAACCAAATATTGCAAACAATAACAACAAAAAGACAACATAAAGACATAATCCATATTATATTATTTGTTTTAAAACTGTACATTATATGAGTAAAAGGAGAAATAAAATAGATATGATGGAGAAATAGGACTGAAACATCACAGACTAAACCTCACAACACCCTACCTAGAGGTGAAATAGTGTTTTTGTGGGACTAAATTGCAGAGGTGGAGGGTACATAAAAGGGGAGAGTAGAAAGAAAACAGAGGTGAATTTTTAATATATTTTAGTCAATTCTTAGGTTTGGAAAGAATAAGTCATGAATGAAGAGAAAAGAAGGGACTGAAATGAGAAAGAGAAAACTCTTGCTTCAAAGCTGAGAAGGGCAGTATTGAAAAAATTCCTCCATGGGAGAAGAGGGATATACTCTAAAAAAAAATTAAGACCTTAAAATGCATATAATCTGAAGCGATTTTAATTATTAGAGAGATGACTCATCCTTCTTTAAGAAAATGAGCATCATTGGTCTTGAGGACAACTGACAGCCAAGAAGAGTGGGAGGACATGGACCAAAGAGAAGATTTCATGGCAAAAGGATGGGGGAGGAGGGGAAATGACTATGTAGTAGGCAAAGATTAATTAAATACTATATAATTAGAGTTAAAGGAAAATTCCAACAAGAGTTCAATATTCTCTGACCTGCAGAAATTGCTGTTTCTAAAAGTGAGGCACAACAGGAAAAAAGGGAGATGGTATGTAAGACCTATTGTGTAATAACCAAAACTGTTTAGAAGAAGGAACCCAAAATAGAAACTTTAGAAACTCTAATTCCATGAGGAATAGAGAAAAAGAGAGTAAAGTATAAAGCTGAATAAAATAAAAGAATAAATTTTAAATAAAAGAATAAAAAGAATAAAAGTCTAAATAAAAATAGGAAAGATAAATAATGGGAAGAGAAGATGAAGAATGAAATGAATGAGTAAAAGAAACCCTTTTATGAAAAGGGCACATATAATCAAAATTTAAAACTATTCCTCCAAATTAGAAAAAGAGGCAAGGAAGGGAGATTTTCTTTGACTATGTAACTGAAAGAGGAAAAGATATCAAAATTAAGTAACTACAAAAAAGGGAAGAAAAATCTAATAAATTAAAGCTCCAAAATAAGGGAAAAGAGTAACTAATTAAAAAGATAAAGGTAAAAGAGCTGGTAGAAATACAGTTGGCTTAAAACAGAGTAAGCTTCAAAAGTTGAAGAAATAAAATACTATGTTCAAAGTAGAAGAAGGATAAAAATTCTAGTTCAAATAAGAAACGGCATTAAAGAGATAAAGTAGGAAAAATCAGATGGGCTATATTTGTGGTGTCAAAAGTCAAATGGAAACAGTGTTCCACTAAATTATACACAAGGATCCCTGCTGGTTCCATATTTAGTTTTAAAATATGTTATTTATGTTTTATTTCATTTTCATTTATTTTCTTAAACATTTCTTAAATACATTTTAATCTGACTTGGTTACATTAGTGAATTTTGTTGGCTGCAAATGGGATGTTTGATATCTCTGGGCTAGAATAAGTATACATAGAAGAAGTCAGAGCTTTAAATGATACATTTTTAGAGGCACTTAGGGATTAACTCTCAGGGTGTTTGAAGGGATAATTACACAATCCCCTGAGGAGGGTGCTGACCAACATCAGAATTACCTGGGATACATGCCTGAGTTATGAAGTATATGAATCAATTGTCAAAAGAAAACCAATACCCCCCCAAATTCCAATTAAAAGAACAAAAATTAAATTCTTGATAAAAAATAAAATATTAAAATCTTATGTATATAAAATTATGAGTAAAAAAGAATAAACCTATAACAGGTCCTTGAATTACCAGTAAGGCCCAATTAAATGATTTATGTGCCACAAGCCTGTAGGACAATTGCAGCATTATAGCACTTTACCCCTTTGGCAGCTGGGACTACAGAAAATTGCAATATTATAGAAGAGAAGGGACTAGATCTTGAGGTAAAATGGAAATATGTGATTCTCTGGTCTGGTTTTACTTTCCATCTTAGGAATAGGCAAGCCCAAATGAAAGCCAACCTAATGTACTTTTAGGAATCTGGCATAGAGAAGTCCTGTGTCTGAAGCTGTCAAACAGCTGTTTGCTCAAATCTCAAAACAAGTCCTCTTTTGGCTCATATTCTCATCAATCCCACAGGGATTGTTGGTCTTCTTGACCTTGTGCTTCTAGCACTGTATAGTGGCTCTTTTGTGATCCCTTCTTCTGAAATCAGACATATTTATTAATAAAAGTCCCAGAATATTTAGCAATCAATGCTAAGTTCCCATGGTCTAAAACTTTTGGGTATGCATGGTATTTGGGCTAATAGATATTTTAAATTTATCCTTCAAAATTAAAAAAAAATTAATACTGATTCCATGTACTTCAAGTACAAAAAAATAAGAAGATAAACATTCAAATATCCTGTTTCAAATAAAAAGAAAAGTAATAATAAAAAAAATTCAGGAATTCAATGTGTGAACCAAAACAGTGTCCAACTTGTCAATGCACTTTTATAATGGTATTATCTTCAGTCCAGTCATAGGAGGAGGGTACAAATAAACACAATTGCATGTGTCAATCAGTATTGATAGAAGGTACCCATTTTACATGTGAGAAATCAATCCAAGAGTCCTTTTCTCCAATTTTGATAACTGTTGGAATGGTTAACAATATTTGAAATGGACCTTCCCAGGCAGGCTGAGTTCCTCTAGTGCACTGGAAGTTCTTTATGTACACCTTGTCTCCTGAGTGTAGGTCATGGAGTGAGAGGTCTAGAGGTACTACTTGTTCTGCATCTCCAGATTCATGGAGTTCTTACAATTTGATCTGTAAGTCTTCTATGTACAAAGCAATAGAAGTGTTCAACCCCTGCCCTCTGCCCCCAGTATGATGTGTATGCAGGAGAAAAAAGGCTTAGCCTGTATGGGGGAATGTGCAAAAAGCATCTCAAATGATGAGATGTGTAGATCTCCCCTGGGCTTGCTTCAAAGATAAAACAGTGCTGGGGGGAGAAGTTCAGACCATTTTAAGTGAGTCTCAGTGCACAATTTTCCAATCATATTATTAAGATCTCTATTCATTCTCTCAACTTGGCTTGAGCTCTGGGGGTGATAGGGTACATGAAATTGGAGAGTGATCCCTAAACAAGAATAAATTTGAAACAAAACAGAATCAGTAAATTGGGTTCCCCTGTCTGAATCAATTTGTGCTGGCTGGCCAAAGTAAGGGATGATTTCCCTTAAGAGCACCTTGGTAACAAAAGCCACTATGGTTCGGGTACTAGGAAAGGTTTCCAGCCATCTGGTCAGCTGATCCACAATGCCCAGACAAACTTTATAATGTCCAGCCTTAGGCATAATAATAAAGTCAATTTGTAAATGCTCAAAAGGTGTGTAAGTCAGAGGATGCCCACCAAAAGCTTTGCCACAAAAAGCATGTTGATTGTATGCCTGGAAAGTTGGACAGGCTGCACACACTTTAGAGGCTATGGTCATTATACCACGGGCTATCCATACTTTTTTGACAGAGTATACAATACCCTGGGTGCCAAAGTACCATTTTTGTGAATGGACAATCATATTTGGTGATAAAAAATTTCTAGGTAGTAGGGGTTTTCCTTCAGATGATATCCATACCCCATGGATCTGTTTTGCTTTAAACTTTTGTTTCCACTCTTCCACTTCCTGTTCTTTATAAGAGAGAGATAAATTTGAGTCATTACCATATTGTTTTGATGACTGCTGCTTTATAGTATAGTTTAATATCTGGTACTGCTAAGCCCCCTTCCTTCACATTTTTTTTCATTATTTCCCTTGATATTCTTGATCTTTTGTTATTCCAAATGAAATTTGTTATAGTTTTTTTTCTAATTCAGGAAAGAAGTTTTTTGGTAGTTTGATAGGTATGGCACTAAATAGGTAAACTAATTTGGGTAGAATGTTCATTTTTATTATGTTAGCTCGTCCTACCCATGAGCAATCAATGGCTTTCCAATTGTTTAGATCCAGTTTTATTTGTTTGGAAAGTGTTTTGTAGTTGTTTTCATATAATTGCTGTGTTTGATTTGGTAGATAGATTCCTAAGTATTTAATATTGTCTAGGGTGATTTTAAATGGTGATTCTCTTTCTACTTCTTGCTACTCTAATGTGTTGGAAATGTATAGAAATGCTGATGATTTATGTGCATTTATTTTGTATCCTGCAACTTTGCTAAAGTTGTTGATTATTTCTACAAGCTTCTTAGTTGATTCTCTAGGATTTTTTAAGTATAACTTCATATCATCTGCAAAGAGTGATAGCTTAGTCTCTTCCTTGCCTATTTTGATACCTTCAATTTCTTTTTCTTCTCTAATTGCAATTGCTAGTGTTTCTAGTACTATGTTGAATAATAGAGGTGATAATGGGCATCCTTGTTTTACTCCTGATGTTATTGGGAAGGCTTCTAATTTATCCCCATTGCATATGATGTATGTTGATGGTTTTAGGTATATACTGTTTATTATTTTACTGGCTAAGAGACAGAGAGGAGGATCAGTGGAATAGACTTGGGGTAAATGACATCAGCAAGACAGTGTATGATAAACACAAAGAGCTCAACTTTTGGGACATGAATCCACTATTTGACAAAAACTGCTGGGAAATTTGGAAAACAATATGGGAGAGATTAGATTTAGATCAACATCTCACACCCTACACAAAGATAAATTCAGAATGGGTGAATGACTTGAATATAAAGAGATAAACTATAAATAAGTTAAATGAACACAGAATAGTATACTTGTCAGATCTCTGGGAAAGGAAAGACTTTAAAACCAAGCAAGAGTTAGAGAAAATTACAAAATGTAAATTAAATGGTTTTGATTATATTAAACTAAAAAGCTTTTGTACAAACAAAAACAATATAGTCAAAATCAGAAGGGAAACAACAAATTGGGAAAAAAATCTTTATAACAAAAAACTCTGACAGGGGTCTAATTACTCAAATATACAAGGAGTTAAAGCAATTGTATAAAATTCCCCAATTGATAAATGGGCAAGACACATGAATAGGCAATTTTCAGGTAAAGAAATCAAAAGTATCATTAAGCACATGAGAAAGTGTTCTAAATCTCTAATAATTAGAGAAATGCAAATCAAAACAACTCTGAGATATCACCTCACACCTAGCAGATTGGCTAAAATGAAAGAAGGGGAGAGTAATGAATGCTGGAGGGGATGTGGCAAAATTGGGACATTAATGCATTGCTGGTGGAGCTGTGAACTGATCCAGCCATTCTGGCTGGCAATTTGGAATCATGCTCAAAGGGCTATAAAAAAAAAAATGCCTTCCCGGGGTTCCGGGTTAAGATGGCGGCAGAGTAAGAAGCAGCTCTTAACCTCTCCTGACCGAAACACACAAAACTCCTCAAGGGGACATAAAAACAAGTCCAGACGAATGGAGGAACCCCCACAACAGGGCACAGTGTGGAAGGTATGTGGAATCGAGGCATTTCCATGCTATAAAGGGGTGAAACAGCCCTCACGAAATCTTGGGCTGAGCAACCAACCCACCCCCACCCCCTCCACACACATCTATAGCTCCGAAGCCAGCTAAAAAGAAATAGAGCAAGTTTGGGGCACCCATCGAGTCATTGGCAGCTCTGGGGCCTGTTCCTGAGAGCAGCAAG
>NC_058132.1:86797271-86872805 GCF_016433145.1 Gracilinanus agilis
GTTGGGTTTGTACCCCAAAGAGATCATAAATAAACAGACTTGTATGAAAATATTTATAGCTGTGCTTTTTGTGGTGGCAAAAAACTGGAAAAGGAGGGTATGCCCTTCAATTGGGGAATGGCTGAACAAATTATGGTATATGCTGGTGATGGAATACTATTGTGCTAAAAGGAATAATAAACTGGAGGAATTCCAGGTGAACTGGAAAGACCTCCAGGAACTGATGCAGAGTAAAATGAGCAGAGCCAGAAGAACACTGTACACAGAGACTGATATACAATGGCAAAATCGAATGCAATGGACTTCTGTACCAGCAGCAATGAGATGACCCAGGACAATTCTGAGGGATGTATGGTAAAGAAAGCTACCCACATTCAGAGGAAGGACTGCAGGAGAGGAAACATATAAGAAAAACAACTGCTTGAATGCATGGGTCGGGGTGGACATGATTGGGGATGTAGACTTGAAACTACCACACCAATGCAACTATCAACAATTTGGAAATAGGTCTGGATCAAGGACACATGACAAAACCAGTGGAAATGTGCGTCGGCCATGGGTGGAGGGAGTGTGGGGGGTGAAGGGGAAAGTAGGGGCATGAATCATGTAACCATGTTAAAAATGAATATTAATAAATGTTTAAATTTAAAAAAAAATTGAGTAATTACTAGTTGTCAAAGTTAACATCAATTCAGGTCCTTTTAAGGCAGCAAGCTTTGCTGCAGTATCTGCCTGGTGGTTCCCTCTAGAGATAGGGTCAGTTCCACCTGTATGGGCAGAGCAATGAACTACAGCTAGGGCTTCAGGTAGTTGGAGAGGAGAAAGCACTTCATTAATAATCTCTGCATTTTGGATACACTTTCCAATATAGGTTAAAAAAAACCCTTTGGAGCCAAAGCATATCCACTGCATGACATATTCCAAAGGCATATCTAGAGTCTCTGTAAATTTTTTCTTTCTTGGCAATTACACAGGCATGTTTTAGAGCTATCAGTTCCGTACCTTGAACACTTATATATGAGGGCAGTGAAGAGTGATTTGTGAGGAAAGATAATGAGTTCTGTTTTGGACATGTCGAGTTAGAGATGTTTATGGAAAACTAAATGGAAGATATCCAACTGGCAGTTGGTAATGTGAGCCTGGGAATTCAGGAGAGAAGTTACAGATGGATAAATAGATGAATACTATATTCATAGAGATTATAATTGAACCCATGGGAGTTGATGACATTACTAAGGAAAATAGTGTACTGAGAGAAGAGAAGAATGCTCAGGACAGAGCCCTGGGGCACAAATGGGTATATTATAATCTGAACAAAGTTTCAATGAAGGTGACTGGAAAAGATTGATTGAGTGCTGTATCTCTGTGTCCATTCCAAGTTCTATTTTTTTCTTGCAGTTACCATATGCAGATAATACTCTATAATATGCTTAGTGTTGTAGGGTTTCCCTTCTGATGAATTCAACTGAATTAAACAAACATTTATTAAAGTGCCTATTATGTTCAAGGCACTGTATTAATCATTAAATAACTGGAATCATCTTCCTGCCACAGAGATATAGGAAAAAAGGAATACTAACTTCTGAGGGCTCTCTATTCTTGAAGAATTTTCAGAAAGATACACAGTGGTTTCTTTTGTAAGAGCCAGAGGAGTAGAAGAGCCATCCTTTCTTGAGGTAGAAGACTTGATTAAATGAATGAAGGGGAAAGGACTATTCCTGTCTGATATATTAGTATTGAAGAAAGAGAAACCTCTCTGGTATATCTAGTCCTAGAATACCTGGCCACTTCTCTCCATTCTTTTCTTTTCAGTACAAGACTGGTACATTCCAACAGAAGTCCAGGGATCAGGATGATGGCATGGTCCCCAGAGAATTCAGAACCTGCCTGCTCCCCTGGAAACATTAACCTTGAGGGAATAAGCTTCATCATAAAGAAACTTTTTCAGCCACTCTAGCTCAGAGAGGACTGCTTTGTTGACTCAAGAATCAGCCACTGTTAATTTGGTGAGTAACTGTTCAGGAGAAGACATCTAACTTGTCAGGGCTTATGTGTTCCTAGATGAGAATACAATGGAACCAACAGGAGAAAAAACCACAATAGTAAGGGTGTGTATCTAGTGATCAGCATGGAGAAAAAAAAAGTAAGCATATAAGTAAGTATATCAGAGTCAAGGATTGGAATGGAACAGAATGGCTGGGGTTTTAAATCTTGGAAAGAATATTAGAAATCATCCAATATCCCCTTTTTTCAGGTGATAAAGTTGAGGCTTAGAAAAGTGTCTTGACCAGCCTTATATAGTAAATTAGGAGATGCCTTGCAATAGAACTCAAGTTTCTAGATTCCAGTTTAGAGCTTTTTCTTTTGATTCAAGTTTTTTTTTCTCAAGTGAGCCTAGAGCAAGGCTCTGAGTTCAGGAGATTAGATTCTGGACAGAGTATAAGCTGATTCAGAGGTTTGGACTCAAGAAGTTAGCAGTTACTGAGAAGAATGTGAATACTGAAGCTTATCCTTGGTCCTGGGAGTGTGCCCTTTCAAGAATGACAGACTCCAGTGGAAACCCTTCAAAGACAGAGATTTATTTAGGTTAGATGGTTGGGAGGCAGTGTGCAGGACCAACTCCTTCCCTGAACAAAGAAATTTCAGGATTTTTATATGTTAAAGGAATGGGGTCTAAGTGGCTTGGAAGGGAAGGATGGGGAGGAAGATGAACAATGAGAACAAACAAGTGGGGAAATCAAGGGAGAATAAGTAAGAGAATAGATATCTTTGGGTCTGCAGCCTTGAACATAATACATCGTTTATGACATCCTGATCACAGAGGTGAGTTTGGGGGCATAGTACAAGTACACATCGTTTAAGGCATCCTGATCATGTTTCCCATCTTGAGAAAATAGGGGATGTTTGGGATCATAAGTGATGTTGGAGATGTAAGGATCATAAAAGTGGATAAATTATCTGAAGGAAATGAATGTGTTTGAGGTTGTAAACATGAGGTATCCCCTCATGCTCAGACCCTTTTCTTAAGGCTAGTGTAAATACAACCAAAGTTTAGAGGTGGAGGATCCTATGTTTGTTCAGCTGTGTAATAGGTGAATTTGGAGAAAGGTGATTGGTTAAGGGGATTTTGGAAAGGATGTTGTCAGGGACTTGCTAGGTAAATAATATGAGTTGCAGGTAGGATGGAATAGTGAGATTCAGGATATAATATGAGGCTGAAGTCAGGGAGTATAACACTGAAGGTAACAAAGATCTTCAGGGAGAGGAGGAATTAATCTAAACAGGCAAAGAGCAGCAGGGCTTATAGACTAGGATTTAGACTAAAGACAAACTGAGGGAAATAGACTGAATTGAAATTAACTACAGGCTTTAGTTAATTTCACAGGAAGGGACTTGTTTTGAAGTTACACCTTCCTTCAAGCTGGATACCCAGGCTTCCCTTCAAGCCTGAGTATGTTGGTTCTATTCCTCTTCTTCCCTTTTCTTACTAATTAACTGACAAAGTAACTAACAGATCTGTTTAAACACAAAAGGGGTTTGTTGTCTTCTCTGGTTAAATTGTCAAGGAAAAGTGGATTAAGGAAGCCCTAATAGTTGTTTAAAGAAACCTCAGGTGGGGTAAGGGAGGCAGAGATGGGGTTTGAGCAAGGTCCTGCCTTAACTCAGCTCTCAAGGTGATCTTGAAATCAAAAGGGGAATATAATGATAACTACCTAACCTCTCTAGATAAAGTACTGCCAAAGTATAGCTAAACCCTCACAGATTTGAAACTACTCTCTGATTCACTCTCCTTATTCACTCCTCACAGACATTTAGTTAAGGGAAGGAAGGTAGGAAAATGAGGTAGGGTATGGAGATTCAAGAGTTTATCTAAATTAACAAGTCTCAAATAAATTCTCTAAAGATAGGCTAAATTTTCCATCTTCAGAAAGGAGAAGAAGCAGCTGGGCTGGCCCTGACTCTCTCTCCACGAGGTCCCAGGTCCAACTGAAACTTTCTTCCAAGATTCTAAACTCCTAACTGATTTCAGAACTCAGCCAAAGCTTGTAAAAACTGTTCTCACCCCCTCTCTCTGTACTACAGCTGCGAGTCCTGGAAGAGGAATTCCTCATGTAATCTCTGACATGTGGTGTTTCTAGGAATTTGGGGAGTACTGGGGGACCCTGGGGTTCACCACATGACCATTCTGTTCAAAGACTCAGAAGCTTATTTTAAGCACAGTGGACCCTGTATGTGGTTTCAATGCTTTATCTAGAGAGTGTGAGGGAAGGTACTCTTGGGAAATCAGTCAATAATGACAGACTCCACTCAGGATGTTTTATTATTATAATCATCATCATTATTATTGTTATTGTTATAAATAGCTAGCATTTCAGTGGTACCATTGTTAGAGTGCTGGTTTGGGGATTAGAAAGACTTGAGTTCAAATCAAGCCTCAGACACTTACTAGCAGTGTGACCCTGGGCAAGTCAATTAACCCTTTTTGCCTCAGTTTCCTCATCCATAAAGTGAACTGGTGAAAAAAATGGCAAAGCACTCCAAAAAAAAAACCTGAATGAGGCCATGAAGTATCTGACAGCACTAATCAATTAAACAACAAATACAACAGTTTAAGATTCGCAAAGCCCTTTATAGATATTATTTCATTTTATTCTCACAATAACCTTTGGAGATAGGTATATTATTATTTCAATTTTTCAGCTAAGCAAACTTAAACAGAGGTAAAGTGACTTGACTGGGAATACATAGCTAGTAAGCATGTGGGACTAAATTTGAAGTCATTTCTTCTTGCCTCTGGGTCCAGCATTCTATCCATTGGGGCACCTAGCTGCACAAAATAACATTTCTCTATAAGAGACTATATGGAGAGAGTGTATTATTTCTCTTATGTTGTGTGTGTGTGATTTTTCAGAAAAAGAGTATAAGGAAGAGTTGTAAAGAAGTGATATATAGGAAGAGAGATTTGGGAAAGGACTGTGGTCAATATGTGTGAAATAGGAAAAGACTCAGAAAACCACCATATCAAATCAGCCTCATTATGCAAATAGCTCCTGATATGAATGAGATATCCTCTTCTCTTCAAGGAGTTAAATTCTAGTAGGGGAAATAAGACTTAAATATGTCATCAGTCATATAATTTATTATTTTCATAGCAGCCCAAACAAAAGGGGATATGTACTATGGCAACATGTGAACAAGTGTCAAGTGAATTGTACAATTATATAATTATATAAGAATTTTGGAATAAGAACAGATCATTTTTGAGGATGGGATCAGTCAAGGAGGGTTTCATGGACTAGGTGGAATTTTAGCTTGTCCTTGAAGTGTGAGAGGATAGAGATATGAGGAAAAGTACAATTTCCTATTATGTGACTAGCATGAGCAAAAACACAGGAATAGGAAAATAAATGATAGAGACATTCAGAATTTAAAAACCTTTGGATTTCAGAAAATTTAAATAATATAGTTACATAATTTATTTGAAAAAATAAATGTCCTTGCATGCAAATATAAATGCAATTTTAAAAGCAGAAGAGGTAGGGGAGAACACAGACACACTTCAGAAATATTGTGGATTAGGTTCCATCACAACAATAAAGCAAATATCATAATAAAGTATTAGGAGAGTCCTTGATAAACTAGCTAATATACAAATAAATTAGTCCAATAAAGTGAGAGTCTAACAACTCTTCCAGTGGGGAATGGTTAATGTAATTTGGGATGTTTAATTTGGAGCAAAAAAGATCTAAGGTAGCTTTGGCAATCCTCTAAAAGATCACATGCTCAAACTGCACCTTCAAGCTGCCTGTGCTGCCTGCTTTACCTCAGAAAGAAGAGGGAGGAAGTGCTAGCACTGGACTGCTCGGCAGAGGGGTGGAGTATGTGAAAATTATCCTCATGCATAGTTGAGAGAGGGAATGGAGCAGCCTCCTTGCACATGCCAGGGCACCCATGCCACACCTTTGACAATGTGGAAAGGGATGCCATTTATTAATTCATTCAACAATATTTCCCTAGCAACAGCTATGTCGCCAAAGGAACATTATGTTAAATAGGGAGGAGAAAAAGGTGAACAGACACCCCAAAAAAAAGAGGTAATATGATGTGATCTAAGATAGACAAGGTAAATAGGATTTCAGAGGAAGGAGGAGTATCTTCCCTTTTACAGTTGGTTAAGGATAGGATAAATTCCAGAAGACTTGACTGAGGATATGGGGTTTTAGTTGCATCTTGAACAAAAGATAAATTAATATTAATGCTCACAGCACTACTGAATTAAGATTGGTTTTGACTTGAAACTGCCTCAGAATTCCAATTTTAATTCTTTCCTCATCTCTTCCTCATTCTCTTTACTCTAGCCTAATCACATCACCCAGGACTAGAGAAAATACTATTAATTTTTATTTACTCCAAGTTCTTTTTGAACTCGAATTCCAATAAATTACCCACATTTCCTCATCAGAATACATAGAACAGGATAGAAGAAAGAGAAAAAGACAGAGAGAAACAGTCTGACAAAAATAGAGATGAAGAGAATATGAAGGAGAAAGAATGATAGAGAGGAACACAGGAAGACAGAGAGAGGGAGAAAAAGAGATTCTGTTTTATTCAGTAGACAAGTGAAGTCATACTTTTTAGTCTGCATGGAAGGAGAGGGATAGAATAAATCATTAGTAGAGAAAAAAATAATTTAGAAAGTATATCCTAGGGATTTCTCATTAGAGAGAGACAAACTAATGTGATCACACATGCAACTACATGAGGACAGATGGAAAATACAATAGTTAACTGGTCAGTGTTTTTGAGATCTCTCATTTTTATGATGGAGAAACAGACTCCAAGAGGATAAATGACTTACTCAAGGCTACTAAGTGAGGTAAGACTAGCATTAGAACTCTAAACTTCCACAGAAAACTTCAGAACCTTTCAGCATCAAAGTGTGAATAGATCAGGAGGCATTTGTAGGTTTGGAGGCAGTGAGTGTGGTGTAGGAGAAAGCATAATGGACCCGAAGTCATGGATTTACTGCATGTTTAAACATTCTGCCTAACATTTCTAAGTATTAATTTTCTCACCTATAAAAGAGGACAATCAATGCCTACAATATCCACCTCACAAGGTGAGGATTAAATGAATCACATTCATTTATTATAATTATTATCATTTTTATTATTATATCATGTTCTTCTTTGGGGAAGAACATTTCTGAGACATGGTATGATGAATGGGGACAGAATTCTACCATAGAAGTTGGTAGTGCTGCTCTTAGTCCTGCCTTTTGCTACTGTCATTGAACATTATTGAAACACTTACTTGTTTTTTCTGTATTTGTTTCCCCACCATCAAAATAAGGGATTTTGAGTTATAACCTAGCCATTTCATGGGGAAATATAAAGGACATGTCTTTGAAAAAAGGAAAACTCCTAACAAAATGGAAGATAAAATTAGAGTAGGGTTGAGGGGTGGATACGTGTAGTTAAAGGGCATGGAACTTTGGCTCAGTGGGAAAAATAATCAGAGAATTACTAGTCTTTAGACCATTCCATAAATTCATTGCCATTTGACTTCTTTGTTTCTTTTTTCAGCATGGGATCTCTATGAATCATAAAACACGATCCTTCCAGGTGCGACCATGGTGGGCAATGCCACTATCCCCAACTTCTCATCCTTTTTCTTGGTTGGTATTCCTGGTCTTGAAGTCTTCCACTGTTGGTTCAGCATCCCTGTCTGCCTTTTGTATGTCATGACTCTAATGGGGAATGGTCTCATTGTCCTTGTGATAAAAGAAGAACCAAGCCTTCATCAGCCCATGTTCTTTTTCCTTTGTATGCTAGCCTTTAATGATGTAGCTATTTCCTCAGCTATAGCCCCCAGGATGCTTGGCATATTTTGGTTGGATGCTCATCTCATTGGATTTGAGGTTTGCTTGACCCAAATGTACTTAATCCACACTTTTTCCATTATTGAATCAGCTCTTTTGGTTGTCATGGCCTTTGACCGCTATGTTGCCATTTGCCATCCACTGCATTATGCCACCATCCTGACCACTCCTTTGGTCATCAGGTTAGGGCTGGTAAGTGTGGCTCGAGGTGCCATTATGGTCTTGCCCTGTCCACTGCTTATTAAACGACTGATGTATTGTACTCAGAATGTTATACGGCATACCTACTGTGAACACATGGCTGTGGTGAAGCTTGCCTGCACTGATACCTACATAAACCGGAGCTATGGCATCTTTGTGGCTCTCTCAGTCATACTTCTGGACATTGGACTTATTTCTATGTCCTATGTCAAGATCCTTCAGGCTGTCTTCCGACTCTCCTCTAAGGAATCCCGCTCTAAGGCCCTGGGCACTTGTGCTGCCCATATCTGTACTATCCTCTTCACTTATATACCTGCCCTGTTTAGTTTCCTCACCCACCGCATTGGCAAGAGGGTGCCCCCATCCATTCACATTATCTTTGCCAGTATATATCTCCTGGTGCCACCTGCAGTCAATCCATTAGTCTATGGTGTAAAGACCAAGCAGATTCGTGACCAAGTGGTCATGCTTTTCCTCAGGAAAAAGGATAAGGACTCCAAGCATTAGTTCAGGGTTAGGCATGACATTTCTTGAGACTGGAACCACTTACTGTGAAGAAACACCAAGACTGAGCTGAGAGGACAATGCAGTGTATGGGCTACCTTTAGCTGGCTTGTTTGCCAACCATGACCCATTTTATCTACACTCATCTTCCCATCAGTAACTCTAGGGAGTTTGGTTAGAGTGTAATGAGATAATGTCTTGAAGCTTTTCTTGTTTACTTTGAGATGATTTGTCTTCCTCTATACACTAGTCAGTTTGAGGCCTGGGTCAAGTTTTGCTTCTGATCTGGGAGGGATAAGGACTACATAGATGAAATTACCTGAGGAGGAGTAGGAAGAGGCAATCCCTAGCTTGTTTACCAGATCCCCTTGGGCAATCTTGAATCAAACCTGATGATTTGACCTTCCTTTACACAGAAGTCCAAAAAATCCTTAAGATGGAAGAGTACAACAGCTTCAGAATGATTAAGTTCTTTCTAACCTGTTTATAAGTAAAAACAGCTATAAATTAATTGTCAAGAAACCTTCAGAAATCAAGAAGATGTGACCAAATACAGAGGCTAAGGTCTATGAAGATAGAATCCTTCAGCTTGACCTCAGACTTTCTTAAATTTTCTCCCTGTTAAAATCTAACTGTCCCAAGGATAGGATAAATTCAGTAGGAACCATCACTAAGTCATGGTACAGAGTCCAATTCTTCTGAACCTTATACTCTCACTCTGTCATCTACACTCAATTCAAGTACCTTCCAATCTCAACTATTACCTTACAAAATACTATTTTCACCTTTTCCCATCCTGATCATGACCAGCTTCAATGTTAACTCACTACAGTGATTATTTGCTTCCAGATTTTAGTTATTTCTCACAGAGGCTTACTATAGTGGCCTGACCTGAACAAGCCAAGGTGACATGGATCTTTGGCCATATCCAAGAAAAGCAGACATAACTACTTTACATTGATAGAAAATTAATGCCTTCAGAGGGTGATGCTGAGAAGAGACTTTGCTATTTTTGAAAAAGATGCTGGAATATTACCAGGAAGTTAGCCAGAAATCCTAAGGCTTTAGCACCAAATATTTCCAGTCTTTAATGACTAGTGCTGGTAAGGATAAACTTTCTAAACCAACTGGGATGACTTGATAGTCTCAAGAGCTTCAAGAAACATGTGGAACACTGACAAAAAGGATGTAAACAAATCAGTAAGCACAAATTTGATCTGGAGATATAAAAGAATTTGATGGTCAATTTTGACTTCTGAACTAGTTACCATTTGAAATCTATATAGTCACATAAATATGGGGAATTTATTGAGATAATATTTTTTCCTGACATAACCCATTTCTCTCTCACTCCTGTGGTCTGTGACATTTATTGCCTCGGTTGGTCTAATCCATGCATCAAGGGGAACTCTCAGGTCACTGTCTTTCTATCCAGGTAATGCCAAAAAAACCCCAAACAAATCCTATTATTTGGGTAAGTCAGTGTACAGACAGTGACCAATAGTGTAATAAAACAAAGGAATGGATTTGGCTTGCTGAGAAATATTTTCAAGGACTTCTTGTATATATTAAGGGGTAGTAAATATTGTTGCATTCATAGAAACTTTCCTTCAGTTTGAGTGATCCAACAAAGCAATGTGCTTCCTAGAAAACCAGTAGATTCTTTGTCATTGTAATTCTTCATACAGAGATGGAATGATCCCTTTTTAATGGATGTAGTATAGTTTTTCGTTTAGGCACAGTTTCAAAAGCAGGTGACTTTTGAGATCTCCTTTTCAGCCCTGAGTATTTGGTTCTAGAAATAGGTATTCAGCTTATTTAAGTCAAATTTAAAAACAAATTTGGAACTAAGAATTTGGCAGGTACTCTACCAGACAATATTAATGGAGTAGTCCTTGCTTTCTTCAAGAGAGCAATAGAAATGCCCCCCACCCCAGTAATGATGTGTATGTTGGAGAAAAAGGCTTAACCTGTATGGGGGAATGTCCAAAAAGCATCTCAAATGGTGAGATGTGTAGATCTCCCCTAAGTGTGCTATGAGGATAAAACAAAGCTAAGGGGAGAACTTTAGGCCATTTCAAATGAGTCTCAGTGCACAATTTTCCAATCATATTTTTAAGACCTCTATTCATTCCCTCAAGTTGGCCTGAGCTCTGGGGTGTGATAGGGTACATGGAATTGGGGAGTGATCCCCAAACAAGAATGAATCTGAGACAAAACAGGAAAAGCATTAGGAAAGGCTTCTAGCCATCTGGTCAGCTGATCCACTATGACCAAGCAAACTTTATAATAATATCCATCCTTAGGCATGGTAATAAAGTCATTTTGTAAATGCTCAAAAGGTGTGTAAGTCAGAGGATGCCAACCAAAAACCTTGCCTCAAAAAGCATGTTGATTATATGCCTGGCAAGTGGAACAGGCTGCACACACTTTAGAGGCTATGGTCATTATACCAGGACTATACATACTTTTTTGACAGTCTACAATACCCTGAGTGCCAAAGTGACCGTTCTTATGAATGGATAAGCATATTTGTTGATAAAAAACATCTAGGCAGTAGGGTTTTCCTTCAGATGACACCCATACCCCATTGATCTGTTTTGATTTAAACTTTTGTTTCCATTTTTCCACTTCCCGTTCATTATACAAGAGAAATAAATTTGAATTGTTAATAGTTGTTGAAGTTAAAATTAATTCAGGTCCTCCTAAGATAGCAAGCTTTGCTGCTGTATCTGCTTGGTGTTTCCCTCTAAAAACAGGTCTGCCCACCTGTATGGGCAGAGCAATGAACTAGAGCTAGAGCTTCAGGTAACTGGAGAGCAGAAAGCACTTCATTAATGATCTCTTCATTTTTGATACATTTTCCAGCAGAGGTTTAAAATCCTCTTTGGAACCATAGCATACCCACTGCATGACATATTCCAAAGGAATATCTAGAGTCTTCCTTGCCCTTGGCAATTATACAGGTATGTTTTAGAGCTTTCAGTTCTGTACCTTGAGCACTTATATTTGAGGACAGTGAAGCTGACCACACAGTGGAGAATTCTGTGACTACAACAGCAGCAGTATAGTGTATGCCATCCCTCATAAAAGAAGAGCCATCATTAAATAAAAATAAGGCTGTGTTGTCTAGAAGAGTGTTTAAGAGATTATCTTGAAGCTTTTCATCCATGGACACTAAAGATTTATAATTGTGCAATGGTTCTCTTGAGACTGGTAAATCTGGAAGCAAGATAGTAGGATTAAGGACTGTACAGTGTTTCAAGGTGTAAGAAATGAAATGGATGTAAAAGGATAGATTTAAAAATATTATGGTTTTAAAAGATTTATTAACAGCCATTAGAAAAATAAAGCCACGTTCCCTTTTAAGAGTTAGTTTGAAAGTCCCACCATACCTCCACCACTATGCTGCTTCAGCTGGAAAAGAGAGAGTTTTCTTCCAGGCACCTCCCTTTTATTCTTCTCTCTATGTTATTACACTTCCTGTCTATGTGATTACACAAGAGGAATCATGGGAAATGTAGTTTGAAAGAGCCCTAAATATCCACAGGAAGTTTAGCTCAGGGACCTCAAAATTAGTTCAAGGACTCCCCAATTTCCAATATCACATTCCACCTTGAGATGCAGAGGACAGACTGGTCTTCCTGATGGATCTTGTAAAACATAACACATAACTAGCTTATAATTACAGAAATTTGGGGATAAAAAGAAAAGAGGACAAAAACCAATGATTGCGAGGCACATTGACAAAAGCCAATTAGGGGGCAGTCCCCTTCAGCATAAGAGTGTACATTCAAAACAAATGCATTCAACTCCCCATATTTCAATCAACTGTACCCCAAAGTTCATTTTGGATCTTCTTGATTCAGTGTATGTTCATAGTGCCTTCTCCAAACAGGTTTGTTGTCTGGATTCTGGGAAGATGGCAAATTTCTTATCCTGAAATTACTCTCAAAAGAATTTAAACTTTACATTATAGATTATAAAAAATACATTCCCTTCTGAGGAGAATAACACATTCCCTTCTGAAATTACTCTCGAAAGAATTTTACATTATAGATTATAATAAAGACATTCTGATTATAAAATATACATACCCACCCTGAGGAGGGTTAAGGCCAATGCCCAGATCAGCTAAGGATACATGGCTGAGTTATGGGGTTGTGTGAATAATTGGCAAAAGAAATTTAAAAAAAATTTAAAAATCTGAATAAAAGAGAAAAAACTTGTGAATTAAATGTAAAATATCAAAGTTTTATGTGCAAAAATGTAGGAAAAAATAAACTTATAACAGGTCCTTGAATCAAGGTCCAATTAAAGTGATTTAAGTAATTGTGCAATTACCCAATTCAATAGCCAGGACTACAGACAACACTTATAAGAAAAATAAAAGGACCAAATTTGTGTGCAAGGGAAGTGTCTTTGCCCGATTTGATTTGCCTGCACTTCTCAGAAATAGGGTGAGCCAGGATGATGGCCAACCTTTTGCACTTGACTAGGATTAAACTCAGGGAAGTCTGGCCTCTAACATATGTAAGAAAAGCTGCAACCCTGAACCCCAATCGCTAAGTTCAAGTCCTTCAGTTTTGGCATAGAAGTTCAACAATCCTACCTGGATTGATATTGGTCTGTTTTGACCTTGTGCTGCTAGGCACTGTGCAGTTTCTCACCAATCCCATTTGGGACTGGGTGGTCTTCTTGACCTTGTAGATCTTTTGTTCCCTTCTCCTGGCATCTGACAGAATTGTTAATTACAGTGCCTAATATTTGCCAATAATTGGCAGGTTACCATAGACTAAGGCTTTGGGGTATGCATTAATATTATAGTAGTTATATATATATATATTAAACTTATGTTATTGTATATATATTATTGTAAAATCAAAAAGATTAATATTGATTATATGTACTTTAAGTACAAAATGAGAAAAAAGGAAAAAGAGTCAATTATTCTATTAAAAAAACAAAAAGAAAAGAAATAAGAAAATTAAAAATTTATGGAAAAATACAATGTTTTCAAGCAAAAAATGAGAGCAAAAAAACACTTAAATACTGTATTGCACATAGAAGGGAAAAAATAATAAAAGAATGTTTTAAAAATCAAAATACATATAGCTTAGAATTAGTGAAAGGTTTTTCACCCAAAAATGAGATACATTTCTTTCTAAGCTTTTCCATGAACTCCTGTGAGTGTAAATCTTTTTCATAAAATAGCAGAAATTTATAATGCAATTCAAATAAAGTACCCAATTTTCCAAAATTACAATAACATAAAAATTTCCAAAATTACAATAACACAAAGGTAATATTTTCACTACCTAAGAAGGCTACTTCATATCTAGTGAGTCTTTGATCTGAAAATGCCTGTGTTCTATGCCTTAACATCAATGCCTTAACTTCATGTGGGCACATTAGGTTTAATAGGCACCCTAATATTAAATCAGCAGATTTAGTTACTAACAAAGCTGTGGCAGCTATTCCTCACATGGTGGGGCTCCTGAAGTTACTGGGTCCAGCTGGGCTGAATAATAAGCAACTGGATACAGAAAAGGTCCTAAAGTTTGAGTTAAAACACCTGAAGCTACCCATCTCTTTTGTATACATTTAAGGTATATGACTTTTTGTAATCTGGAATGCCTAGAGCGGAGGCAGACAGGATAGTCTGTTTTAGTCTGAAAGGGCTGACAGGTGTTCTGCATCTAATTTAAGTGGTTCAGGTTCATTTTTTGTCAGAGCCATAAGGGGTTTAGTGATTTCCCCTTAGCAAGGGATCCACTGCCTACAAAACCCTGTTGCTCCTAAAACTGCCCTCAACTGTTTCTTAGTGGAGGAGGCAGTCACTTTCTGAATAGCTTCAATGAGCTTAGGCGAAATGGAGTGGGCACCAGTAGTTAGAACAAACCCTAAGTCCTGCATCTGAAATCGTCAAATAGCTGCCTCCTTGAACCTCCAAAACAAGCCCTCTGTCTTAGTGCAGATTCTTATCAATCCCACAGAGATTATTGGTCTCCTTGAACTTGTGCTTCCTGGCTCTGTGCAGTGTCTCTTTTGTGATCTCTTCCTCTGAAATCAGACACATGCCAAAGACATGATGGGGAAATTTCATACTCCATCACAAAAAAGGGCAATCATTAGAATATCATTTATTAAATGACATGAGGCCTACTTTGCTACTATATACATCATATGGTCATAAACTATATATGATGATGGAAAATGCTACTCAAGAACTATATACTCTGAAAATTACTTTGGGCTAGACTGATAAGAATTACTCAAAAGAATAAGAACTATCAAAATAAAACCAAAAATTAAATAACAAACTTAAGAAAAAAATTTTAAAAGGGGCCTATAAGCCAGGTCAGCAAAAGATAATCTAGGAACTCTTGAACTATCTGAAAACTCTGATTTTTAAAAATCATTTAGATACTATATTTCAGGTAATTATAAATAAATATTGCTCCAAATTCTTAGAACCAAAGAACCAAATGAAAATAAGAATAATCTATCTTCCACTTCCTGAAAAAGATTCCAAATGAAAATTCCCAATAATTTCATAGAACAAAATTAGAACCTCTATGTCAAAGAGAATAATATTCATGCATTTTGAGCAAATTTGATATGAGAATAGTTCATGAAAGCTTTTACCAATGATATTTCTACATCTTTCCAGTTTTATATGTAATTGTTTCATTTACAAATATAGGGAGACACAAACTGATAGAGCCACTCTTAGGGGGCAGAATGGGAACCCAGAGTTCCTAGAGTAAGGATGAGGGAAAAGAAGAGAGAAAAGACAAAGTTTGCGGTTGGAAGGGCTCAATTGCTGATGACAATGACTGACAGTTTATTGAATGAATACACAAGTTTATAAAGACAAAAACCACAAGGAAATTTTCTCATGGAAATTCAATCAACTTTCTCATAACAAAGATAGCCTTCAGAGAGAAAGCCTTGAGCAAGGAACTGGGGGCATAAGAGGAACTGAGAAAGGGGAGAAGCAGGTACTGACAAAACATATTTTTCTGTCTGGGGAAAAAAGGTCTGGGGAAGGGAGCCTGGGAAAAGAAGCCTGGGAAAGGATTATTGCCTCATATCAGCAACTTGTAAAGAAAGGTGGAAATTGTAAGTTTTAAATTTAATATTCAATGCCTCCAAAGTATAATATTTATAAGGATTTTATTTAAAGCACAGGTAAAGAGTCTCAACTCAACCTTACCATGCCACCTCCTCTCCAAAAAGCCCCATCACCACGCCCACAACAACCATATCAAAAAACAGCCCGTGAAAAGCCACATGAGGGAATCAGCTATTTTGTTGATGGGAGATGTGGAAGCTGAGGGATCTCAGGCCTTAGTCAGACCCTGGACCTTACCTAACATTAGGGGTCAACAGACCTTTGCCTTTTCAGACCCTGAGACCTCAGTCCCTAACAATAAACATGCTTGCTACTATACTGAAGGATGTTTGATATAGAATCTAAGTGGAAGTAAAATTCCCTTAGAAAGTGAGGTCCTTTAGATGCTTCTGTTTGAAGGTAGTATATTGATTGCATTCAGCCCTGGAATCTTGCAAAGAATCTTAAATGAAATTCTTAATTAAAAAAAAACACCCAATGCTGAACTTAAAAGAACATAAAATAAAGCAAGTATTTCCATATAACTAACAGAACAGTAGAGGATTGTAAATGAAATTGGACTTTTTTAGGATGTTTTTCAAGTGTATAATAATCCTTGAAATGGAGGGAGGGACAGAGACAGAGGCAGACAGAAATTAGAGGAAGAAAATGAGAAAACGACAAGGTAAAAATATATTGTTTAAGAAATGGTGAGCTTATGGGGGATTCAAATTTAATTCCCAACTAATAAAGATATTAAGCATCAGCTATATACTGAGAACCATAACTACTAGTCTACTTATTATTTATCACACATAATTAGTGTCTTTGTGTTCCTAGAATGAGCTCTCTGTTCATTTTGGTTTAGCAGAAAGCCTATTTTCCTTCACAAATTAGCTAAGTTGTTACTTTCTTCATGAAGTTGTTCATAATTTCCCCAATTATTAGTGCCTTCCATCTCACCAAAGTGCCATTTTCCTTTTGAATATATTTTGTACATACTAGTGTATGTGCATGCCGTCTACTCTATTAGAATGTAAGCTCATTGAGGGCTGGGATTATTCTCACTTCTGTCTGTGTAGTCCTACTACCTGCCTGAGACAGAGTAGACAGCTAATGTTCATTAAGTGATTTTCTGGTATTCTTTTAACTGCCTAATGTCCTGCTATCATAACTAAGTAATTCGAAGGTTTGTTGAAGTTTGCCTCATATCAATTCTGGAATTTCCACTGGGCTTAGCATATCTAAAGCTTATGAAATTGAGAACATTCATCAAAATGAGCAATAAATATGGGATGAGCCCAAAATGTGTGTGTTTGTGAGGAATGTGAAGGCTAATATATAAACATTGTCTACTAGGTAGGACTAATTTTTTTTGAGAGGGGTGATTTTTCAAAGGCAATGCATTATTAAAATTATAATCGAAATCAAAGGGAAAATAAAATTCCATATAGAAATGTTTGTTTTATGTATAACAGAATTATTCAATAAAAGCCTGGTCTTGGAAACACATAAATGATTGATGAGCTTGCTTTTGGAACAGTGCCTGACATATTAGGTATATAATAAAT
The DNA here is from genome assembly GCF_016433145.1 of Gracilinanus agilis. Classification (NCBI taxonomy): domain Eukaryota; kingdom Metazoa; phylum Chordata; class Mammalia; order Didelphimorphia; family Didelphidae; genus Gracilinanus; species Gracilinanus agilis. Next base: position 86,814,547 of record NC_058132.1, read on the forward strand.
GCATATTGAATTGATTTGATATGTTCAATAAATGCATCAGTTGCTACAAGAACAGTCTATTTTTGTTTATTTCTATTAATATTTTTTCTGCTCTAGAAGAACCACCCAAACACACCTACTATAACCCTGTCTCCATCAGAAAACTCTACCTGAGGTTCAGTAACTATTATATCCTCCAGAAGAAACTCAAAGTCTCTTAATTCTTGGTTTTTTGCAATAGGTTCAGGTTCAGAATCTTAGGTCTTTCATCACAGGACACAACTTGTGTGTGTGTATCAGGGAATTGGAAGCCCTTGGGAAATGGGATGCCCCAAATGACTATGTCAACTAAGATCCTCAAGAGGGTGAGTTTAGACTCATAAAGGCTTTTGTACAACTCTATCTGCCAGCCAAAGCCTATGGAACGGACGCAAAGCCAGACAGCCACTAGAGCTGGCCAAGACAACATTTCTGTGAGTGGTATGTGTGTGTGAAATTTCCTTGGTGAGGACTGTGTGAAATGGAGGATGAGTCCTGGGCCATACCACTTTCAATTCACCTACTTGTTAGAAAGAATGATCCCTTCCTCACAAATTTATTTATGTTCTCCCCACATATCAAAGAGGCTGATAATGTTATTATTTTTTGTATTGTTATTTTCATGATTATTGTTTCTTTCTAAAATTAGTTGCAGTGTTAACTAGTCCACAGTAACATCCCTTTGTGAGCTTCAGGTGTAGTACTTGGACTAGAGAGCTTTAGATAGAGAAAACACCTTCTTCTTTTAATTGGGGAAGAGATCAAAATGGAGATATCAGTGAGTATCAGGAAGGCAAAGACAAATGACAAAAAATGGTATATGTGTGTGTTTTTAAAGAGAGAGTTTTGGGCTTCAGAGTTTGAAGTAAGCACCATCCAAGTAATAGCTACCTTGTTATACTTTCAAATGGGACCAGTTGGTAAGAAAGCCTGTGGTGTGTACAAAGGTTACCATCATTTTAATAATGAGCTGAGGCATCTACAAAAACTGTAACCCACTTTGCATGTCCTTCTCTATAAGGGATGCTTGGAGTACCATCCCAGTAATGGCCATGCTGCATCAGGCAATGTTGAGGCACTGGAATCTGGGCAGGAGGAGGTAAGGAATGCAGCAATTCCCAATCTTTCCCTAGCTAGCTTTTATCTAGTCCCCAAAGTGAATCAATCTTGGATCCACATAATCAGCCTGTAGTCATGATTATTTTCACTTCTGCACATTAATCTGTGCACCCCACATCTCCACCATTGATCTTTGTTGTACCTAGGTCTCCCTCAGGGGTTATTGTGGATCAAACCTCTAGTCTTTTGCTTCTAGGGTTATGTGGGCAGATCTCTAGGTGGTGTCCTACTCTTTGCTTGAAAGCAGAAAAGGGGAGAGGCTACCATGCTCTTCTTGAGGGTCTGGAAGAATTCAAGAATTCAAGCTGAAGGAGACTAAAGAGATAATCAGACTGGTTCCTCTCATTTGTAGAACTTGATGCTGAGAGAAATTAAATGACTTGCTCAGAGTCACACAGCTAGTGTCTAAGGAAAAGATCCCAAATCAGGTTTTATTTTTTAAATTCTAAGTCCTGAACTATTTACTGTGCTGTTTCCCTTTAAAGAAAGACTGAAAAGGTCCCATGGTGTTGGAAGTGAAGACAACAAACCACCCTTCTACTTCTCACTTTCAACGTAGACAACCTAGACTTCAGATGCTGGAGATTACTCTCTTTTGGAGAGAACAATTGGCATACATCCATCTATGAGATGAGAGAAAATCCTTACCAACTAAACTTCTCTGACTGTCCCTTTCCTGAGTTTGTCTTAGAGACAATCTCAGGCCCAGAGAGGGAGTGGGATGTAGTGGAATCCTTAGGCAGAATGAAGGCAGTGAGTGTTCCAGGTGGAGAAGGCTTCAACCAATTGTGTAATAATTTACTACTAGGCATTCTCAGTCTATCTTCTAGCCATGGCTTTAGACATTCTTCTTTTTGCTCTCATCCTCTTCTGGCTCTTCTTGTCCTAACTCTGAACCTCAGCAACTGCTTTACCCTTGGCATATGTAATTTTCTCCTTTCTCTCTCTCTTAGAAAGGGTTGTTTTCATACTTTCTCTAAGCTGTGATTCCAAGAAGTGGTAGAAAAATTGGAATGGGAATAGAGTAATTTATTATTTCCTGCCTCTTCCAATTAAAAACTGTTGCCCAAAATTCCATCCTTGAAGAAACTTCTAGTTCAGACATTCTTAATCATTTCTTGTATCATGGATGCCTTGGGTAGTCTGATGAAACCTGCGGATCCCTTTTCAGGATAATATTTTTAAATGAATGAAAGAAATGCTAAATTTCAGTCAGAGGTGAATGAAAACGAATATGTAATTTTTTTCCTATTCAAGTTCACAGATACTTAAATAGGCATTGTTCTAGCTCATTCCTTAAATGGGAAATTAATATTGCATTATGATATGATATCACGTGAAATAATTTTCCCTTTAACACTCTCTCACCCTAGGTCAGGCTGAAACTAAGGGCAAAACTCCAGACCTCTAGTCCCTCCCCACTCAACTATGAGTCAGGATCTTTTGTCTTGGTTAAAATGATTAAGGGCAACCATGGTGAACTCAGGTTGAGGAAAATCAGCAAGCTCTAGAAATTATGTTGGACTCCATGTGGCTGAATGTCTTTCTGTCCTCTGGGTTGCTACTACACTCCCCTCTTGTGATGAAGTAATGAGAGAGCAGCTGAGGTGTTCAAGTCCACTTCTTCAGTGGCTGTTTACCAATCAGTGAAGTCTTGGGATGTCCAGGGGAGGGATTCAATGGTTAGCTCACAAGTGGTATATAAACATGCACCAGAAAAGAGAAGCACTTGTATTTTTAATTTTTATTTTTTTGCTTTGCTAGATTGAAGAGAGAGCCAACTGATCAGATTAGTTTGTCTTGACCAGTCAACTAATAAAGAATTTTAAAATTATGAAATATTGCCTCAAGAATTTTAATCATTACAAGTTTAAAAGTCTATTTCATTTGATTAAGGCATGCTTGGTACATCATCAGTCCTGATTCCTAAATAAGCATGAAGAATTTGAGAGTTAGTTTGGATGGTGAGGAGCAAGGACTAGGAAGGCGCCCAACACCTGAGAGAGAGGGCATTCTTATGGGAGAATAGGAAGATTGGGAATATCTACACTGACTCTACAAAGTTTCTGGAGCTGACTTCACTCTATACTACTTAGCCAGATGACTCTTTTGCTCCTTTATATGGAATTAATTATCTGTTTAATACTAGTCTTCAAATGGGGGATTATGGGAGAACCGAACTATGTTTCAGATCCTAGAGATAGGGAATGAGTGGGGGTGGATCTGTTATTGGGAAAGCCTCATAATGCTCTATACATGTTGTGTTTTTTCCCCATAATCTTTATTTAGAATGGAAACTAAGTTACTAGTTTCAAGGTAGAAAAATATTCAGGACTAGGCAATGGGTTGTTTATTTTTAAGAAATGTGCTTTATTATAATAACTGTACCCACAGTGATGTGATTCCAATTTTAGCTAGCTCTCAGAGCAGAAGTCTTACATCCATCCTTCCAGAGGCATCTGCTTCAATGCCTCACGCATTTCTCTACTGGTGACCACTCACCTGTGATTATAGAAGGGCATCCTTACGGCCTCTAAGTGCACAAGGTCACACAACAAGAAGCATCTGAGGTCATATTTGAACCCAGGATCTCCCATTTCCAGGTCTGACTCTATTCATTGAATGATCTAGCTGCCTCAGCATGTCCTGTTTCTATTAAGCTATCTATGATCCTTCTACTTTTTCTCCTCTCCTCAATCCTTTGTTAATCTAACTTTTGAACTCACCACTCAAAAAATCAGAAACTGCTTTTTCTACAGTTGTCAATGATCAGATGTAGTAATTACCAAATCCAAAGACTATTTCTCAGTTCTTATCCTTCTTGACATTTCTTCAGCATTTGGCGAGATTGACCACCCTCTCTTGGATCTTCCTTGCTCTCTGATTTCATAATACTACTCTGTCTTGGTTCTCTTACCATTTGTCTGTCTATTCTTTCTCAGTATCCTTTGCTGGTCACCATCCATATGGTCTGACTTCTAACTTTGGGTACCCCAATTTTTGACTCTTCTGGCCTTTTCTGTCCTGTCCTCTATACATTCTTACTTATATTAAAGAGGTATTAAAAGAAGAGGAGCAAGGAGCTGGGTATAGGAATCTCTGGAGAATCACAGAATCTTTGAGTTGGAAGGGCTCTTTGACAGCTTCTCATCCAATCTATAACTAAATAGGCAATCCCTCTGATTATATAAATATATCTCTGATAAATAGTTATCCAGATCCTGACTGAATAACACTAGTGATAAAGAACTCGATATCCTCTGAGAAAGCACATTTTTTGTCAATTCTAATTGTTCTATGTGTTCCTTAAGTTGAACAGAAGAAAGGAAAGAGGAATCAAGATTTGTATGCTTGTTCACATTCCCCTATAGCAAGGGAAGGGAAGGGGAATAAGCATTTATATGACACCTACTATATGTTTGTATAACACCCATTATATGTTCATATAAAACCTGACATGACAGCCACTTCACAGATATTAACTCATTTGATTCTCACAACAACCCTGTGTCATGAATACTATTGTTACCCCTATTTTCCATTTGAGGCAATTGAGGCAAACAAAGATTAAGTTATTCACTTATGGCCATACAACTATTAAATGTCTGGGTTTGAATTTGAATTCAGATGTTCCTGCCTCCAGGACCAGCACTCTATATATTGCATCCCTTAGTTGCCTAGAAAGCCAAAGACTGAATTAATTTCCTTTCTCTTTCAGCCAGGCTCCAACCCACTCCCCATCCATGGCTTTGTCACTCAACAGCTCTTCAACCCAGGTGACTGAGTTTCTGATGATCTGCTTTCCAGGCATGCAGGACACACAACACTGGCTGTCAGTGCCCCTGACCCCTCTATTAGTGCTGGCCCTGGGGGCCAATGTGGTGCTATTGCTGGCCATCCATCAGGAAGCTTCTTTGCATGAGCCCATGTATTACCTTTTGGCTATCCTCTCCCTCTTGGATGTCATACTCTGTCTAACTGTCATCCCTAAGGTAAGGTCCTTGATCTATCAACTGCTTCACAGCATGTGGACATAACTGGCCTTACTGACTTTTGTCATCATAAATCTCAGGTCCTGAAATATTTCCAAAATCCCTAAGGCCACTCATTAATCACTTTCCCCAAATTCATTTAGTTATTGCTGTCCCTATGATTCCTTCACCTTGACCTCACAGAGAGTTATCTCATATTAGTAGTATTTTCAAATGACAAAAGGAAAGGGAGAAAAAATCAGATCTAATTATTAGCTCATGGATTTTTAAAAATGTCTTTTGAGTTCTGGTTGTCTTAGACCAATGATGTCAAAATCATTTAGAAATGAGGGTCCCAAACCATACATAAGCATCCCTGCAGGTATATGCTGTCTTAGAAAGCCACATGTTGTCTTATGTTGTCATTACCTATATTTTATGCTACTTTTAATGATTTTGTGAAATATTTTCTAGTTAAATTTTAATGTAGTTTCAGTTGCACTAAAAGTGTTATGAGTAACTATACATCTGACAACTCTGTCTTAAACCATAGAGACACCTGAAGTTGCTTTAACTTTGGTCCATAATTTCTGTTTGGGGAGGTCTGAGAGGTTGTGAGAATCAGAGGAAAAGTCTAATCCTCCATTTGATTGATCACACAACCCAGAAATCTTACCATTACTTATGGAGCTTAGAGCTGAATAAAGAATAGCATCAAAAATAAAGTTATTGCTCTGGGGAACAACAAAAATAATTTGAGAATCACAGAATCAGAGAATTTGAGAGTTGTAAGGGACCTCGATGGTTAGGTAGTCCATTGCATTTGAAATATTTAAAATATTTCAATATTATTTTTAATTTAATTTTTTTTAATTTCAAAAATGTTCTAAAGCATTTTTAAATTACATGTGAAAAAGAATCTCCTTAATAAAATACTTGCTAAATGACCATACTCTCATTTGTTTGAACACCTCCACTAATGTAGAACCTACAACATTCCAAAGCAGGTCATTACACTTTGGTTCCTGCTTGACAGGAACTTTTCACTTACTTCAAGTCTTAATTTGCCTCTTTTGAATTGATATTGTTCCTATTTATGCCAAGGAAAAAGCTTCTTTTCCTATTCAGCCATTCTAATGTTTAAAGACCTGTATTGTATTCTCCTGCCCTCCCTCCCAACCAGGTGATCCTCATCCCCAGATCACTCTTTTCTAGGAGAAAAATAGAAGTAATTATCACCAAGTAGATGAATATTAGGGTAGTAGAAAGAGTAAATGAGATCAAATCCTTAAAGCATTTTCTGTGCAACGTATAGTCTCCTAGAACTGTACTTAAAGGATGTAACTTGACTAAAGACAAATAACCAATACACATTAGAGATGAGACTTGGACCCATGGCTGGTCTGACTTTGAGATCAGCTCTCTATCCACTATACCATACTGCCTCTCATGTTATCCTAACTCTTCTCACAATACCATTGTGTCCTTGAATAAGTCCCCTAACTGGTCAGGTTTAGAGTTAGAGTTGTTAGTTGTTAGAGTTGGACTAGATAATATTGAATATTTCTCGCAGCCTCCAAAATTATGATACCATGAATGTAGCTCAAACTAAGGTCATAAAGCCTAGAAAAGTTCAGGACAATGGAAATGTTCAGATTGGGAACATCTCCCAGTGTGGGCAAGTTGGGATTTGAATATTGAAAAGGATGATGGATATAGATAGGAATAGGAAATTGGGAAGGGAATATTGGAAGGACCATAATTAATGTCAGAAGGATAGGCATTGGCAAGCCACATAAAAGATAGAGAGGGGAGAGTTGGGGTTAAGGAGATACATCAGGGAGAAAAGTGAGATAAAATTTGAATGTATTTTAGTGCAAAATTGGATTAATCTAATGGAAATTTGGAAGCTGCTATGGCTTCCTAACCTACTGTTGATGTTAAAATATAAGAACAATATTTGAGAATGATGATTCTGGCAGGTCCTGCTCATCTTCTGGTTCAACATGAAGCCCATTAGCTTTACAGGCTGCTTCCTACAGATGTTTGTCATGAATACCTTCTTGCCCATGGAGTCATCCACCTTTCTGATTATGGCTTATGATCGCTATGTTGCTATCTGTCATCCCCTGCACTACCCATCCATCATCACCGAGCAGTTTGTAGTCAAGGCTGCCATATTCATTATCTTCCGCAACTTACTGGCCACATTGCCCACTCCAATCTTGGCTGCCCGACTGGACTACTGTGCAGGAAATGTCATAGAAAACTGTATATGTGCCAACATCTCTGTGGCTCGGCTCTCCTGTGGGGATATCCGTCTCAACAAACTCTACCAGTTTGTGAGTGTCTGGTGCCTCCTGGGTTCTGACTTGGTGCTCATTTTGCTTTCCTACTGCTTTATCTTGAGGGCTGTGCTGAGGCTACAATCTGGAGGAGCAGCCACAAAGGCTCTAAGCACCTGCGGCTCTCACCTGATCCTCATCCTCTTCTTTTATACACTTTTACTGGTCTTCATCTTTACCAATAAGGCTGGCAAAAAGGTACCTGCTGAAGTGCCCATCCTTCTCAATGTCCTGCACCACCTCATCCCACCAGCCCTCAATCCCATTGTCTATGGAGTTCGCACTCAAGAGATCAAGCATGGCATCTTGAAATTACTGAAGTATCAAAAGTGAAGGGCTGGTCTGGAGTTCATGTTACTTAGAGGTCAGGGACATCTTGGAATAATTCAGAGACAGTCTAATATACAGTACCTCACCTTCTATTACATCTCACTATGGTTCTTCCACATCACTTCCACTCAGACTTTCATCATTACTCTCAAAATGACTTCTCGCTTGTTCTGACCCCTCTTCATTCTCAGTCACCTATTCAACCAGTATTGAGCAATAACCATGTTTCGCCATGTGCTAAAACTTCAAACCCATAGAGATCCTGTGATTGATTTTCTTTGTCTCATTTTTGGCATCTTATGAAAAAGTGATTTGTATATAATTATATCTACATAAATATTCATCAAAAATAGAGAAACAGGCAGGAAATGGAAAGAAAGCTTAATAGGTATCCCTTTGAAGTAGAAGGTGATATAGGGGTCAGTGGTTTTAGTTTCTATCTCCCTTGAAGTTCTTTGCTTCTTCTCAGGGGAACAGTAGGTATTTCCATGTTATTTCAACTTAAAGAATAAATAATAAAAGATAAATGAGAGAAAGAGTGGAAGGCACAGGGTAACATTTTTTTTGATGATGATGTAGATTGACAATGTAGATCAGAGTAAAGAGCACTGATTCTGGCTTCATATGCTATCATGCTACTTCTTCTATGATGAGGAAATCCTATAAAAATAATATTTCCCCCAATTACATGTAAAAATAATTTTAGCATTCTTTTAAAAATCTTTTGAATTCCAAATTCCCTTCCTCTCTCCCTCATTCCTGACGTAAGCAATATGATATAGGTTTTACATGTGCAATCATGTAAAACTTTTTTCTATATTAGTCATTGTGTGGAAGAGAACATCAAAAACTTAAGAAAGAAAGAAAAGAAAACATAGTATATTTTGATCTGCATTCAGCCTCTGTAAGTTCTTTCTCTGGAGGTAGATGGTATTTTTTAATATGAGTCTTAAGGATTATCTTGGATCATTGTATTGCTGAGAATATCTAGGCCATTCACAGTTGTTGATCAAAAATATTGCATTAATGTATACAATGTTCATCTGGTTCTACTCACTTCACTTTGCTTCAATTCATGTAAATCTTTCCAGGTTTTTCTGAAATCATTCTAGTCAAGAGACAAGGAAATCTTAAGGAAAAGTTCTGAGTAGAAGAGAAATAGCAATACAAAGAGGAAAAAATACTTGATGGCATGAGGAATGTGGAACCAGAAAAGGCCTGGGGAGGGATATTTAGAGTCAAGAATTCTCCAATTAAGCTGCAACCTAAGGGAGAAAAAAAGCTGGATTTTGTAAGCATACTTTGTACTGGTAATTTGCTAACCAGAACATAATTTGTCCTGTAATTCCTTTCACCATAGCAATATGGTTTCTTGCATGTTCAAATCAAATATATTAGTAATTTCTTAAATATCTTTTAGTTGCATGACACTGTTCTAGAAGCACAGGAATACAAAGGAAAATTAAAAAATACTCCTAGGTCTTATTTCATATAATTAGCTGAGTATTAAGTCATTATTAATTCATGTCTGAGGAATATTCAGTTCAAAGAGGAATAGAAGAAACGTGGGGAAAACTTTGAGGTCCTCTGTTTGTAGCATAAGATCTCCCAGAGGGCTACTGTGTCTGTTCTAGTTGACCAGTAGCTTTGTCCAGCTGTAATGAGGAACCAGATGTCATTGGGTGACAAATTTCTAATCTATACAGAGGATATTTCTTTGCCTCATTGCACTAAATACATCTTAATAGTGTTATATCACCTAGATCTATCCACCAGTTCTAAGATGTCCCAAAGAATTGGTAACCTTGGGTCAAAGTACTTAGTGAGCCTGTATCCTCAATACATCACAAACTGCCACCAATGCGTTCCCCACTTATGGTTAAAGCCATGGAACATAATAAGTTCTAACCAAAGACATTTCATTAGATTGTATAATAATAAGAGTAGCAAGAAAATTTTCTCTCACAATCCAAGACTGCATTACGTGCTTTATTGAATTAGCCTTCAAATCTGTGGGAAAACTGGACACTCATGGAAACACTTGTGGATGGGCTTGTACACAATGATAATTTCCACAAGAAGCACTTCTGACCACATGGCTCTTCTGTGGAGAAGCAACTCGTGTTCCTCACATTGCAGTGCTGTTGATTTCAACCAGTGATGTCACAGTGTCATAGATAAACAGCTCACAGGACAAGGGCATCATTATCTCTACCTGTGTAAACATCATCTTGACATTTCATATGCAGATACAGCTATTGGAAAGCCAGGGAGAACCTTTGCAGCACTCCCTTGCTGGTAGTAATAGTCTATTGGCCAAGGTTTTGCATGAATTGCCACGGAAGAGTTAGGAATATTGTTTATAATGCCTCTGACATTTCAGTCTTCTACAAGGCTCATAAAATGTCTGAATGATGAAGTAATAGCCAACTGATGCTCTCTCTACAGGGAGAAGAGATAACGTCTATTTAGGTCAGCAATTTCATTATTCTTCCACTCAGAAGCAGAGAAATTTTGATCTCTTGGGTCACCAGTTCAGGCCAAAATGAATAACAATTGATTGCTTTGACTGCTGCCAGAACAGCACTACCTTTCTTCAGTTCCATCTCTGTACCCCGACATGACACTAGTCTTAGGCTTGCTCCCTCATGAGTCAGCCAATATTAGTGAAGCTGTAGCCTCCACCATATGGTCAGTGGTCCAAGGTAGAGCCTCACAGTTCTAACAACCCAATTTCCCTACCACTCATGAAAAGTCTGAGAATGGAGAATGAGGAAAAAAAAAACATTCATCCTCACTCAACGTTTACTGAACGTACATTCCAGAAAAGAACTACTAATGAAAAAATTACTAGAATGGAAACTAACCAGGTTTGATATGAATCAGAGGGACTGAAAAGTCTTTTGAAATGATAGTTTGAACATTTTGGGGTCAAGGAGGTGAAAAAGAAAGAGGAAGTAGGTAGGGAAGAACCCTGTTTGTCAAAACCTCTGATTACTACATTTCTATAAAAACTAAAAGAATGTTACTCTGTTCCACAAATATTTTCTCATGAGTTCCTGGACATATTCACATGTTCTGAAATCTCATTAAAACAATGATCTCCAAACCTTTTTGAGGGACAACCCTATCAGTTAAAAAAAAAAAAAGGACAATCCTATATATATGCTTATTTGTTTATAACTATTATTTATAAACTATTCACATATACTAATATATTGTGTGATTATGAAACTCACCAAATGACAAGATAAGAAAATAAAAATATTTTAAATAAATGTCATCATATTTGGTTTATTTATCATGCAAAATCTCTTGCTCTTACTAAAACAGTGTCAGTGCAATGTAGTTGGGAATGCTTCGTTATTTTTAAATATTTTTCATTTAACATTTATGATGAAGCAATTTGAGTACAGAATTGCAAGCACATTTTATTTAATACATTTTTCCAGCTCATTTTTTAATTTTTTAATTTTAATTTTGAATATTTTCCCCTAGTTACATGTTTCATGTTCATTCCTTGTCCCCAACCCCTCAACCCCACTTAGCCTATGCGCAATTCCACTGGAATTGTATCATTGATCAAGACCTAATTCCATATTATTGATAGTTGGACTTGAGTTATCATTTAGTGTCTACATCCCCAATAATATCCCCATCAGCCCATGTGTTTAAGCAGTTGTTTTTCTTCTGTGTTTCTCCTCCCACAGTTCTTCCTCTGAATGTGGCTAGTTTTCTTTCTCATAAGTCCCTCAGCATTGCTCTGGATCCTTGCATTGCTGCTAGTAGAGAAGTCCTTTGTGTTCAATTGTACCACAGTGAATTTAATACATTTTTAAACAATTCTCATACTTAAAAATATGTCTTACGAAGGTTCATAGATCAATGTAGAAAATGCATCAATGGCTATGCTTCTACGTTATGATATTAATTTTTAAAAATCCCTTCTACCAGACATGAATAGTATTTTTTCTTGTTGTTTTGAAATTTGGCTAGAAAATTTGTGTTTTCCTGATTTCAATATCATCTGATCTGATGCAATATCAGAAGATAATGCATATTTAGTATTTTAATGAATATTTCAATATCCACTGAAACACTTCATTTGGAATATTTTCCTTAATAGGTCAGAGCAAAGATTCTTTACCTTTTCCGTGTGTCATGGACCCCCTTTTCAATCTGATGAAACTGATGGATCCCTTCTCAGAATACTTTTTTTTAATATGTTAAGTAAAATCTGAGGGATTATAAAAGAACCAGTTATATTTAGTACAATTAAGTATCTATCTATTAGTAACCTATCCATTGATATGTCTATTTATCATGTATCAACCATTCATCCAACCATCTATGCATCAATTAACCTGTTATATATTATCTATCATCTATCATCTATCCACCATCCATTATCTAGTGATTTGCCAATCTATCATCTTTCCATCATTTATTGATTTATCAATTTATAATTCATTTATTAATCTATCACCTATATATATGATATACAGATGATAGATTAATATATATACATACCTCTATCTCTATCTCTATATGTAAATATGCATTTCTTTCTCCCTCTTGCTCTCTCTCTCCTTCCTCTTCTCTTTCTTGCTGAAATAAATTCTCATCCTATGCTAAGGACCAATCCTTAGATCATAAAATTCAATTTCCAAAATATGTGTTGCATAACAGCATTGGTATAACCATATATCAGATTACTTATCTCAGATAAAGAGGAGGAGATGGAGAGAATAAGCATTGCAAAATGTTAGAAAACAATTGTTGAAAATCGTTTCTATGTGTAATGGGGGAAAAAGGAATAGACAGAAAAAATTATGTTTCCATGCTCTTTTAAATTTATCAATATGTGCATATTGATACATTTCTCATTTGCCTTGTTTTGGACCAATCAAACACCTCCAATTATGATGGTTTCATGCTCTCCTTCATTCAGAGCTCCAAGTACAGTATATACTGAGGTAAGGCTTATTGTTAACAATAGTGGATAGAAAGTCATAGTTCATAGGATTATAGACTTAGAATTGCTTTCCAATAATTTTGGAAATTTCCATTTTGGAGGGAGGAACCCTTCATGATTATGAGCTATTTTAGAATCTGAAATAAGCATGGGAAAAGTGTTAGCCCTAACACTTTCTTGTTTTCTTGGGCTTCAAATAGTACTAATATCTTCTAGCCTCAGTTTCTTAGCAAGAATCTGTTTAAGTTGCTTGGCTATTTTAAGAATTAGTTTTATTAACCCTGTAAAACTTAATCTGTAAATCCTATAATAAAGGGGCTGATGAAGTTTAACTGGCTCTGGGAATGTCCTCTGAAATACAGATTTAAACATATTGTGAATAACCATGAAGGAACAATGATGTGTGTGTGTGTGTGTGTGTGTGTGTGTGTGTAATTTTAAATAGCTTAGCAACATATTGCCCTGTTTCCTTCTTTAACTGATGCCATAAGTAACAAAACAAACACAATTCTTCAAGCACTTTTGTAAAAAAATTTTTTTAAGGATATTCATTTAGGAATTTTTAAAAACAGGTCTTCATGTTCTTCCAGACTGCAAGGCTTTTCCCAACATTCAACATTCTATCTCCTATCTTTGTGCATTTTCAGTGACTGAAATGACCTCTTTTCTCATTACTTTTTTAATATCCCCCAGTCTTTGTTCCCCACCAGTCCCAACTCTGCTTTACCTCATGCCACTTGTTTTTTGTGTATATGTTGTAAAGACTCTATCATTGCAGGGACTTTTTCCTTTATCCCCTCTGTATCCCTAAAGCCTTGCACAATGCCTTACAAAAACTAGGCAATTAATAAATGCTTGTTGAAATAAACTGTGATTTGGGTGGTGAATTATTGTCCTTTTTATAATTATAATAAAGGCACGAGATAGGATCATTTCTTCATCTGTGATCTTTCATTCATAGTGAGTTTTTCATTCTCAGCAGCTCATTAAGAGAAGTCAGAATGCTTTTTCTTTTTAATTGCATAGCACATATTTTTCTCGTTTTAATTTCTCTTTTATCTTCGTATTAGAATGACAATGACTTACTTATAACAAAGACTTACTCTCTTATTATCTGATTTAAAATGTGAAACATTTCAGTACATACAGAGATCTAGGAACCTATATGTTTTTAAACATTATAAATACCTGCAATTATTGATCTCTGATTTTCATTTTTAGGCTTAATGAGTTATACTTATGCAGAATCTTTTCTGAAAATCAGAAGCTATTTAGGAAACCTGCATAGATGCCTACTCTGGTTTCAACCTTGGAGAGCTCTGTCTTGTACTTCATGCTCACTGATCTGAATTTTTTAATCCTTACTTTCTGTCTTAGAATCAACACTGTGTATTGGTTCTAATGCAGAAGAGCAGTAAAGGCAAGGCAATGGGGGTTAAGTGACTTACCCAGGGTTATACAGCTAGTGTCTGGATCAAATTTGAACCCAGCACTTTCCATCTCTGGGCCTGACCCTCAATCCACTGAGCCACACAGTTGCCCTCTTTATTTTATGTTTTTTTAATCACTGCTCTGATTTGGAGCTAAGTACTGATACAAAATACACATCTGTATCAATTCTCAGACATCCAATAGAATGATTTAAGAGACTGGTTTTTTTGCCTGCTTCTACTTTAAAAATATTTTTATAACACCACTTTGATTTCATATTTATAATTTATATGATTTATAATATCATTTGATTTGAGAATCAAATATAGGAAACATTTTCAGATTAAGATGACATCTAAAATCCGTGAAGAACCGAAATACATATGCAAATAATTCCCACCCTTATATATATATATATGCATATATATATATATTGCATATGTGTATATATGGATACTGTGTAAGGGGAGTGATCAGGTTAGTCATCATACCCTAAATCAATAGGGACACAAAATAGAACTGAGTACCCTAAAACTTGACTGATGGAGATAGAAAGACAGAGAGAGAGAACAAGAGGAGAGAGATGACAATATGAGAGTACAGCACATCAGTAACAAAAATGATTATATCTTTTGACTTTGTGAAATCATCGATAGTGATCCAATCCAAAAATATTAAACAGAAAAGAGGAAAATTTACATAAAATGATTCATGTAAATAGGGTAAATAATACTGTATAAAAATACTTTTATAAAATAATAACTGTACAAATCTATTACAAATAGATTTTCAGTAGCAAAACAATTAGAAATAACTTAAATATTCAGCAATTGGAAAATGACCAAATAAATTATGATGCTTAATCATTATTTTTATCATTAATTCAAGTAATGGCATATTGTGTTACCCCCAAAACAATAAATATGAAGCATACAAGCAAAAATGAAAGATGTTCAGGAAGTGATACAAAGTCAAATTAGAAAAACTAGAACATCATGATCATGATTATTAAGAAAGAGATGAAGTAGAAGGAGATAAAAGAGGAGGAAGAGAGGGAGGAGGACCCATTGTATATAGAACTTTCAATCTCACTTCACAGACCCTTCCTCAGTAACTTCAGAATGCCCTGCTTGATCTCTTGGGTCCGGACACCATAAACAATGGGATTGAGAGCTGCAGGGATGACATGGTGCAAGACATTGAGCAGGATGGGCACATCAGGAGACACCATCTTCTTAGCCACATGAGTGAGAACAAAGACCAGCAGGATGGTGCTGAAGAAGAGGATGAGGATGAAGTGGGAACCACATGTACTCAGGGCCTTGGCTGCAGCCCCCTTGGCCTTAAGCCTCAGCACAGCTCGAAGAATGAAGGAATAGGAGAGGAAGATGAGGACGAGGTCAGAACCCAGCAGTGTCCATCCCCCTGCAAACTGGTAGAGGCGGTTGATTGTAACATCATTACAAGACAGTTTTGATACAGATAAGTTGGCACAGATGCAATTCTCTATGACATTGGAATGGCAGTAGTTCAGCCTAGCTGAGAGAATGGGTATAGGCACTGTGAAGAAGACATTTCGGGCCAGTATAAAGAGGGCAGCCTTGGCAACAAATTCATCTGTGATAATGGCTGGATATCGAAGTGGGTGGCAAATGGCTACATATCTATCATATGCCATTATTAAAAAGGTACAAGACTCCATGGCCAAGAAACAATTCATGATATACATCTGGAGGAAACAGGCAGGGAAGCTTATAGGTCTGAGGTCAAACCAGAAGATGAGCAGGACTTTAGGGATGACCGTGAGGCAGAGCACAATGTCCAGCAGGGAGAGCAGGCTGAGCAGGTAGTACATGGGTTCATGAAGAGAGGCCTCCAGCCGAATGGTGATCAGAAGGGTGGCATTGGCTCCCATAGCCAAGAGGAAGAGCAGGCTCAGGGGCAGGGAAAGCCAGCGCTGCCAGCTTGGAGATCTGACAAAACAATTCAGGAGGAATTCAGAGACTTCAGTTGGAGAGGAGCTATTGCTGGACAATATCATGGCGTGGGATCTCAGGGTTGAGCTTTTTCTTGAATCTTAACATCTGAGCCTGGAAATAGGAATGTACAACATTCTGATGGAATACAGAACACACTCAATTCCTTTCTCTTCATTTTATAAGCATCATCAATTTTTTTCTTCTCCACTGTCAGAGGAAGATTTGATTTTCTTTATTGCTTAAGCTATCTTTTCCATCTCTACTTTTGAAGTATCCCAACCCCAAACTCCTCCATACCTTGCTCAAATTATCATCCTATTTCTTATATATTATTTTTAATATGTTCTGCTGTATAAGTTCCTTAGGTTTAACTATAATTATGTTTACTATCCCCAAAAGAGCAAAACCTTTTATCTTGTTCTGGTTGCTCCCACAAATTTTCAGCCTCTTTCTCCTTCCTTCCCTTAATTTCTTTTCTTAGGGAAAAGAAAGGTTTTTGGAAAGAGTAGTTTAGTTTAGGACACTATAAGCTTGGGGTGCTGGTAAGCTATCTACTTGTAGATATCCAAAAAGAAGTTATAAATATGGAAGGCGAGTATCTGGGAGATATTTCTCTGTAAAGGTGATGGTTGATGCTACAAACTTGAATACAAGATCACCAGTGGAAAATAAAGAGAAAGAAAAGAGGGCCAAGACTAGGATATATCCACTTTTAAGTCATGGGACAATGTGGAATGAGAAAAGAGACAGAAGAATGATCAGAAAAGCAGCAGGATACAAATGAGAGGGTGTTTTTCTGGAAGTTGAGAGGATAAAACTATAATAAGAAAGCATAGTCCACAGTAGTAATTGTAGAAGTGTACATAGAAGAAAAGAGGAAAAAGATCTTCCACTGTTGTAATTAAGGAGAGCATTTTTAACATGCAAGTGAGTGGTTTCTGTATTATAGTTCAGGCCCCAGACATTCAGAAAGCGAAGAATTAAGAAGTCTACTGATAAAGGCTAAAAAGAGAGTGTAAATCTGGCTTGATGCTTAACATTAAACAACTAAAATCATAGCAGTGGTCCTATAATTTCCTGGTAAATAGAGAGAAAAGAAATGGAAGCAGTGTTAGATTTTATATTCTTTGGCTGAGAGATCATTACAGATGGTAATGGCCAAGCATCATTACTCCTTGGAAAGAAAACTATGGCAAATTTGTACAGTATACTAAAAAGGAAAAGACATCAACTTGCCAACAAGAGTTTGAATATTTAAACCTATGGTTTTTCCAGTAGTAATATAAGGATGTGAGAGTTGGACTATAAGGAAAGCTGAATGCTTAGAATTGAAACTTTTGATTTGGGATGCTAGAGAAGATTTTTGAGAATACCTTCCCTTAGAAAACAAGGATACTGAATTATTAATACTTCAAGAAATTAATTCAAACTATTTATTGGAAATACATGTAGAAAAGCAGAAGCTTAAATACTTTGGCCACATAATGAGAAGACAAGACTCACTGGAAAATATCCCAATGCTGGGGAAGACTGAAAGCAAAAAGAGAAGGGAATGTCAGGGGATGAGCTGGATAGTGTCATGAAAGCAATGACCATGAGGTTGGACAGACTTTGGGAAATAGTGAAGTATACAAGGGACTGGCATACTATGATCCATGAAGTTACAAGAGTAGAACATAACTACAACTGAATGACTGAATAATAATAATAATAGACGTGCAGACACATCAGATTGCAATATTTTAATAAATAAATGGGTAGTAAGGAAATGAGGTAGCAGGTGTAGACTACTCTTACAAATTTTATAGTAAGTGGTGAAAGGGATAAAGGTAATTCCTTGACTAGGAAGTAGATAATTAATTTTTTTAATGGAAATGTGAAGCCTGATTAGAAGGAACTAGTACAGTGTGAAAAAAAGTTAAGGATGTATGAAAAAAGATGGTGGATGGAGCAATGTCTTAGAAAAGGGAGTAGAAGGATGGCATTTAATGGATGAGTTGATTAGTGTTCAAAAGGGAAGAGCCTCCTCCTCACTATCAGAAAGGATGAGTGAGGGTATTAAAAAGTGTAAGGGATCAGAAGAGTTTATAGCACATGGCCTACAATTCAGTAAGGCCATCTTTGGTGAGTGGAAAGTTTGATGCTGCAGTAAAGACATTTTGAAATAGTTATTTTTCAGATGTGATAAAGTCAATAACAGATAATTATAAAGATTACTGAGCAGCTTTGAGGGTCCAATTGATATTAAATAAATAGCATATATTTGTAATGGATTTAGTGACTAGCATTTGGATGGCAGTTAGGTGGCACAGTGAGATAGTGTTGAATTTGGTGTCAGGAAATTCTCAGTTCAAATATTGTTTCAGATACTTATTACCTCAAGCTACTTATGTGAATCTTCTTTTCTTTCCCAACAAATCCATCCTTTCTCAGCTGCTCCCTGTTCCTGCTAAGGATACCACTATTCTTTTTTTTTTTTTTTTACATCTCAAAATGAATACTTTGTTTGCATTTCAAACTCAAGTCCAAAACAGACCTCATCTTCTCTTGGATACTATTAACTCCTTACTCTCATTCATCCTACATATCCAATCTGTTGTCACATTTTATTATTTCTAACTTCACAAAATCTCTCCTATGTGTCCTCTTTGCTCCATTCACAAAGTCAGCACCCTAGGACAAATCTTTGTCACTTCTCAAATGGGTTATATAGTACAACCTTCTAATTGTTTTCCCTGAATCAAGTGTCTCCCAAATCCAATTTATTCTTTATTTGGCTGCTAATGTGATTTTCCTAAAGAGAAGGACTGACCATGTCACTTCCCTACTCAAAAAATTCCAGGGACTCCTTATTACTATCTCTCTAGATCAAATATAAAATTCTTTGTTTGGAAGTTAAAGTTATTTACCATCTTCCCTATTAACGTTTTTCTTTTTTTGGTCAAGATATTTTATTTTACCAATTAGTTACATGTAATAATGATTTTCCACATAAGTTTTCAAAAGTTATAAGATCCAAATTGTCCCCCTCCTTCCATTCCCTCTCCCTTTCCAGAGACAGTAAGCAATTTTATCAGGGATATATATGTGTTATCATGCAAAATGTTTCCAAACCATTCATTGTTGTTAAGAAAATACTCATATAAAACTAAAATCCCCAAATAAAAACCCAAATAAATTAAAGTGAGAAATAATATGCTTTGATCTGCATTCCAACTCCATTCCAATTTTTCTTTGGATACGGATAGCATTCTTTGTCATAAGTCCTTCAGAATTGTCCTGAATCATTGAATTGCTGAGAGTAGCTAAGCCTTTCACGGTTGATCATTCCACAATATTACTGTTACTGTGAACAATGTTCTCCTGGTTCTACTTATTTCACTCTGCATCAATTCATGTTGACCTTCCCAGCTATTTCTAAAATCATTCTGTTCATCATTTATCATATGCCACAATTTGTTTAGTTATTCCACAATTGATGGACAAACCTTCGATGACCAATTTTTTGCCACCACAAAAAAGTGCTGCTCTAATATTTTGATACAAGTAGATCCTTTCCCCTTTTTTATTACAATTTTCCATTCTTAAACTTTGCTTCCCTCTATGAACTCTATAATCCAGTTTCACTAGACTATTTACTATTTCCCACAGTCTACATTATCAGTGCCTTTCTACTGGCTTTCCCTTATGCCTGGAATATACTCCCTCTTTATCTTTACTTTTGTTCCTTATTTCCTTCAAAACTCAGCTCAGTTACCATCTTCTATATAAGACCTTTACATGTCCCTCTCCTTCAGTTACTAGTTTCTCTCCTCCTCCCAAACATTTGTATTATCTCATGTATGTAAATGGTCATCTACAAAATTTTGTATATGCAAATGGCCCTTTATTACTACTCCAGTGTCTTGGCATGTCATGTAAGTGCAATCCTTAGTTCCAAAGGCTATTCCTGGAGAGCACAAGCTCTGGGATAGTCTATTATTCTGAAAAGGTAGCTTGGTTGGTACAGTGGACAGAGAACTAGACCCAGAGTGAGCATGACCTGAATTAAAATCTATTCTGAAATATATGTGTGATCTTGGGCAAGTACTTCACCTCTCTCTCTGTTTCAGTTTTCTCACGTGTAAAATAAGGATAATAATAGCAACTACCTTCAAGTGTTGTTGTAAGGATCAAATGAGATAACATCTGAAAAGGGCTTAGCACTATGCCTGGTATATAGTAGGCACATAATAAATGCTAGTTGATTGGCTGACTAATGAAAGAGTAGGAATGAATCAAGTTCAAATTAAGTGTCAAAGCAGTAGCATTTATTATAAAATTATTATATTATGGAATTAGTTATTATAGTATGCAGAGTTCTCAGGAATCATGAAGTGATAGCAATGGGGTAGGCCAGTGGAATGGAGCAGGAATACACAGATAAATGTACATATTCCATGGTCTAGATATAGCTAGACATTCTTTATCTTTATGACATCCAACAAATGGAGTCCTTATGCCTGGAGAGAAGGAATTCCACTTTTTCCAGACAGCCCAAGAATGTGTAGCTTTCACTATGAACTACACAAAGGGGGTTTAGAGATAAAGAAGGTATAATTAAAAACAATAACAATAATGTTAACAATAATAATAGCAACACAAATGACAACTAATAAAATAGTGGAGTAAGACCTAAATCTCTAAAGCCAAAGGCATAGAGAAGAAGAGTCATAGGTAAAAAAAAGAATCCACCCCTCTGACTCTACCAGGATGTTTCAGTGTCCCTTAGAATTAGCCCTGAACTAAATATAAAAGAAAATGTTGTTAAAAGAATGAATTCTTCTCAGAGAAACAGAGTAAAAAAGTTAGAGGTTCTGAGTCACCACCACAATCTATTGTGAGAGTATAAGAAGGATATGAACACACTATATATATTTGCCTCTTTTCATTCTCCTTTCCCTCCCTCTTTAATGCCTAGAATTAAAGCCAGGAAACCTGGGTTTGAGTTTATGCCATTCCTTACTCTTATTAGCTGTGTAATCTTGAGTGAATCACTTAATATTTCTTGGCTCCATTTTCATTTATTTTATAAAAATTTTAACCATCTGTCTTAGAATGAATAAAAGTGTCAGTTGCAAGGTGGAAGAAAAATAAGGGGTAGCAGTTGGGGTTATGTAACTCACCCAGGGTCACACAGCTAGGAAAGTCTAATATTCCATCCACTGGGTCCCTTCTTCAATTATTTTTTTAAATGATGACCATACAATTGTTAAAGAAATCGAAACTATCTTTAGTCATATAAAAATGCTCGAAATGACTATTAATTATAGAAATGCTAATTAAAATAAACTCACACCCACCAGACTGGCTAACATGACAAAAATGGAAAATGATAGATGTTGGAAGGGATGTGGAAAAATTGGGACACTAATACACTATTGGTGGAGCAGTGAACTGATAACAACCATTTTGGAGAGCCATCTGCAACCCAAAGGGCCATAAAACTGAGCATACCCTCTAATCCAGCAATACCACTGCTAGGTCTATATCCCAAAGAGATTAAAAATAGGGAAAAAGAACCTACTTGTTTAAAAATATTTATAGTGGCTCTTTTGGTGGTGGCAAAGTACTGGAAATGGAAGGAATGTCCATCATTTGGAGTATGGCTGAACAACTTGTGGTATATGCTTGTTATGGAATTCTATTGTACCAAAAGAAGGACAAACAAGATGATCACCAAAAAGCTATAAAGACTTATATGAAGTGATACCAAGCAAGTAAGCATTACCAGGAGAATGTTGTACACAGTAACAATAATGTGTAAAGATCAACTGTAAATAACTTTATTATCAGCAAGGCAAGGATCCAGGACAACTCTAAAGGACTCATGATGAAAAATGATATCTACCACCATAGAAGAAACAGTCTGAATACAGTTTGAAACGTACCATTCTTCACCTTATTTCCTCTGAATTTTTCTCTAGTGTAAGCAATATGCGACTTATTTCACAACATGAACATGTATATATGTATTATATGATAATATATGTACAAACAATAGCATATTATCTGCCTTCTTGAGGAGGAGGGACAGAGGAAGAGGAAAGGGGAGGAAACTCGAACATGGATTGCAAAATGTCAGAAAACTAATATCAAGGATAGTATTGATAAGTAATCTGGAAAAAATAAAATGTTTTAAATAAGATGACCATAGCATACGAATTACCTAGTAGGTTTATTGTAAAAAATGTTCCATTTTAAATGATAAAATATAGAAAAGAATAGAAATAGAAAAATAACTACATTTATTATTTATTATTATTCTATTTTCTCTTTTCCTCGAACTTAGATCTTCCTGATTCCAGGCCTGGTGCTCTATTCACTGTACCACCGAGCTGCCATATTATATTATTACTAAGAGATAATTAGACTCTGTGTGAATTCTTGTGTTGTATAATGGTGTTGGAAATTCTTACTTGTACTGGGTGAAAATTTGTCTCGTAATTTTCCAGTGGAAACCATCTTTGACCTCATTTGCTTTCAGTAATATTCATCTGGTATAGAGAGATGAGGTAGCAGAGTCAGGTATCAATCTCTTAGATTCTGGAGACCTGGGTTTAGTACCTTATTTCTGGAACTTAAAAGTTTTGTGGTTTCTGACAAGTCACAACAGTTCTCTCCTCTGTAAAACAGGGAATATTTACATAACTTACCTTAGAGAGTTGTTGGGAAGTGCTTTGACGTCCTTAAATATAGGAATGGGAGCTATATTGTTCTTTAAAAGATTCTGGTTGACACTAGTAATAAAAAACAGTCAAGATTCTAAGTGAAAAAAGCCTCAGCAAAACCATCCCCCATCTTTACTAGTCTTGCCTCAAATCTATGAGGTGTTTCTACGTGAGACTCATGGTAATGGCTATTCTGATTGGTCTTCTTTATGATCCTTTCAGTCCTTTGAAACAAGGAACCAGGCCTCAGGATGGTCTCTGCACTTTTTGGTTTATTATATATTTCTCAATTGATTTTTATTTCCCCAATCTCTCCAAATTGCAAAGGGAATTTGCGTAGTCTGGGCTAGAATTTCAGGGACAGAGTCCCTCGGCATCCTCCCATCCTGATCCCCATGGAAGGACTATAGAGACAAAGAATCATTTAGGCCTTAGAAGCCTAAATCAGAATAAGGAAGGATCCCAAGAGATCTTACTGGCACAGACTAAAAATAAGTCCTTGGCTCTCGGGTTAATCTGTTCTATTAGAGTAAATGTACATGTTTTATAAGTCAGGGACAGAGTGAGGACTTTATCATTATCTACCATGCTCACGTATATCCACATAATTTTATTTTTATTGATTTGTTGTTTTGTTGATTGTCTAGCCCAGTGATGGGCAAACTTTTTAAAGAAGGGGCCAAAGGACAAGAAAATGCTTATTTTTCGGTCTGTTTCTAAGGCAACTCTTTCAAAGTTTCATTGTATTGTTTATTACTCATTGTATTCGTCAGATTAGGAATAATGTTGTGCAGCTGGATAGAAATTTCAGGGCCCCCCACCCCTGCATCTGACCTACAGGCTGTAGTTTGCCTATTACTTGTCTAGACTAAAAAAAGTGATGGAGAAAATGTTAATAATGAAGGTTATTTTTTTTCAATATAAATAGTTTTAATTTTTTAAAATTAAGTTTATTTGTTTAATTAATTTAGAATATTTTCCCATGGTTAGATAATTCATGTTCTTTTCCTCCCTTCCTCCAAACTCCATCCCATAGTCAAAGAACAATTCCATTGGGTTTTACATGTGTCATTGATCAAGACCTATTTCCATATTATTAATATTTGCAATATAGTGATTGTTTAGAGTCTATATCCCCAATCATATCCCCATCAAACCATGTGATCAAGCAGTTGTTTTTCTTCTGTGTTTCTACTCCCACAGTTCTTTCTCTGGATGTAAATAGCATTCTTTCTCCTAAGTCCCTCAGAATTGTCCTGGATCATTGCATTGCTACTAGTAAAGAAGTCTATTACATTTGATTGTGCCAAAGTGTATCAGTCTCTGTGTACAATGTTCCCCTGGTTCTGCTCCTTTCACTCTGCATCACTTCCTGGAGGTCTTTCCAGTTCACATGGAATTCCTCCAGTTCATTATTCCTTTCAGCACAATAGTATTCCAAAACCAACAGATACCACAATTTCTTCAGCCATTCCCCAATCAATGGACACACCCTCATTTTCCAATTTTTTGCCACCACAAAGAATGCTGCTATAAATATTTTTGTACAAGTCTTTTTCCTTATTATCTCTTTCAGGTATAAACCCAACAGTGGTATTGCTGGATCAAAGGCAAGCAGTCTTTTAAAGCCCTTTGGGCATAGTTCCAAATTGACTTCCAGAATGATTGGATCAATTCACAAGTCTACCAGCAATGCATTAATGCCTCAATTTTGTCACATTCCTTCCAACATTTATTACTTTCCTTTGCTGTCATATTAGCAAATCTGCTAGGTATGAAGTGGTACCTTGGAGTTGTTTTGATTTGAATTTTTCTAATTATAAGAGATTTAGAACACTTTTTCATGTACATATTGATAGTTTTCATTTCTTTATCTGAAAATTGCCTATTCATGTCCCTTACCAATTTATTAATTGGGAATGGCTTGATTTTTTTATGCAATTGATGTAGCTCCTTATAAATTTGAATAATTAGACTTTTGTCAGAGGTTTTTGTTATAAAGATTTTTTCCCAATTTGTTGCTTCCCTTCTAATTTTGGTTGCATTACAAAACCTTTTAAATTTAATGTAATCAAAATTATTCATCTTACATTTTGTAATTATTCTCTGTCTCTTGCTTGGTCTTAAAATCTTTCCTTTTCCATAGATCTGAAAGTAAACTATTCTATGTTCACTTAATTTACTTATAGTTTCCTTCTTTATATTTAAGTCATTCACACATTCTGAATTTATCTTGGTGTAGGGTGTGAGATGTTGATCTAAACCTAATCCTTCCCATACTGTTTTCCAAGTTCCCCAGTAATTTTTGTCAAATAGTGGGTTTTTGTCCCAAAAGCTGAGATAGTTGGGTTTATAGTACACTACATTGCTGAGGTAATTTACCCCAAGTCTATTCCATTTATACTTCCTTCTGTCTCAGCCAGGACTATATTGTTTTTTTTTTTTGTTTTGTTTTGTTTTGTTTTGTTTTGTTTTTTAAATTTTAAACCCTTAACTTCTGTGCATTGACTTATAGGTGGAAGATTGGTAAGAGTAGGCAATGGGGGTCAAGTGACTTGCCCAGGGTCACACAGCTGGGAAGTGTCTGAGGCCGGATTTGAACCTAGGACCTCCTGTCTCTAGGCCTGGCTCTCAATCCACTGAGCTACCCAGCTGACCCCCAGTACTATATTGTTTTGATGATCACTGCTTTATAGTAAGAACTATATTATATAGACTATATATAATATATAAACTACATATTAAGAACTGTTACTGCTAGGTCCCCATTATTCACATTTATTTTTCATTATTTAACTTGATATTCTTGATCTTTTGTTCTTCCAAATGAATATTGTTATAATTTTTTTTAATTCAGTAAAAAAGTTTCATGGTAGTTTGATAGGTTTAGCATTGAATAAGTAAATTAATTTAGATAGGATTGTCATTTTTATTATGTTAGCTCATCCTACCCAGGAGCATTTAATGTTTTTTCCAATTGTTTAGATCTAGGTTTAATTGTGTGGAAAGTGTTTTATAGTTGTGTTCGTATAATTCCTGTTTTTGTCTTGGCAAATAGATTCCTAAATATTTTATATTGTCTAGGGTGATTTTAAATGGAGTTTCTCTTTCTTACTCTTGCTGCTGATATGTGTTGGAAATGTACAGAAATGCTAATGATTTATGTGAGTTTATTTTGTATCCTGAAACTTTGCTAAAGTTGTTGATTATTTCCACTAGCTTTTTAGTTGATTCTCTAGGATTCTTTAAGTAGACCATCATATCATCTGCACAGAGTGATAGTTCAGTCTCCTCATTGCCTATTTTAATAGAAGGTTAAATTTTAAAATGTATTGAGTGTAACTGTTTTCTTCTGTAGAGATGATTGTTAAAAATTTGCCAGAACAACTCTGGTCTTGAGTCTCCCACATCTATTTCAGGAAAACTAAGAAAAGGAGAGAACCATTCTGCATGTGTTTCTTAGTATCTGGGGCCTTTCAGACTCTACAGGGTGGTAGATTTCTTCCTAAATTTTTTTATTGATGATGGTGCTTTGCCTGCAAATGATTGTAAAAATCAGAATCTCCTACATCCCTTGAGTGGGACCTAGCTTTCTCCCATACATTTTGGGATAGGTTGTGATAACCTCCTATGTCAGTGATGGGCAAACTTTTTAAAGAGGAGGCCAAAGGAAAGGAAATGCTCATCTGTCAGTCTGTTTCTAAGGCAACTCTTTTGAAGTTTTATTGTATCCTATTCATTGTATTCATCGATTGGGAATAATGTTGCACAGCCAGATATAACATTTCAGGGGGCTGTATCTTTCCTGCAGGCCGTAGTTTGCCCATCACTGTCCTATATCATGTTAATGGAAACCATACCCTTCAATCCCATACTCAATGAGGATGGAATCTAAGGCACAGGCAGATTTGTGTGTGTGTGTGTGTGTGTGTGTGTGTGTGTGTGTGTGTGTGTGTGTCTATTTGTTCCTTACCTTACCTTATATTGTTGATGTAAATGACTCCTTAAGAGAAAACTCTCTTTATCAAACCAGATCAGCAGATCAGTTTCTGTGTAATGCAGAAATCTAGAAAGTTGTGTCATATATTCAGAGGTTAAGGAACTTGCCCAGAATCAAACATCCAGTATGTATCAGAGGTGGGACTTGAAATTAAGTCTTTCATAGTTCCCAAGTCAGCTCTCTATCCCATTCTACCATGCTGTTTTATAAAGTTAAATAAATGTAACTAAAGGTCCCCAATTACATCTGCTCTATTCAAGACTCTGTCAGGCTTTTGCTTCTTTCTGAGTCTTGTGACTACCCAAGGCATAACCAGAGTGATAGGTTGCCCTACTCCCCACATAACTTAATTTCATTGTATAAATATTTGAGCTATCTTCATCCAGGGTGTGTTGGAGCTAGCTTGAACCATCTGGAGAACCAATGATTAAATTTTCAATTTGAGTATTTTATATTTCAGAAATTGGCAAAATGTTACTAATTTAGTCTTTATTTATTGTTTTATTGATTGTTGAGATAAGAAAGTGATTGAGAAAATGTACATAATGTATAATAAACTTTAAATGGTGTTGTTTATATGGAGTTGGTGGTTATATAATTTCCACATACCCTTGTCCCCCCCCATCCTTACATTAAAATCATTGCCCATTTTCATTTGAAGTTAGAAAATACTTATTAAGGGCCAACTATATGCAGAGCTGTAACTCAACAGCTAGGCAGACAGAGAGAATTCTTATGTAGTTCATATGTAGTTGCTTTCATGGAGCTTATAATTAAATAGGTGAATGAAACACATCCATAAATAATAGTCAATGACTCTGGGACTTCATTAAAAGGACTTTTCTCTAATTCCTATTTATTTTTCTCCACATATTTATTAACTCTAATTTTTCTAGGATTTCATTCACCTCTCTTATCTCTTTCTTATTTATTTTTTTGTTTGATTTATCTAGGTCTGATAGGGGAAGGTTCAGGTCTCCTACTAGTACTATTTTACTATCTATTTCCTTCTTGAGCTCTGCCAGTTTATCCTTCATAAATTTAGATGCTATACCATTTGGTGCATACATGTTGTATGCACCAAACTGCTATTTCTTCATTGTCAATACTGCCTTTTATCAGGATGTAATTACCTTCCCTATCTCTTTTAACCAGATCTATTTTTACTTTGGCTTTGTCAGATATCATTATTGCAACTCCTGCCTTCTTTTTCTCAGTTGAAACAATAGATTTTCCCCCAGCATTTTATTTTTACTGTATGTCTACCTGCCTCATGTGTGTTTCTTGTGGACAACATATGGTAGGATTTGGTTTCTAATCCACTCCCCTTTTATGGGCAAGGTCATCCCATTCACATTAAGAGTTATAATTATCAACTGTGTATTCACCAACATTTTGATTCCCTCTCCTTGTTCTGCCTTTTCTTCTTTAGCTATTTCCTTTTATACCAGTGTTTTGTTTTTAATCAGTCCCCCTATTCCCCTCCCTTATTGGACTTTCCTTTCTCCCCCTTCTCTTCTTATTTCCCTCTTATTCTTCTTTAGGGTCTTTTTAAAACTACCCCCTCCTCTCTCCCTAGTATTGTTTCCCTCCTAACCAGGCTGTTTGTTACACTTCTACTTCTCTATAGGGCACAAATCAATTCTCTGTCCCCAATAGATCTGATTATTTTTTCCCTCTTTAAGTTAATTTCAGTGCACTTAGGAATTAAGTATTTCCTCTCTCCAACTTCTTTACTCTTTCAGTGTTTTTGGTCCTCTCCCCTGTTCCCCCCATATGCTTCTTTATGGAGTATAAATTTACTCCACTTTGTCTCTTTTCCCATTTCCCTGAATATTATCTTCTTTTTTTACCTCTAGTTTTATATATATTTATACATACATACATATATATATCTTGACATTTCATCTCATACAGTTTGTCACTATTCCCTCTAGGTATACTTCTTCCAGCTACCCTGATGATAATAACAATTTTTAAGAGTTACCAATATCATCTTTTCTTATAAGGGATACAAATAATTTGAACTTACTGGGTTCCTTAAAAGAAAAAAAAATTGTTTGTCTTTTGTTTTTTGTTTTTTTTTTTTTCTCTCTCTTAATTACCTTTTGGGGATTCTCTTGAGCTCTGTGTTTGAACATCAATTCTTTTAAGTCTGTTTTTTTTCTTTATGAATGCTTGGAAGTCTTCAATTTTATTAGATGACCATACTTTCCCCTGCAAGAATATAGTCAGTTTTGCTGAGTAGTTGATTCTTGGTTGTAGACCCAGTTCCGTTGCTTTCCGGAAGATCATATTCCATGCCTTCTGGTCCTTCAGTATAGATGCCTCAAGATCCTGTGTCATCCTAACTCTGGTTCCCTGGTATCTGAATGANTATATATATATATATTGACATTTCATCCTATATAGTTTGTCACTGTTCCATCTAAGTATACTTCTTCTAACTACCCTGATGATAATAACAATTTTTAAGAGTTACCAATATCATCTTTTTTATAAGGATACAAATCATTTGAACTTATTGGGTCCCTTAAAGAAAAAGTTATGGTATTTTGTTTTTTCCCCTCTCTTAATTACCTTTTGGTGATTCTCTTGAGTTCTGTGTTTGGGCAGCAAATTTTCTAAATCCAGTTTTTTCTTTATGAATGCTTGGAAGTCTTCAATTTTATTAAGTGACCACACTTTCTCCTGCAAGAATATAGTCAGTTTTGCTTGATAGTTTTGGTTGTAGACCCAGTTCCCTTGCTTTCCGGAATATTATATTCATGCTTTCCAGTCCTTCAATGTAGATGCAGCCAGATTCTGTGTTATCCTACCTGTGGTTCCTTGGTATCTGAATGACTTCTTCTTAGCATCTTGTAATATTTTTTCCTTGGTCTGGTAATTTTTTAATTTGGCTATAATATTCCTGGGAGTTGTTAGTTGTGGATTAAATGTAGGTGGTGATCTGTGGATTCTTTCAATTTCCACTTTTCCCTCTTGTTTGAGAATATCAGGGCAGTTTTCTTGGATAATTTCCTATAGGATGATGACCATGTTTTTCCTTTTGTCATGTCTTTTGGTAGACCAATAATTCTCAAACTGTCTATCCTGGATCTATTTTTAAGATCTGTGGTTGTGTCAATAAGGTGTTCCATATTTTCTTCAATTCTTTCATTCTTTTGATTTTGTTTTATATATTCTTGCTGCCTTGTGAAGTCATTTGGTTTTAGTTGTTGGATTCTGATTTTTAAAGACTGAATTTTATCCCTGACTTTTTGATCATCCTTCTCCTTCTGGTCTGATTTTCTTTCTAGATCATCTTTAATCTTCTTAGTTTCATTTTAAAGCTGGTCAATTTGGGCTTTTAAGAAACTATTTTCTTGTTTTAGTTCATGTATTCACTTTTTCCAATTGTCTTCAGCCTCTCTTGATTGTTTTTTGAGTTCTTATGTTAATTGAATTTTGAGATCTTCCAAAGCTTGTGTCCAATTTGCTGGAGTTTCTTTGGTTTTGCTTGGAATTCCTTGATCTTTTTTCTATTTCATTTGCTCTTAGTTCACTTCCTGGAAAGAAACTGTCAAATGTAATTTCTTTTTTCTTTTTCTGTTGTTTACTCATATTTTTTCCTTCTTTCCCTCCTGCTCTTGCTCTGCTTTGCTGGCTGATTAGGTTAAGCACATGGTTTTAATGTGCTTTGATGTAAGATCTTCCTCAGTTGACAATAGAACTTTGTAGCCTCTTTCTCTGCAGTCTATGAGGGAGGGGTGTTGGAGTTTCCCTGCCCTCTGAAGACTTCTTATCTGTCTTATTGATAGGATTAAGCCAGGGCAGGATTGATCTGTAGAGTTTGATGTACCCTGAGGCTAAAACCTTGAGAGTGGTGGTAAGATGGAGCATTTTCACTGTCTAGGGTGCCCTCTCTGCATTTCTCCTCTAGAAGCCTCCCTGTCTCTGTGTTTAATGCCCTGAGCCTAGCACCAGCAAGGCTTTCTCTCTGGACTAGTGCATTTGCTTGCCCAGAGATTCCAGGAGCCACTGGAGACTCCGCACAGCACGTGGGGTAGGGGTCCTGGGATTCTTCTTCTTCCTTACCTTCAAACCCAACAGTTCAGGAATTCAGGTCTTTTTTTCTTGGTGTTCCTCTTGAGCTGTCCAGCAGTAGGACCCCCCAGCTCTGTCCTGTTGCTAGATTTGGTTTTCTTTCCCCTTGAAGCTCTTTGTTTTTTATCTCAGTGTGGAAGGGTATGGAGGTCTGAAGTTTTGCTCCATCTAAGCCGCCGTCTACTCAGAATCCCTAAAGACTTCTCTCTAATGATATAGATCCTGACTCATTACAAAGCTTTCTCATTCTGGGAAACTGTTGTCTCTGTCTTCCTATAGAACCTCCATAGGAGTCCACTTGCTGTTTTGGTGGCCTCCTGCCCATAATGCTTGCCTTATATTAAATGAATAATAATAATGACGATGATGATGATAATAGCTACCATTTATATAGCTTATACTATGTGTCAGACATTGTTATAAACATTTTACAATCCCATTTGATTCTTATTATAACACTGAGAGGTAAGTTTTATTATTACATGATTTTACAGATGAAGAGACTGGATCAAATAGGAATTAAGCAATTTGCCTAGGGACATACCATTAGAGTAAATGTCTGAGGTCACGTTTGTACCCAGATCTTCTCCAGTGCAGATCTGGCATTCTATCTATTGCACCACCAGAATACCAATGAAACACGCAGGATATCTACTCATTATCCCTCTTTCTCAACTGGCCTCAATCTTTTCCCATTACATACATCATTGATATCTTTTATACCACTCTGTGCATATATTTCCTATTTGGTTATATTTATGGTGTGGCTAAATGAACATTAGACTTTGTTGGTCACATGGTACTGTAGAAAAATCACTAGTTCTACAGTCAGAGGACCTGTGTTTAAATCTCACTTCTGATGCATACTATTCATCTAAAACTGGACAACTCACTTAACCTTTTTGGGCCTCAGTTTTCTCATCAATAAAATGTCGGTGTCACACTAATTGGCCTCTGAGATCCCTTTCAGTTCCAGGTCTATGATAATATGACTTACATTCTCTGTTACCTCTGTGACTTTCAGACAATCACCACCTTTCCCTGACACAATGTTTTCTCAGCAGAAAAATGATGATATTGGACTAAATGACCATCAAGACTCTTTCAGTTTTAAAACTATTATCCTATGATAACTAATGTATGCAGTGATAACCTTCAAGCTGCTTGCTAAAGTGCCATTCCTATTTTTTCTTGAACCATCTCATCTCTCCAGTCTATGGTCTTTGCATTCAAGAGATCAAACATGCAAATTTTACTAAAAAAAAGTGTATTTTATTTTCATTGATTGTATTTGTTTTTATATCATCTTATATCCTAATATATACTTTTTTCTTCTGTAAAGTGAGTAATCCTTAGTAATGATTAAAAAAAGATAAACTTGTAATTTCATATTTGTGTTTGAGAGTGCATGAAATATTCTCCATTCCATAATCTCCCACTTTGCAAAGAAGGTATGGAAATATATTTTCTCAGATCGTCTCTTGGGCCAAATTTGTTCATTACTAGAATGCAACACCCGTTGTCATTTTTAAGTTCTTTAACTTGTGAAATATTTTCTCTCCATTAAAATATTATGTTTCTATATCTAAGATGTTATTTTGTCATTTTTCATGCCTTCTAATTCTTTTTTTTAAACCCTTGTACTTCAGTGTATTGTCTCATAGGTGGAAGATTGGTAAGGGTGGGCAATGGGGGTCAAGTGACTTGCCCAGGGTCACACAGCTGGGAAGTGGCTGAGGCCGGGTTTGAATCTAGGACCTCCTGTCTCTAGGCCTGACTCTCACTCCACTGAGCTACCCAGCTGCCCCCTTTTTTTTGGAGAAAGTATTCATAGTATATAGCTTTGAAGCTTCTGTGCACTCCATAAGTTTTGTTTAGAATAATGTGTAATCATTTTGAAAACAATTTTTGTTGATATGAATATTTGCATTATCAATGTCTTCCTTTCTCCTCATTCTCCAGAGCAGTATCCCTGGTAAAGAAGAATAAAAACCTAACAAATCTATTGAAGAAGTAAAACAAAGAAATATTCCACCCTGATGCTCCCTGATCTCTTCAAATAGTAGATGCCCTCTAAATCTCTTCTTTGGGGTCAAGTCTGGTCATTATAATTTTGCAGCATTCAATTTTCATTATTTTGTTGTCATTTTTATTTCAATGGTTAAAATGAATAAGTATATTATTTTTAACTAGTTTCTGTAATTTCATTGTCTATCAGTTCATATATTTCTTCTCATGCTCCTTCATATTAATCAAATTTCTCAGTTTTTGCTGCATGTTTTTATACCATTATATTCACATACCCTTATGTATTTAGTCACTTCCCAGTTGATAGGTATCTACTTTGTCTCTAGTTCCTTACTAGTAAAAAAAAATACCTCTATACATATTTTGGAGTACATAAGGCCTTTTTTTCTATCTTCAACCTCCTTAGGGTATGTCGTTAGCAGTGAAAATCTCAGAATCAAAGAGTATGAACATTTTTCTTTTTTCTCTTGGCTTAATACTGATGTTTCCTATAAGCGTTGGATAAATGTATATCTCTTATAACAGTAGATTAATATGTCCATGTTTCCATAACCCTTCAATATTCATTACTCCTCTCTTTTGTCCTTGCCAATTTATTATATATGAAATGGAATTTCAATGTTATTTTCATTTGTATTTCTCTTATTAGTAGTGATTTGAAGCATTTCTTTCATGTGCTTGTAAATAGAAATTCTTCTTTTAAGAAGTTCTCGTTTATATTCTTTGACCACTTCTTTATTGGTGTATGGCTTTTGGTTTTATATTTCTTTGGAGAGATTGCCACAATGGTCAAGTTTTTCTCTTATGTGAAGTATTTCTGCTGTGAATTTCATAAAATCTGCCATTTGTCCCCAAAGAAGTTTTTTCAAGATCCTGTCTTTCATGAAATATTTAGGAACAGTCTCCAATGGTCCATGATGGGTCTTTGGGAATCCACTGGAGTCTTCTTGTATCAGATGCTGGTAAAATTTCCTTTGTTTTGCAATATGTATTTAGAGATACTTGTCACCTTTTAAATTTCTTGTTGTCATCTCTTCTAATTTTTATCTTCCATATTGATCTATTGGCTTGTTCTCTAGTTATGTTCTCCCTCTTGAGAAATATGTTATTTATTCCTGCCTTTGCTTCTCCACCCCTCCTCCTCTGCCTATGCCTCTGTCTTTGTGTTTTGGTCTCTGTTTCTATCTTACCTTCTCTCAAACTGTTTCACTACTCCTATCCTTTTGTAAAAAATTACATTTTTTTTCAGTTAGCAAAAGTCTTTCTTTCCTGCTCACCTCCATATTGAAAAAGAAAGAAAATGAGACTCCTGTTATGAACCATGTATAATCAAGCAAAACAAATTTCTGCATTGGCCCCCTCCAAAAACACCCAAAAAACTGACTCTACCCTCTGAATTCTTGACCTTTCTATCAGAAGATGAGGAGCATATTTCATTAGCCCTCTAGAATCATGTGTCACTAAGGTAGTCAGAGTCTTGAGTATTTCAAAATTGTTTGTCTTTATAATATTGTTATTATTGTATAAATTGTTCTCTTGGTTCTGCTCACTTCACTCTGCATCAGTTCACATAAAACCATCACCTCTATCATTTCTTATAGCAGAATAGTATTCTATTACATTTATAAACCATAACTTGTTTGGTCATTTCCCAATTGATGACCATTGCTTTAGTACCAATTTTTACCACCACAAAATAAAGCTTCAATAAATATTTTTGTACATACTTAGTTTCCTCTGCTTAGGCCCAATCTCTCCTAAATCTACTCTCTCCCTTTCTCCATTATTTCCCTCTCTCCCTTCTTTCCTTTCTCTGTTGTTTAGTGAAATATATTCCTGTACTCACCTCTGTGTATTTATGTGTAAGTGTTCATATATGTATTCTTCCAAGTGATTGTTATAAAATTCTTTTTTCCAAACAATTTTCAAACAATTCCTTAAAGGCCCCCATACATCTTTTAAAATCACATGTGAGAAAATATTTGTAGTAAATATATCACATAAACAGTTGGCATATGATATCTATAAGGAATTGAAATACCTAGACTAATAATACAGACTAAATAAAAGAATAATGGTCAAAAAACATAAATAGAAAATTTGCAGTGGAGAAAATATAAATGGCTAACGACAACTTTTTAAAAATGTTTCTGTAAAATGAAGGGAATGGACAAATTGGCCTCTAAAGAACTTGAAGCTCTAAATCCATCTGACCCCCCTAGAAGGCTACATTCAAATTTCTTAATGATGAAAAAAGTGGAAATCGGGACAGCATTCAGATGCTGTTTATACCCTCTAGAATATTTTTTTTAAAACTGTCAGGGGACAGCTGGGTAGCTCAGTGGAGTGAGAGTCGGGTCTAGAGACAGGAGGTCCTGGGTTCAAACCCGGCCTCAGCCTCTTCCCAGCTGTGTGACCCTGGGCAAGTCACTTGACCCCCATTGCCCACCCTTACCAATCTTCCACCTATGAGACAATACACCGAAGTACAAGGGTTAAAAAAAACTGTCAGGGCTGTGGGTAAACAAGCTCTCTAATGTATTGTTGGTGGAATTGTAGATGTACTTTAATATTATAGACAATAACCTAGCAATACACAATAAGGATTAAAAAAAAGGCTATACATTTCAATGCAAGAAGTCCACTAATAGGACTATATTAAAAAAAAAAAGGAAAAAGAACTCACATGTCAAAAAAAGCATTCAAATCTACTCTTATGATGAGAACAAAAAACAGGAAAATTTTTATTTAACCAGTGATAAATTGATGATAGGAATAAGAGATATGAAATATACAAAGAAATAAAGTCTTACAGAGGTGATGCAGGGGGAAATAAAAAAAACCTTTTACCTTCTGTCTTAAAATCAATACTGTTCTAATCTAGATCCCAGGGACAATAAAGTCACATTTCACTGAAGTAAAAGGGAAAAAAATGCTAATAGGAATGAATTACCCTTTGAGTCCCTGAAGGACTGTAGGCTTTGTATAGACCAGTGGTTCCAAAATGTTTTTGGCCTACCACCCCCTTTCCAGAAAAAATATTATTTAGCATCTCCTGTCACATACTATCACCGCCCCCTTACAGTTATTCACCGCCCCCAAATGCACCTGTGGCCATCACTGCTTCCCTGGATCACTGTAGCACCGCCAGGGGGCAGTGGCGTCCACTTTGGGAATCACTGGTATAGACCATAGTGTTCAGTTGGACAGGTGTTATGGAAGGATATAAAGGAGTAAGGAGGAAAGGCTAAAAGAACTATGAAAAAGGTTATGGGAAAAATAAGGCCTCTCAATCATATTCTACTTTGGACAAGTTTGGGGATTTGGGTTCTTAGCTTTGAAGTTTTCCCTATTGTTGAGCCATCTAACTCCAAGAAAGCAGAAAGTCCCCCCTCAATCCTACTTCACAGACCCTTCCTCAGTAACTTCAGAATGCCCTGCTTGATCTCTTGGGTCCGGACACCATAAACAATGGGATTGAGAGCTGCAGGGATGACATGGTGCAAGACATTGAGCAGGATGGGCACATCAGGAGACACCATCTTCTTAGCCACATGAGTGAGAACAAAGACCAGCAGGATGGTGCTGAAGAAGAGGATGAGGATGAAGTGGGAACCACATGTACTCAGGGCCTTGGCTGCAGCCCCCTTGGCCTTAAGCCTCAGCACAGCTCGAAGAATGAAGGAATAGGAGAGGAAGATGAGGACGAGGTCAGAACCCAGCACTGTCCATCCCCCAGCAAACTGAAGAAGGCGATTCACTGTTATATCATCAGAGGAAAGCTTTGATACAGATAAGTTGGCACAGATACAGTTTTCAATGACATTGGAATGGCAGTAGTGCAGCCTAGCTGAGAGGATAGGGACCAGAATAGTGAGAAGAGCATTCCGGCCCACTATGAAAATGGCAGCTTTCACAACAAATTGGTCAGTAATGATAGATGGGTAACGAAGGGGATGGCAAATGGCCACATAACGGTCATATGCCATGACCAGGAAAGTACATGACTCCATGGCCAGGAAGCAGTTCATGACATACATCTGGAGGAAGCAAGCAGCAAAGCTAACAGATCTGAGGTCAAACCAGAAGATGAGCAGGACCTTAGGGATGACTGTGAGGCAGAGCACAATGTCCAGCAGGGAGAGCAGGCTGAGCAAATAGTACATGGGCTCATGCAGAGATGCCTCCAGACGGATGGTGGTTAGAAGTATGGCATTTGCCCCCATGGCAAGGAGGAAGAGCAGACTTAGGGGTAGGGATAGCCAGCGTTGCCAGTTTGGAGATCTGACAAAGCAATTCAAGAAGAATTCAGACACCTCTGTCAAAGAAGAGCAATTGCTGGTCAGCGCCATGATATATGTTCTGAGATTGTAAATTCCCCCTGGATCTTAGCATTTGAGACTGGAATGGAAAAACACATACATTTTAGTG
Source organism: Gracilinanus agilis (assembly GCF_016433145.1). Taxonomy (NCBI): domain Eukaryota; kingdom Metazoa; phylum Chordata; class Mammalia; order Didelphimorphia; family Didelphidae; genus Gracilinanus; species Gracilinanus agilis. Next base: position 86,851,970 of record NC_058132.1, read on the forward strand.
TTACAGGAAACCCTTTCCTCTCTCCTCTTCTACTCCTTTCATTTCTTCATTCATTCTGTCCTTTACTTTATTCTTAGAGGATGATGATTTTCCTGAGAGTCAAAGCTAACTCTTCCATCTCTGCTCTTAAGGCATTTGATCCCATCTTTTGAATGACTTTGCTCAATCATTCTCTCTATTTCTTTGTCTGTCTCTCTGACTCTGTCTCTGTCTCTGTCTCTGTCTCTGTCTCTGTCTCTGTCTCTCTCTCTCTCTCTCTCTCTCTCTCTCACTCACTCACTCACACAGACACTGTTTTTATCTCTCTCCTTTATTTCCCATAAAAACAAATCAAAACAAAGCAAGCAATTGAAAAACATTTTCTTTCACTGTATTAAGCCCATGAATCTTTTAATTTCTTTCTTCCCTTCATTGCTTCTATTAGAATTTAAACAGTCAGGTTTCAGGAGAAAGAAGGTGGGTTCAATTAAGGACATGCTGAATTTGGGGAGCTAGTAGGACTCCACCTGGAACTATTAGAAAGTTGGAAATATTGAATGTAGACACTTGAGAGAGATTCAGGGTGAACATAGATTTGGGAACCATCTGCATAAAGGTGGTGGTTGATGCAAGTTAAGTGAAAGAGATCATTGGGAAAATATAGGGAACGATGAGAAAGGATCAAGACTGGGGCATACTCATATTTAAATGGTAAGAGGATACTGTAGATGATAAGAGTAAAAAAAAGGAAAGATAGTCAACAATGGCAAATGTAAAGAATACTCATAGAAGAGTGGAGGAAAAAGGGACATGGGCTATAAACACTCATTTAACACATAGAAGATAAGTTTCAAAGGAATGGTGGGGACACACTAGATATTAAGGTACAAAGAATGAATGAAGTGAAGAGATAGAAGCAGCAAGTATAGAGTGCTCTTGTGAAAAAAAATTGACTCTAGGTGGGGAAGGAAAAGATAAAATAATACCTTGGAGGCATTGGGCAGTCAAAGAAGGGTTTGCTTTTGAGGGGAGGAGATTCTTTAGAATGTGGAAAGGCTGATCAAAAGGAAACAGTAAAGATGAACTGAAATTGTATGAGAGAGAGAGATGATGATGAATGGAGTAAAGGAAAAAGATAATGCATGACTGAAAAAGATTACATTAAATATAGAGGTGGATTAGTTAATCTTTGAGAAGAGAAGGTATACCTCCTACTCTGACCTTGAGGAAAAGGCAGAGAGGATCAATGAAAATACTCAGGGGTAAGTGAGAAGGGAAAAGATTGAGGCTACTTAGTATGAACTCCATCATCTGGATGGGGAGAGCTGAGACTGGGGATAAAAGGAACTAAAAGTTAGGAATGATTTTTTTTGAGATTTGGAATGACATTTTTTGGCATGTGATAGAGTAATAAAAGATAAATTAAAAAGATCACTGTGTAATAATAGGAATGAGGTCCCAGTTGACGTAAGATGAATTGCAACAATTTGCCATATACTCAGTTTTTTTTAATAATTTGTCATTTTATAAAATGATATCAGCTTGGGATATAAGAAAAAGGTAGTATATGGTAGCAATCACTCCAGAGCAAGAATTATCAGAGTAGTAATTCTGAAAAGAGGAGGAGACAAAGAATTAATTATTCAATTTTGTTGGGCCTTTTGTATTACAGTGCTAGGAACTTGAGCCTTCCCACAGGATTTTTCTCCTTCTGAATCTTGCCCAGAGGACCTTTTCCTTTGGTCCTAGAACTTTCATCTTTTTACTACTTTCTAGAATTGTCCATATCACTTAATCAAGACTAACCCTGGGGGAGGGGAATGGCAGTGAGTCCCAAGTAGAATTGAGAGACAGAAAACTGGGGAGAAAGTGGAAGGTTAAAAGCCCAGAATGTTGGAGCTAAAGGACCCTTAGATGTATATTTTAGTTCAACAGTTTTACTTTACAGATAAAGGCACTGAGGTCCAAGGTTGTTCAGAGACCTGCTCAAACAAGCAGATAATAGTGAGATGGAGAATATAACCTAAGTTTCCAGGCTTTTAGTCTACTTCTATTTTCCCCATACCACCAAGATTAGTGAGGATAAATTATAGATGAAGGAGAAATATTGGAAATGAAAATAAAAGGAATAGGAATTTGCATTCAGAGAAGAAAATTTCCATCTTCATCCAAAGTGGTATTTTCCTAGGCTCTTTAAAGAAATATTGATAGATCTTGGGTCTGGCTTGCTGATTTCCCCTTTCTTTGCCCTGGCCAGTGGACCTTTGCATATAGTACTGGGGCTTTATTTTTTCCTACTTCTTAAACTTTTCCCATTCTTCATATGAAGCCAGGTAACCTCTTAGACCTTCCTGGATGCTCTGTGGGTATAGCTACTTGGGTTCAAAGGTTCACAAGCCCAACCCCTTATTTTCTCTGTCTCTCTCTGTCTCTCTGTCTCCATCTCTCTTTCTGTCTCTGTCTCTCTGTTTCTCTGTGTCTCTGTCTCTGTCTCTGTCTCTCTGTCTCTCTGTCTCTCTGTCTCTGTCTGTCTGTCTGTCTGTCTGTCTGTCTGTCTGTCTGTCTCTCTCTCTCTCTCTCTCTCTCTCTCTCTTTTTCTCTCCTGCTCATCAAATAAGCATCTCTCTTGATTTTGTATCTCCTCAGCCTTTCCTTCTTCCATTCCCCATGTCTCCACATTCTAAAATACAAAATTGTTTCAGAGAAGAAACAATAACAAAATAAAACAAATAGAAAGTGACACCAAAATATTCTAGGAAATACATATAAAATAAGTTTACATAGTCCCAAATTACTTGTCCCTCAACTCTTTAAGATATCATATCTTGTAGCATACCTCTTTGCCTACCCTGTTCCAGTAGAGTCTTGGAATTCCTTCATTTGGAAACAACATAGTAAGCTTAGTCATTGTGCTTTCCACCTCATATTTATAAAAACACTATCCCCTTTCCTTACATAGCCACTCCTGTCCCTCTAATTTAACCAGTCAATTATAAATTCTGTCTTTGTGTAAGACCCTAAAAATGTTTTATCTCCCAAGACTGAATGAAGCTCTAGTTGCTTTCTCAACTCTGATTATTACTCTTTTGGGCTGGTTTTGGATATTACAGTGTGACAGGAAATCAGTTCTTGAGGGGACTTCTATGTAGTCCAATCCCTAAAGTAAACTCATTTGAATTTGTGGGTAGAGTATATACTTGATATAGTGCTTGGTACATAGTAAGCTTTTGTTTTTTTTTAAACCCTTACCTTCCATCTTGGAGTCAATACTGAGTATTGGCTCCAAGGCAGAAAAGTGGTAAGGGTAGGCAATGGGGGTCAAGTGACTTGCCCAGGGTCACACAGCTGAGAAGTGTCTGAGGCCAGATCTGAACCTAGGACCTCCCGTCTCTAGGCCTGGCTCTCAATGCACTGAGCTACCCAGCTGCCCCCCATAGTAAGCTTTTAATAAATTCTTCTTGACTTGACTTCCCTTTGGAAAATAAGAGAATGATATATGTGCAAAAAAACCCCAAAATCATGATGCACTAGGAGACAGAGAATTTTATGTCAAATCTTGACTCTGTCACTCTGTGACTTTGAGGAAGTAACTGCATTTTTCTGGGTCTCAGTTTTCTTATCTGAAAAAAAAATGGACTTCTTAGAGTAAGCTAAGTGTTGCAGTGGTTAGAGTGCCAGGGTTGGAATTAGAAAGACTCATCTTCATTAATTCAAATCCAACCTCCAATACTTACTAGCTATGTAAGCCTGGACAAGTCACTTAACCCCATTTGCCTCAGTTTCCTCATTTATAAAATGAGCTAGAGAAGGAAATGGCAAACCACTCCAGCATCTTTGCTAAGAAAACCCCAAACAGAGTCACCAAGAGTCAGACACAATTGAAGAACAACAAGGTTCCCTCAGGCTCAAAAATCCTTAAAATGTTTTCTATTACATCTAACAAGTGGCAGCTTATTCCCTGCTTGTCCAATGATTGGAAACATATTACTTCCTTCTAATTTTGAGGAAGCTTTTCTATTCATCCATTTGAAACGTGTTTCTCTATAAATTTTACTCGTGGTTCCTACTTTTTCCCTCTGTGGTGAAGCAAAACAAGTTTAGGTCCTTTTCTTGAGAACAATACTTCAAATATTCCAAAAGAATTACCACATCCTTTCTAAGTCTCTATCTCATAAAATGCAGGCTTCTCAAGAGCAAGGACTTGATTTTGTCTTTGTATCCCTCCAGAGTTTAGTACAGTGTCTGTCACATGGTCCTTAATGAATTAATGTTGATTAAATCTTACCCCCCAAAAGGGAGAAGGACTCAATGTCTCAGGATACCTCCCAGGCCTCAAATTCTGTGTTGTTATGACCCAATTGATGATGAGTCAGACAAATTTCTGGCTCTGGAGGGGAAAAAAAAAAGAAACGAATATGGTACCTTCTGCAGTGTTCCGAAGTGTCTGTTATAAGAGAAAAGAAAAACTGAATTCAAGGGCTTTAACTAAGTCATTCACTGCCTCTAAAAATGAACCTAGCTCTGAGGAAGACAATATAAAGGTATTCAGGTAGCTGAATATTAAAACCACTCTAGTAGGGGAGTGCCACAAGGCAATTTAACACTCATCTAACTTTGAATGTACTTGTGGTGAACTTGGCCCCGTAGACTTTTTGCCAGGAACTAACAGGGAAAACATGTACTAGTTTATTAAGCTCTAAACCAAACCAAATTCAAACTTATTTTTTAAAAATGAATTTTCTTTATTCATAGCCCTCTCCTGTTTTAGCAAAGACATCAATAAACCCACCTAGTGAAATACTTTGAAATGAAACTGGATCTTTGTGCTTAGAAAAGTATCAATTCTCACCCCAATATTCCTGAACAAGCCAGTAGTTTAGATTCTGGATTATCCTTATCTGGCATTCAGTTAATATACTTATATGTGATTATGCCCTTCAGCCCTATTACTTAATCTTGGTGGAACCCCTAATGTGGAAATTCTCTTCACTGTTACAGATAGGCAAGTGACCTACAATATATAAACTTAGAATTCATTTACAAAATTAGAAATTCCCTCTACTTATATCAATAGGCAAATCATCTATAATTCGTAGGATTAGAGAGTTGCCTAGGCTGGAGAGGTTAAGTGACTTGTTCATGGTCACACATCTAATGTGACTAAGGGACAAGACTTGAATCCAGCTTTTCCTGATTTCAAGGATAGCCGTCCATCCACTATTAAAAGCTTCTTTTTACTTCCCTGTTAAAGGAATGAATTGTTCATAAGTAAATGAGAGCTTCCCATTTGACTCTAACAGGAGGGTTGTAGGTTTCGCCCAAGAACAAAAGCCAGAGGAAGTCCAAAAGCCAGGAGAATGAGAGAAAAAGAAAGGAAAAAAAAAACAATTGCAAGAGGGCAGCTAGGTGAACTGAGAGCCAGGCCCAGGGACAGCATGTCCTGGGTTCAAATCTGACCTCAGACACTCCCTAGATGTTTGACTCTGGGCAAGCCATTTAACCTCCATTGCCTCACCCTTACCACTTTTCTGTCTTGGAACAAATAAACAGTATTGATTCTAAGATGGAAGGTAAGGGTTTAAAAAAATCAATGACAAGACATTTAGAAGAATTGAAAAAGAGATCTAGATATAGGTAATAGTGACAGGGCAATAAGAAAGTCTCAATATAACTGGAGTGTGAAAACAGATGAAATTAGAAAGACAATGAATATTTCTCAGGATTCAGAGAGGAGAAGAGAACCAGCAATGAGCTGGGCATGGGGGAAGGGGACCTGTCAGTGAAACATACCTTCTGAGCTGTACTGTTTCTGTGACACTCCCTGAAGAGAGACAGAATAGAGCTGACCTGTATCTGTGACACCCCCTAAGTAGAGACAGTACTTTGCTTGAGTCCTCATGTCAGGAGGGAAGGACTGTTTCTCCAGCACAGACAGCCTGAAAATGTGTTGCTGATGCTGTTGACAAATATGTTGTTTGAACATAAGGCGGAAGCAAGTAGTTGAGATCCCAGTGCCATAATCATAGGAAAGAAGAAGCCATGGGTAAATGAAAGAAGCCCTTTTGCCTCTACCAACATGTCTCTGTATTTCTTAGAGAATATAATCTGACCTGAATAGCAAAGCTAGTAGCTGAAAGGAGGATATAAAAGATGAAAGCTCTGGGTTATACCCATAATCTCTAGTATTCTCCAAGAACATAAAAATCCATTGTGTTCTCCTGCCTCTTTTTTCCCTCCTTCTCTTTCCTTTCCCAGCACTGGAATTAGAGTCAGAAGACCAAGGTTTAAGTCTGTGCCCTGCCACTTACTAGCTACCTAAACTTTGAGCAGATCATCTAACCTTTCTGAAATTCATCTTCCCCAGTAAAAGTGGGATTATAATACTCTCATGGCATAGTTTTTTTGCTTTTTATTTTACTTTTGTGAACAAGGCATTTTTGTAAACTCTACAGCACTATAGAAATGCAAGTTTCTATTATGACTATTATTTTATTTTCTTCTATTTCTATTCCACTTAATTCTGATTTGAGAGTCAGAAGACACACAACCAATCCCCTATAGCTATATATTTTTTGGTTTTAAAACATGGGCAGTCTTGTTCTTCCAGGATTCTTCCAGCCTCATTATGTTGCTAGACTTAGAATACCGAAGAAGAAAACTAGCCTCGTTAATCTCTACTCTCTATTGTAAAAACACAGTATTTTAGAGTTGGAAAAAACCCAACAGCTGCTAAACCAACTTCCCTCTCCTCAATTATAGAAATCCCCTCTACAATATCCCAAACGAATATTTGGCTTTTGCTTGAATACTTTCAGTAGTAGGATACTCATTACCTTATGAGGAAGCCCATTTCATTGTTGAATAACGATGGTAGAAATTTTCTACTTTTTTTAAGCCAGAATTTGTCTACACAAAATTTCTGCTATTTTGTCTTATCCTACCATTTGGAACTCTATAAAATGAGTATAATCCTTCTATGTGATAGTCCTTCAAATATTTTAAAGTTGTTTTTTCTTCTCTTCATAGATCTCTTCTTTACTAGAGTACAACATCTCTAGTTTCTCCAATGTCCCATCTAAACACCATTTTACAAAAATGAACATAGTGCTTCACAGCGAATTTTCTATCTAGCTCCAGCAGACACAGTGAAACCATCTTTCATATTAGTATCTATATACTACATCTAAACATTTCTGTAAGAAAAAAGGGAGGCTGATGCAGACCAAAAAGTCCTGTCACTGAAGTCAAAAGTCCTGGGTTTAGTGTCCCCTAACACTGGCCATATGGTCTTGGGTATCAGTTTCCTCCTGTGTAAAAGATATGCTTACAGAATTTGTTTTTAGAGGTCATTATAATGAAAATTCTTAACAAAGCTTAATAAAGTGATAAAGCTGTGAAGCTATATTTTGACTAGTATTTTGACCAGAGTGGTTCTTTGAGTGACTGAATGGCTAGAAGAAAAGACAGATCCAAGAAGTAAATGAATTAAGCTCTACTAAACCCCTTCCACCTCCTCATTAAACTTGCTGCAAACCTGGGACTCTTTTCTCCATGAGATTCTTAGCAGGGGCTCTTCTATCTGAGATTCTTCCTAGCTTCCCTGTTACTTGCAGTGGTAAAGCAGCTGCGATGATGCTCTCTTATTGTTGGTTTGTGGTCCAGTTCTTTTATTTACTTACTCCTTTTCTCAGGAGCAGAAAGCAAAAACAGTTTGTACAGCTGAGGAATGAAGCCTGAGAGACAGAGTCCCATGAGCATTCTTATATTCCAATGCCTAGGGCAGGGATGGAGAATCAGAGAATCCCTCAAATCCCAAGAGGTGAAATTGGAACAATTAGAGTCTTCCCGAGGCATCCTCTTGAAGATGCTAGGAAAAAGGAATGTGACTCTCAAAGAAAGTAGACTTTTAAGACATTGTCCACCTGAGTGCATGGCAGGAACTGTGTTTACGCATCTTCAATATATGTCAATTAATCAGGAAATATTTATTAAAAACTGCCCACATACACATCTATATATACCTCGGCATACACAAGCGATAGCCTATCATTCCTGGGCTAATTCTCAGTCTTATTGGCTTTCATATTTATGCTTACAGCAAAGTGAGTCCCACCTATGCACGCTTAATGGGTGCTGGATTTTCCACATAACTATACATGACTGGGCAATAGAGAAAGAGAGGAAGGTGTGCCTTGCAGGATCCAAGACCTTCCAAGCTGTTCAAAGCCCTTACATTCCTCTTACATTTTCTCAATGTTACCTTGGTTTCCCCCACATATATTCTGAGAATCAAGTGTTTCTCAACAATACTCATAGAGAGACTGAGCTTCTCTAACATATATGCAGCAGGGCTCATAGTTTGTTAATATTAGAGATATGAGTTTCCTGTAGTTTAACAGTCTTAGGACATGCTCCGTGGGAATAAAATCTATATACTTTACAATCCATTACATGAATTTACAAATCCATTGTTTTGTTAGTTTTATTATTCATGTAGATTTTCACACATAGATACACATATAAGCATTTATCTAAATCTGGATGTTTAGTTTCCTTGCTAAAGGGCACTACTGGTAATTAAATTTCCACTGCAAATGCATAGCAGTAAGTCCTTTCCAGTTTACCGTCTGTGAGAATTATCTGAGACATTAAGGCTTTAATTAAATTGTATCTAGGTATGCCTTTCTTTGAGGTCGGCTCTCTGACCATTATGTTAAATTGAGTCTGGAGAAGTGAAATAGATAACTAAAGTTCAGCAGGACCTTGAAGGGTCTCTGCCCCATTAGAGGTACAAGATAGGTTGTACACTATGTGTGCCCCGAGTACAAACCCCATCCTAGACCAACCCAACTTCATATTCTTTTCGTAGCACACCTCAGCTTCCCTGGGGAAATATCTGCACCATCTCCAGCTCTATGTGGTTCTTACTGCCCACCTCTGCTTCAATTCAGAAAATGGGTATTTAGTTCCCATTGTATGCAAAGCACTTTGTTCAGCAACTGGAGAGATACAAAGTACCCTGAATATCTTGCCTATATATATTTGCTCATTTTATCTCTCTTATTAGAATGTCAGTTCATTGAAGGCAAGGACTATGTTTTGTCTTTGTATCCCCAGTTCTTAGCACAATACCTGAGCCCTACTAAGTGCTTAATAATTGATTATTGACTTGATTTGCCTCCTCTGTGGCCTGTTTGATTAAGCATTCTCTCTCTTGTCATTGCTTGAAAGATATATAATTCTCTTTTCTTTTTTCCTCTAATTATATAAATTTGTCTTCATCTCCCTAAATACTCAATTAAAGTTGTATTTATATAACTCCTGTACACATATTGGTATGTAGACTTCTGTATATTTTATACATTTTGTAGTTATTTTAAGTGATTTTTTAAAAATTTAGCTCTTCTCACTGACTTTGTTAGTAATACACAGATTTGTATGGATCTATTTCACATCTCAACTCTCAATTCACTCCTAAGCTAACTCTGACTTAGGGGTTAGGTGAAGGGAGGTGGGTGTGTTTGGATCTGGAATGAATCTGGCTCCTCTGTACCCCTATATTTGAGTTTATTTGGAGATCACAACTGCCAACATCATTTCAACAAGCTTCAATTTACCATTTAAGAGACTTTAACACAGCAGTACTTCATTTTGGCTGAAGACCTCGGATTCCCAGGGGGAGTGGGCTTAAAGGGGGGGGGGCTTCCCTGATCCTACTTGATTCATTTATCCCTGTTACTCCTCTTTTATATTAGGTTATTGAATAGTGATTAGAAGATTATAGGGGGTGAGGGACAAGTACTTAGATCAAGTCTTGAAAGGGATCCAGTGCTGCCTACTTCAGGGGGAAGTTCATAGTTGTTAGTGAAGTCTATTCCATTTACCCTCATTCCTGATTTCCCATATCCTTCCCCTTCCTTGAACCCCAAATACTTTATCTTCACAATAAATCCCTATTCAGCTATATTACATTGATTAGAGTTTGGAGTAGGGACCTTGAGGGGGGAAGTTTTTGTTGGGTGCCTGAAGGGAGGTTTTAGAACACTCGATTCCATCTTGAGGAAAAAATGTTTGGGAAGTGCTGGGGAAGATATGTCTAGATTTTGGTGGCTCTGAACATTGGACAGAAGTCATTTAGGATTCAAACTAATCCTAACATCTTCCTCCATCATCTCCTCTACCACTCATCCAATTTGGGGAGCCCCATCCGAATTATACCCTCAAAGTCTTCCTAGTAGGGAGGTGGAGTAAGCAACTATGGCCCAGGTGTTCTAGACAAGTGGGGTCATTAGATCACACCCCCACTATCTGAAAACCCCCTTCCTACAGGTTTTGTTAGCACATAACTGGGCAAAAAATTTCTAATAATGTTCTTATTAGTTCTTCATTTGATGTGAATTCTTTCACATTTTTGATAATGGCAAATTTTCTCATTTAAAAAAACATATTAGCTAATGATTAGTCTACATTTAAAAATAGCTACTAGATATATTAATTCAGTTTTTATTTTAACTTTTATTAATCTCTTCCTTAATTTTCAATAAATCTATCTTTGTCTTAATTGGAGATTTATTGGTTTTCTTGGGATTTTTTAGTTGAATGATCAATTTATTGATATGTTCTTTCTCTTTTTTTTAATAGATGAAAACATTTAGAGACATATTTTCCCTTTTAGTACTGCTTTTTTTTTTGAAAACCCCAAATTTTGCCATGTTGTCATGTTGTTGTCATTATCTTTAATGAGGTTATCTACTATTTCTACTATTGTTCTTTGACCATAGGTTCTTTAAGATTAAGTTATATAGTCTCCAGTCAAAACTTTATCCTTAATTTTTTTATTAAACTTAATTTTTATTGCATTGGGGTAGTAAATGAAGTGTCTAGTATTACTAGTTTTATGCATTTGTATGTTAAGTTTTTACACCCTCTTTGGACAATTTTATATGATTGTCATGTGCATCTTAGAAATCTATATATTTTTTGTTCCAGTTCAATAATTGCTAGAGATTTATCATATCTAGCTTTCCTAAAGTTTTATTCAAATTCCTAAATTCTTTCTTGTTTATAGCTTTTGTTTTGATCTAACTTTGAAATCACATTGTTTTCTAACTATTACAGTTTTGTTGTTCTTGTCTACATATAACTTATTAAACTTTCGTTTAACTATTTTAGTGCTATACCATTCAGTGTATATATGCTGCTTGGAGTGGGAGCAAGCCCCAAGAGTATCCCTTGCACTTCCACCCTGGGAGAGATGAGGACACTCAGTGTTTTTTTAAGTAAAAAATTGATTGAATTTGTAGAAGAAGTAAAAAATGAATGGCCATAGAAATTGAAGGAAGGAAAGTTTACTTAATATTTTTCAGAATCAGGAAAGGTGTTAAAGCAGAGGTGAAACCTCACCAGTTGAAAGGAGAACATAAAGAATTGGGAGACAGAAAGAGAGGCAATTCTAGACGTAGGTTACATTGTGCTTTTTATATAAAAGCAGAAGGCTGGGAGTTAACAAAGTTCAGTGCTATAGTAACTAGAACATGTAAGGGAAATGCCAAGAAGTAAGGGTAAAGGAGTTCGTATTTCATTTTTTAGACAGTTGGGAGGTACTGTAGGTTTTTGAGCAGATGAGTAATGAGATTAATTATGAAAGATGAAGACTTTCCAGAGAATTCCCAACAAATCATCATCCAACTTTTTACTTAAGCCGTTGATTGATTCAAATTTCATTACATCCTGGAATAATCTGTTCCCTTTTTGGATTGCTCTAATTGCTAGGAAGATTTTACTTAGGCTTGACTACAATTTTCTGCCTCATAACTTCTGCCTGGTCAGTATTAGTTTTGTTACTGAGGAACAAGCATGATGATCCTTTTTTTCTTGAAGATAATTATTTTCCTTCCCCTCCCTTTTAGGTGTACTTTCCCCCAAGGTAAATACTGTAAGTCTCTTTGATTATCTTATGGCCTCATTATTTTGATCATTTTCCCCAAGACTTATCACTGCTTGTTAATGACTTGCTTAAAATGCAGCGTCCCACACTAAGCACAACACATCTGGGTGGATGATTTCTTTGACAAAAATGTTAGAGGCATAGGCAGTCATGGTCATTATGCTAGGAATGGAATTCTGAAATTTTGGGTCTTCTACATCTGCCTTTGTATACCTACTTCATAGAGCCCTCTATTGGAACAGAAAATAAATCCCAAGAAGGCAAAGATAGAGAGAGGGGAACAGGTGAAATGGATGTCTTATTTTGCATTGATTCATCTTTTAACTTCAACTTTTTCACCTGTTCCCCTCTCTATCTCTGCCTCTGCAGATATAGAAGACCCAAAATTTCAGAATTCCATTCCTAGCATAATGACCATGACTGCCTATACATGTGCAGTTATGCAAAACCTATTTCCATATTAGTCATGTTGTGAAAGAAAACACAAATCACTCCTCAAAAAAAAACAAGAAAAATAGAGACTTTTAAAAAAAGTATTCTGTATTCTGCATTCAGACTCCATCAGTTCTTCCTGTGGCAGTGGATAGCATTTTTCATTGTAAGAAGGACCTAGATTCTGATCCTGGCTCTGCTATTCATTTCTTCCCAGACTTCAATCTCTTCCTAGTTTCTTCATTGGTAAAATAAGGAGATTGTGACAGATGATCATTTAGGCCTCTTCTATGTCTCAATCCTATGATTAAAAGCCAAGAGTTAATTTATTTACTTATTTTTAATTTTTATTTTGAATATTTTCCCATAGTTACATGTTTCATGTTCTTTCCCTCTCCTCCAAACCCCCTTAGCCGATGTATGATTCCACTGGGTTTTACATGTATCATTGATTAAGACCTAATTCCATATTATTGATAGTTGGACTGGAGTTAGCATTTAGTGTCTACATCCCCAATAATATCCCCATCAGCCCATGTGTTCAAGCAATTGTTTTTCTTCTGTGTTTCTCCTCCCACAGTTCTTCCTCTGAATGTGACTGGTTTTCTTTCTCATAAGCCCCTCATCATTGCTCAGGATCCTTGCATTGCTGCTAGTAGAGAAGTCTGTTATGTTTGATTGTACCATTGTATCAGTGTCTGTGTATAATGTTCTCCTGGATTTGCTCCTTTCACTCTGCATCAATTCCTAGAGGTCATTCCAGTTCACATGGAATTCCTCCAGTTCTTTATTCCTTTGAACACAATAGTATTCCATCACCAACAGATAACACAATTTGTTCAGCCATTCTCCAATCAAAGGACATTCTCTCATTTTCCAATTTTTTGTCACCACAAAGAGCATGGCTATAAATATTTTTTACAAGTCTTTTTCCTTATTATCTCTTTGGGGTATAAACCAAGAAGTGCTATGGCTGGATTAAAAGGCAGATAGTCTTTTAAAGCCCTTTGGGCATAGTTCCAAATTGCCATCCAGAATGGTTGGATCAATTCACAATTCTGCCAGCAGTGCATTAATGTCCCAATTTTGCCACATGTGTAAATAGAAATTAGCTCTATCCCATTAATAGTCAAAAATCTACCCAACCCAGGCGTGCTAATGATGTCACTCCCACCTCCCTTAGTGGGGAGGGGAGACGAGTTACCCACACGTGACAATAAGTAACAAATCAAGAATAAGGGACTGCCCTTTGGGCAGTCCAAATCAATGTAGAAACTGCCATTTGTCCATTTGAATTAGAGGTGGACCACAGGAAGTGATGAAAGACACTATCTCTTTAAGTAAGTTAGTGAACTTCCTGTGAAGAGAGTTGGCGTCTGGAACTGGAAGAAGAAGCATCTCCTGAGACCACAGACAGATTACACTCTGTATTGTCACGTGGGTAAGTTAGGCTGGCTTCCTTGGCCTAGTTGGCCAATTCTAAACTCTGCCTATCCGGCTGTTGGGCCTTGCGGCTTACAGCTTCATTTATTTAGACTTCTAACCTCCCTCTTCTCTTTATCCCTACTCACCTTCCTGATTGTAAATAAACTCCTCAACCCGATTCTGACTTGGGTCTGATTTAATTACGGAATCAACCTGAATTGTTGATTCCTGGCGGCCACATAATTTTAATATATAGCTAATAACTAAATTTTAATTCTTACACACATCCCCTCCAGCATTCATTACTCTTCCCTGCTGTCATTTTAGCCAATCTGCTATGTGTGAGGTGATACCTCAGAGTTGTTTTGGTTTGCATTTCTCTAATTATTAGAGATTTAGAACACTTTCTCATGTGTTTATTGATAGTTTTGATTTCTTTATCTGAAAATTGCCTATTCATGTCTCTTGCCCATTTATCGATTCAGGGATAAAAGCCAGGAGTTTATTAACTTATTCTTCAAAGTCTCTTTGCAGGATTAAAACATATTGGATGTCATGAATTGTATCTCTCCTACCTATCCAGGTCCTAGGAGAGAATTTCTTCTTCTATTAATGGATCTTAAATGCTCTTATAAACACCTTTTCACTATATGTATAGAATCTACAATTACCCCCAAGAGAGCAAAAATATTTTGCTCTTGATTTTGAAAGTCTTTATTTTCTGGGGATAAATATGAAGGATTATACTTCACAGAATTACAGAATTAGAGATCTTGAAGAGACCTTGGAAAAACAATATTCCTGATGAATAATCATCCAACTTCAACTGGAAGTCATCCAATGATGCTCCTCTTCCCACCCCCTGTAGTCCGGGACAGTTACCAAATTTCAAACTGAGACTTCGAGGCAAGATCACTATTTTAGAAGCCACCAGCTTCTTAAAGGCAATATAGCTTTTAACTGACATTTTTTCCTGTCTATTTTTTTATTTGCTGAGCATTTTTTCTGGGTAGCTTAAAAATTCATACATTTAAAAAATTACTACATTGATGTTATTCCTACCTCAGAGACACATAACTGTGATTTGATATACCTAGTGGATATAGGCAACAGAACTATCCTATAATGAAAGGCTTGTGGGTTAGACATAATGGATTAGACTTCCTCAGAGATCCAGAGATCCAGATATCCACACTGATAGGAAAAGAGGAAGTAGAATCAGTGGTACCCATTCATTTTTCATTAATTAATTCAACAAATATGTTAAGTATAAGCATAAAGTACTGTGATGGTACCTAGGAAAGATAACAACACAACAACAACAACAAAAAGAGTTCCTGCCCACATGGAGCCTACCGTCAAGGAGGACAATAAAGTACAAAACAGTTAACTCTAATGCAAGATGCTTGAAAATCTTGACCTTGTTTGGACTTCTCAGGTCCTATCTTTGGGCAGGATGCTCTAAAACAACACATACAAATATAAATTTTTCCGTGGTTTTTAAAAAAGCAACATCAAGTTTTTGGAATAATATATATATAATTTATAACCAGCTTTGAATCCATTCTACTGTATATCTTTTTTTCCTCTGGTGAAATGTGTCTACTACCAGATAGGTCTGGTGAATTGTAACCAGGTGAATTGATTTCTAACTGCTACGATTTTTTCAGAGATATTACCATAGCATATAGCTTTGTCTAGCTAGACTTAGGACTTTTTGTAGTCATGACAAAACCTTTTCTCACCTTCAAAAATCTCATGAACTAAGTCTTTAGGAGAAATGAAAGCATTAGACATAAGACAGGACCTTGAAGTACCTACAGTGTAGATAGCGATTGGGGAGAGGAAAATGGGATTTTCCTTTGTATGGGTAATGGCAGGAACCAATGCAGCCAATGCCTTCAACTTGGAGAGCTGACAAAACAGTTCAGAAGAAACTCAGAGACCTCAGTAGAGGATTTTAGTGAGAGGAGTTCTGTCACTCCCTGTTGCCATTTACAGAGCTTAGGTAAAACAGACATCAATCTAGATTTCCCACTTCACCTTCAAGCCCTCAGGTACTCAACTGTGAAACAAGTTTTCCATTGGATGCATCTCACTGCCCCTTCCTCATCAACCTCCAGATTCCTTGTTTAATTTCTTGGGTTCTTACCCCATAAACAATTGGGTTGAGAGCAGCAGGGATTACATGATGCAAGACATTGAGTAGGACAGGGACATCATGAGAAACTTTTTTTTTGGCCATGTGAGTAAAGATGAAAACCAGGAGTATGGTGCTAAAAAAGAGAATGAGGATAAAATGGGAACCACATGTGCTCAGGGCCTTTGCAGCAGCCCCTTTAGCCTTAAGTCTCATCACAGCCCTCAGAATGAAGGTATAAGAGACAAAGATGAGAATAAGATCAGATCCAAGCAGGGTCCAGGCCACAATTAACTGGTAGATCTTATTGAGAGTAACGTTATCACAGGAGAGCTTGGACACTGACAGGTTGGCACAAATACAATTCTCAACGATGTTATTCCCACAATAATGGAGTCGTGCAGAGAGGATAGGAATTGGAGCAGTGAAAAGAGTATTCCGCATCACAACAAAGATAGCAGCTTTGATCACAAATTGTTCAGTGATGATGGATGGGTAGCGTAGGGGGTGGCATATGGCCACGTAGCGGTCATATGCCATGACCAAGAAGGTGCAAGATTCCATGGGGAGAAAGTTGTTCATGATGAACATTTGGAGGAAGCAAGCAGAGAAGCTGATGGGTCTGAGGTCAAACCAAAAGACAAGCAGGACTTTGGGGATGACAGTCAGGCAGAGAACGATGTCCAAAATAGAGAGGAGGCTGAGCAAGTAGTACATGGGCTCATGCAAGGATGCTTCCAGCCTAATAGTGATCAGAAGAGTGGCATTGGCACCCATGGCCAGGAGGAAGAGCAGGCTAAGGGGCGCAGAGAGCCAATGCCTCCAACTTGGAGAGCTGACAAAACAGTTCAGGAGAAACTCAGAGACCTCAGTAGAGGAAGACCCATTGGAAGGTATCATAGCATTAACTCTGGTAGGGTAGAGCTTTGTCCTTAGAGGAAATAAAAGAAGAAAGAAATTTAAAATTCTGATATAGGTACTCATGATCATGAATTAAAATTTTTTATTCTCAAGACCCTCTTCTGTTGCAATGGCTAACACTTCCCACGACTGAGAAATCTTTCTGAGCCTACACATATCCAAGATGTTAGACCAAAAGCGGCAAAAGCTCAAGCAGTTTTAGTTTAGTTTGACAGGCTGGAGAGATAAAGGCTATTAGGACCAGATGACACCAGTTCAAAAATTTTAAAGTTAGCTTGACATATAATTATTAGTGTTGTTTCCTACCATGGATAGAACTGATTCCTATGATTCCAAGTGTGTCAAAACATAAATACATTTATAATGGAACTTCATCTATACAAATGTCCATTGTTAGATATCTATTATAAGGATTGCTTACAAGGAAGAAAACTCTATATGCAGAATAGTGGAGCTGGTGCTAATTGTCATCAAATGTAAAAAATAGTTTCCAAATTAGAAAATGAATATTCCACCATGCAGTTTATAATGAATAATGGAGTTATGTTGCAGAATCAGAGAGGCAGATTTAGGTTCTACATAAAGAAGACTTTTCTAACAATTGGAAAATGCTAAAAAGTAGACTGAGTTGATTTGAGAGTGGTGGAACAAGGACAAGTTCTTCATTATTGGATACTGATTATAGGGCTGATTCCTACTTAAGCAAAAATTGAACTAGATTACCTCTGAGACTTCCTCCACTTCTGCGAATCTGTGAGTCTGTAGTTCTGTAGTAATATCCAATATAGTCTGACATGTTCTAGAGATTTTGGGGAAATACATTTCAAAGAATATCAGTACTATTCTTTTCAAGGTCATGAATTCTATAGATTATGTCTAATTGATTATAAGGGGAATAGAAAACCCTTAGTAAAGATATTTTGATCATAAAAATAGAACATTAAAATGAGGGGAAAAGTCAAGGGGTTATATCTAAAAAGATCAGTATAGATACTGAAATATTTGTGGGTTTTAGGGGATGTGTTAGATGTTTATTTAGACCAATAACAGAAGAGTAAACAGTTTTGGGAAGGACACCTAAGCCCAGTGCAGGCAGAGTCAGACACTGAGATGAGACACACATAGAACCCTAAGTTATGAAATAACAGTTTTTAAATATAGTAGGGATAGGTTAGAAGAGATTTGAATATAACTTACTCTAATGATAACTATCTACACCTCCCCAGATCTACAAATCTCTTAACAGAGATTGCTTCTGAGTGTTTCCCTACTCTACTCCTGTATTCTCTATATAAACCCAAATTACTATACTCAGCTAAGCTAACACTAAACCCCCCTTTTGATGATCTAAGGAAAGGGTCTGTGTGTAAGTCTGAATGGGCCCAAAGATGGACCAAGATCCAAGGATCCAGGCTGGGTCTCATGCTCAGCTATCAGTTGTCACAGGATCAGCACAGGAATTTAGCAGATGTCAAATAGTCAATAGGGTAACAGAATAATCCAAGCAGTAGGTAGAATGGGAAGATCAGGCAGTAAAATACCACAGGGAAATAGCTAGTCTCCTTAAGTCCACCCCCAAAAAAGCAAAGCCACAAGCCCCAGGCACAACTGTCTCTCTCCAACAGCAGCTGCTCTTCCTCGGAATTCCAGAATCCTGCCCTATGCTGTCCATCTGCAAACTCACACACCTTACTTAACTTTTCCTATAATGATATACAAGGAAATCATTTACCACATTATATATAACATACAAATGTATACATATACATAGCTATGTAATCTACTAAAGATAGAAACAAGATTAAAAAAGAGATAGGGGTACAGCTCAGATTCTATGTATTGATTGACATATGGCAGAGAGAAGGCAGAAATGCTCAAATCTTGTATCTCTTTTTTCTCCCAAAGAATACAAGTTTTAGATGAGAAAAAATGGAATAAAAAATTAACTAAATGATCCCCGAGGCCCTTTCTAACTCTGAGATTTTATGATTCTATATTAAGGGATAAAATCAGTGGACACATGAAATAGAATGCTATGGATGAAAAAATGTCAAGAGTGGAGAGCCTTTGTAATTGGTGTCACATCAATTTTACTAAACATTTTATTAGTGATCAGAGAGTTGATGCACAATGAAATGTTTAAATTTTTAGATGGCATTAATCTACACCAAGCTAAAATAGATAAGTGAGAGGAAGCTCTAATGAAGTTAATTCACATGGCAGAAAATGGCATGAATCACAAGCCATGGCTAGTATTGGAAATGATGAAAAAATTATATATATATATGTATATACATATACACACATACATACACACATACATATATATATATACATATATATATATATAGTATGTAACTTGCAAAGCATTTTACAAATATGATCTCATTTGATCCTTACAACAGCCCTGGGAGGTAGGTACTATTATTATTTCTATTTTAGAGAAGAATAAACTGAGTCAAACAGGTTAAATAACTTGTCCAGAGTCACATAGCTAGTAAATATCTGTGTCTGAATTTGAACTCAGATCTTCTTTATTCTATATGTAGCTCTCTATCCACTACACCACTTACCTGCCGCTAAAGATTAGGTAATTATACCAACAAAAAAAATAGCTAAAATCTAGATATTGCTTTAAAGTTTTTAAAAATATTTCTTATCTGGTTAGCACCTCCTTAAAGCATAGTATAGCTGGTAGGTTTTGTCATTGCTATTTTGCAGATAATTAACACAGAGAGAGCTTAAGAGGAATTACCAAAAGTTACATAACTATTAATTTAATTCAATTAAACTTAACAAACATTTATTAAATGTTCTAAATCCTGAGACACCAGCAACAAAAATGAAAACAGTCCTTACCATGAAGAAGCTTATATTCTTTTGTGGATGGAAGATAACAAGATATAAATAAATAATTGGAAGTCGAGCTAACAACTGGAGTGATTAGAAAAGGCCTTTTAAAGGAAATAGCACTTGACCTGAGTTTTGAAGGGAGATATTGTTCCCAAGAGGCAAAAGTAAGCAGGGAGAAAATGTCTAGTATGGAGAATAGTTTATCAAAAGACAAGGATATGGGAAGGAGGAGAGGGGAGATGGGTCATTGTGCATGGAGACATCAAGGAAATCAGTTTATTCCTAAGCTGATGAATACACTGAGTAAGATACAATACAATGAAGTTTTGAAAGAATTGCCTTAGAAACAGACTGACAGATGATCATATCCTTTCCTTTGCCCCCTCTTTAAAAAGTTTGCCCATCACTGGTCTAGAGTATCTAGTGTGTAAGAAGGAATAAAGTCTAAAGAGGCTAGAAAGGTAGGTAGGTGATGGAGAGAATAACCATCCTAGTAAGTTTCATAAGACATGTTCAAATCTAGATCTTCCTAATTCACAAATATATTAATATAACATAACAATCTAAAATTCATCCTTCACATGAAAGTTTTTCAAATACTTGAATCCATCTAATATTCCTCATGAGCTTTCCCTTCTCCAGGCTAAACATTTCTGGTTCCTTCAACTAATTCTTATGTCACATATAGTCAAAATCGTTCTGTGTGCTATATATCCTTCTCTGGCTTAATTCTGGCTTATGATTCTCTTGACTTATTAACTTGACTAAACAGCTGATTTTTAAACAGTCACCTATAATTAGCCTAAATCACACAGGGCTAATGATGTCTATTTTCTTCATTATAAGCAGAATCTGGCACAAGGTACAGCATCCTTGAAAATCTTGTACTATTCCTATACACTGGATGACAGAAGTATAAAGTCTGTCAAATAGTGAAGATTTGCCTCCGAGAGAGAAAGTAAAGTAAAATACTAAAAAAGAAATGAGAAAACTTGTAAAAAGAAATGAGAGACAGACATAGAGAGATGTAAAGTTAAATAGGCATGTAGAGATGCAGAGTCAAAGGGAAAGAATGAGGAAGGCAGAGAGATGATGAGAGAGAGAGAGAGAGAGAGAGAGAGAGAGAGAGAGAGAGAGAG